>NW_021939395.1:11317464-11719070 GCF_001715985.3 Manacus vitellinus | reverse complement strand
CGGCACCAGTGCCAGCACCACCCGGCACCCACCTCAGCACCAAAGCACGCACCCTCGGCAGTCAGGGCTGCAGCAGGAGAGCCCTCCCTGGGGTCACAAGGGTCCCCAGCTCTCCAAACCCCTCCCCAGCCTGGTGATGCCGTGTGCTGGTGGCTGAAAGCAGATGCCAAGTTAGGGCTGCTGAGGTCTCCTGCACGTTGCACCAGGATGGAGGGATGCACCTCCTGCGGGTTCACAGAATCACAGGATCAATTAGGTTGAAAAAGACCTCTGAGATCATCGAGTCCAATTTATGACCTCACACCATCATGTCAACTAGACCATGGCACTGAGTGCCACATCCAGTCCTTCCTTAAACACCTGCAGGGATGGTGACTCCACCACCTCCCTGGGCAAGCACTTCCAATGTCTAATCACCCTTTCTGTGAAGAAATTCCTCCTCATGTCCAAGCTAAACCTTCCCTGGCACAGCTTAAGACTATGTCCTCTTGTCCTATTGCATCCCTGGGGAAGCAGAAGGGTCCCATAGCCAGGGATCCTGCCCCACTGGGGTGGTGGGACAAGATTTGGGAATCCTACGTGTGTGGTGAGAGCATGCTGTGTGACAGAATCCTAAGGGTGAGAGCCAAGATAAGTCTGCAGCATAGCAAGGAGGACAAACAGCCTCATCCATGGGGCAATGAGGCCATACTCTGGAGGAATTAGAGGGGCTATATTGGCTGCCCATGCCAGTGGCTGCTCAGAGACATTCCCTGCAGAGAAATTACCTCCACCAATGACAATCTGCCCTTTCTGAGTCAAGCCAGGCTGCTCTGCATTTTTTCATATAGGAAAAATTATTTTCCCCTAGGCGTCTCTTAATTTAACAGGCTCTTCTGATACCTTCAACAGCACTGTACCAACTTACTCCAAGAAGCCTTCTGACCATATCCCATCTTATCCTTAATCAGCCAGGACAACCTATAGCCTTGGGAAAGTACCTCTGTAGGAATCAGCCTGGGTACAAAGTGAGCTGTAAAGGGGTGATCAGGAGAACTGAGCCCAAACACCTCACCTGTGGCAAACACAGAACTTGGTTGCAGTTTCCTTGCTGCTGGGAGTTTTTGCTCACTAAAGATGAGAAAGTGATGGTATTTGATTGAGGAACACAACTGGATGCACACCTCACACCAGCTACAGTGCTGAGAGCAGTGGTACCCACAGGAAGGGCTGTTCACGATCCTTCTTTACAGGTCTAAGCTCTATCCTGGTAATTTGCTCAAAGACTTCTCCAAAGTAATTTTTTATTCACTGGGTGCTACAAATTTCCAGCAACAAACAACAGGCCAACCTGGCCAGAGGACACCTCAGTAACCCAAACCCAGTGCAAAGATCCCTCTTGATTTCCTTGCAAACAAGATGTTTTTGTGACAAATGCTGTGCTTACACAGGTACCACCAGCAGAGGTCCAGGGTCAGGCCCCCTCCTCATTCCTTCCCTCATGGTCACAAGGAAGGCTTGGGAAAAAGTGAGGGCAGGATCAGGCCACGAACTGTTAGAATTACAGCCCCTGTGTTTCAAGTACTTTAGTATTTATCTGAGAAATTAGAGCCAGAGTTAATGATTAGGTCACCCTGAATTACACCAGACCATCATCTGCACAGGATTGCCTCGACATTCTCCACAGTTCCTCATTTAACACTCTATCACAATTCTAAATTAAGGAATTTTCCAATTAAGATAATTTACATAAGCAAATGCGGTTTAGTATAAACAATTAGCATCACATTATTGCATAAAAATGTGTAATTAATCCACTGATTTTCCCAAAGACTATTGTATTAAGAAAGAATTTGTGGCAATGCTGGTGCCTTTCTTAGTTTCCTATTTGTGCTGTTGAAACGAGAGCAGCAGCAAGGCTGGAGTACACTCCATCCTGACAGCACACACACACACATATCACCCTTCATTCTGCCTAGGTAGCCAATGTTTCATGATCTAGGATTTACCTCCCCAGATCAGGAGGCTGAAGGGAAAAAAAAAAATCACATCCCTGACTAACCTTTAACGCTGTCAATCTATTTGTTCCTTTTCCTAATCAAAAACTGACAAGGCAAATTTTATTAAAGTACCCTTCATAAATATTTTCAAAAGGTGAAGCAAAGATCAAAGCAATATACAAAACAGCTCCCTAATTTTGCCTTGTTTTATTTGTTTTACTCAAGCATCAGAGGGGCATCAGTTTATGATGATTTTTAATGATTCTGTTATTCCAATGCTATCCCAAATCTTTATCTGCATTTTATTTTTAAACGTTTTCTATTATGGGGCAACAAAGAGCCATTCATTCTGCCTAGGAGAAACCTTAGTTTTGATTAAGCACTTCTGGTAACCATTTAGGGTGCTAAAATCTATCATTGCATTTAATTATCCTTGGGTTTTTATAGTCTTCTTTATTGCTCATTAAATTACTAAAGATGCTTCTGTGGTTTGTTCTTAAGGAAGGATCCAGCAAGCAACATATGCTGGTGAAAGTTGCTCAGGTTTCCACAGCATCTGAAGCTGTCAGCATAAATTCACTGATTTTGTTTTATCAAAGGATAAGCAGCTCTTGTAAAACCCTGGCACTTTGGTCACCAAAGTAATAGCCACATAAAAGAGGCCTTTCAGGTACTGGGTTTGGTGAGCAGCATTATCCCAGAGTTCAAAATATTTGGACTATAATTCAAAGCTGAGCAAATCATTTCAGCTATGAGCACGGATGTGAAGGTGTTTGTTTTCCCTGGGCCAAGCCATCTTGGCATCTTTTGTAAATAACACTGTGAGATCTGCAACACCCCTGGGTGTGTGACCAGGGGCTCCCCTGTCTCACTGAGCCCCGGCCAAGGCAGCCAGAAGACTTGTACCAGTGGGAGACCTTGAAATTGCCAAAGTACTGAAAATACTGGCCACTGTTCCCACACAACATGAAAAAATGGTCCCAAAGGAGCCATGGCAGCATCCTGATTACACCACAACTACAGATGCCATGAACAAGCATCCCTGGTGCTGCTCCCTTTGCCAGCTGTAGCCACACAGCCCCTGGTTTGACCACAACACATGGCTCTTACCCCAAATCACAGATATAACTGGGGACCATTAGGGCAGACATTCCACTGGAAAAGCACGTAGTTAATTTTGATTACAGTTACTCATTTATAACTGATTTCCCCCTGGCCTCCTGATGCTCCCTGCTCATTGCTTCCTCCTGGCTTCCTCGTGCTGGGATTCTGCTGCCCTCAGAGATGCTGTGGATGGATGTGGACGGGTCTGGAGAGCATTTGCTCCTCCTGCATGTTCATCTCCATCCTCCCAGGATGCTGCAGCAAGGAAGGCTGTGTTAGCATGGTGCATTGCACAGGGAAAGCTGGCAGCCAAAGTAGGGCCATTTGTCAGTCTCCCAGTAATACGATTGATAGACCAAAGCCACAAAACCATGCTAAATTTTTCACTTTTTCCCCTTCAGACCATGTAAAAGGATGCAATGGAGTGTCAAATTGATCCATCATGGGACACACCATGTCCCAACAGGCAATCTCTGCACCAGTCTCTGCCTCTGGGATGTCCTGACTCAGTTCAAAAGCCACGTGCACCCCAGGAGACTGAAAACACTGGGCTTTCCCTCTGAAAACCAGCAGCCACTACACACTTTCACCTCTCTCACCACCCTACCCAGAAACACAGTCATTTCCATGCTACACAAAGGCTGACACCAGCAGTATGAAGCATCCTCCAAACTCGTCCAGACACCCCAACATTAAGGTTTCCCTCCTGCCCCATCCAATTCTGGGGTGGCAACATTTTGGCAGCACAGTGTAGCCCGGGGCACCAGGCTTGGCTTTGCATCAGGCTTTGCAGCTTGGTGAGCTTCAAAACTAGTGTGTGCTCTTTTTCTGACAATTTTTTATTCCTTCACCTAGCCTGTCAAGTTAGGGGGAAATGATAATCATAATACATGTGGTTGTATTAACTCAGTAATAAGATTACCAGCTGATGTTAGGACAGAACAGTGGTTTTATCTCTGTTTGGTTATTTTATGTAATACTGAAGCCACATTGGTATTTAAACATTACATTACACTGTGGTTTTGCAATCTCAGAAGAAAGCTATTCAGTTAATTCTCTGAGATTCATTATGTTCTCAGATTCCCTTTAAACTGGTCTTATTCTCGACTATATTTACTTAACTGTGAAACCATGAGCAGCCCATAAGAATACAGCAGGGATTTCCCCTTTTCATAAATTTATGCACTCTACCTTTTATCAGCTTAGCAAATAACATGGCTCAAAGGTTTTACAGGTTTCCACTTCCTCTGCTTTACCTTTTTGCATGAGCTTGTCTTAGCTTTCCATTTAAGCTGTCCTGCAGGCACATCCCAAGCCCCAGCAGTTGGTACTTGCAGGTTTCATGGGGCAGGATCTGCTGAGGCTTTAGGAACCCCAGGCATGTGGAGTGGAGCTGTGTTTGCCTCCAGCACAGGGAGATAGTGTGTGGCTTCAATCCCCTCATGGCAGTGGGGATAGTGCCAGCACAGGGATGCTCAGCTTGTGCTGCAGTGCCCCCCATCCCAGACAGGCACATCTGCCCTGTCAGTGAAACATCACAAAATGATGAACTCAAACTGGAAATAGAAGAAAGCAGGAGAGGAGACAGGAAAACACCCGGAAGTTCCACACAAGGTCCATCTATGTCTTGCCTGTGACTGCAAAACCAAACCCAAGACTGCTCTGAATGGTCCTGTTTCACTCCCTTTCCTTCAGACCCTGTGTCCTCAGAGTCTGAGCCCACCTTCGGGGCCTGAAAGGCTCAACGAAATGATTAGTCATGCTCCATAAATCTGCCTCCATCCAGCCATGCACAGCTCTGCCCAGCACCTGGAGGACACCAAAGTCTGAGCTGGAAGGAGCCCAGGACACACTGTCCTCACCAGCTGCAGTAGCAAAGCTCCACATGGCAAAGGTCCAAGATGACACCTCCAAAGGTGGGAGCACCAGGCAGCCAGAGCTCTGTCCCTTTAACCAGCAACCAAACCCAAAACCGGGGACAGTGGATTTGGGGGCAGCACTGAGTGACCCCCAGTCACCCCTCCACCAGGTATCTCTACAGCTCTGGAAGGTGACCCAACACCTCTGTATCGTGTTCAGATGTTGTCACCAAGCAACCAGCACTGGGAGGCAAAGCCACATCACTTGGAGGGAAGGAGGAGATGCACAAGAAAGGGAATATTAATAGGCAGTTAATGTCAGATCAGCACATGCCCGGAGAAGTGGTCAGTGCTCTCTTCTCTAGAAAGCTTTTCCTTCCACCTTCACTCCTCTTTCTCCTTTGGGAAAACCAGACAGAGAAACACAAACCTCCCAAGTGCTGACCAACTACCAGCAGCAGAGGCAGGAGCCCACTTTCCCCCCTGGGCTGTCTCCTCTGCCAGGCAGGTCTCACCCCCCTGTGCCCCAGCTCACCCTCCTGGGGGCTGCTCTCCAAGGGTGGGGCTCCTCCAGATCACAGCAGGAGGGAGACAGCTGCAAGCACAGGTACTGTGTCTGTCTGGAGCTGGTGCTCCAAGAATTGGTGCAGAGATGATACCAGGGGTGGGCTCCAGGGGTGGTGTACCTGCACGGCGACACCAGTGTGCCACCTCTGAAGCTGCACAGCTGCTGTTTCCTCAGTTATCTGTCTTAAACAGCTCCTTCTCCCTTACAATTGCTGTGTTGCCATGCTTGGATGGGCAGGAGCAGGATGTCAAGGCTCTATTTAGCCAAACATAGCCTTTGGTGGAGGGTGCCTGAAGGTGGGAGGGAGCATTACATAGCAATGCAGCCGAGGTCCTAGCAGGGATTGCAGCATTTTATCAGCTCTTGGGAACTCTTGACTGAAATACAGTGTAATTGCTACGGTGTTTTCCTGCTGCAAACAGCCACTCACCCAGATGGCATCCCTGGGAAGAGCTGCTGTGTTATCACCCATGTCACACTCAGTATTGTGTGGATTCAGCAGGGTGGGAGCTCTTGCTGTTGATCTGGGGACACAGTGCACTCCTGGGGAGATGCAAATCCAATACACTGACTCATATGAAAGCCCAGCAGACGTAGGCAGCGATGGCAAAGCTCTCACCTCATCTGGTCTCACCCCTGTGAGCTGCCATGACCCACCTGAACTGCTCTACAGGTTAGCAGGGTTTCTGATCTCCTCACTCCTCGCCTGTCTGTTCCACCCTTCCCAGTCAGTCCGGGCTTCTGATCTCTCAACTACTAATCCAATCTCCCCCACAGCTGCTCCGGGACTCTGATCTTCCCTCTTCAGCTGTGCCAGGCCCGCTGATTTCCCCTGGCTTCCTTAAGCCTCTGATCTCCCCTCCTCAGCTGCTCCCATCTGGACCCTCACTGTCCTCCAGCCACGGACAAAGCCCCAACAGCAAAACGGCTCCAGCCCAGCCCTGCAGGCAGGATGGGTGCTGCCAGGAGCAGGGCAGCACACAGGGATGGGGGCACAGGCAGACTCCAGCCTGGGCAGGACCCTGTTGCTGGGTGACTCCATGTCCACAGCATGTCCCAGTGGCTGGTGCACAGGAAGGGTGCCCAGCAAACGCAAGCACTTGCAGTATATTCACCAGGTAAGAGTGTTTGTGTCCCTAAAATCTCCCTGCTGACTCCCACAGGCACCATGCATGCACGCTTCAGACACTATAACTTATCACATGACACTGAAACCCATAACGTGCTGATACACTTGCAGTGAGGGCAGAGGGAGGACAGGCTCCCCACTGCTCCTCAAGACAAGCTGCACCTCCACCAGATCTCTCCACACGTCTGGCCACTCCAAAGAGAAAATAAAAAAAAATTGCAAAAGATAATCAGTATTTTCATGCTTTTCACTCTCCCTAGGGACTATTCTCCCCTTTTCAGTGGAAGTGGGGAGTCTCTCAGAGCCGCAGGACTCCAGGAATGGGGCACTGAGCAGAATCACAGTGGGTTCACAAGTGTTGGATCTGCACTGCCACCAGTCATTGTCATGGCCATGAGTTCTGATCCACCACGGGTCAGGAGGAGAAGATGGGTGTATGGATAAAGAGCTTCTGTGAAGAGGCTCTGTTTCCATCTAGTGATGTGGACAAAAAGGGAGGAACGTGCCAGATTGGATTGTGGCACAAAGTCTTATGCACATCTGTGATTATGACAGGAAAGGAGTCCGTGCTTCAGGCAAGCGATGACAAAGTACTGGTATTTTTGTTCCCCCAGCGATGGCTATGTGCTGGCACTCTTTGTGCCACAAATAAAAATAGTTACAAATTATTTCACTTGGGCAGGAAAAGGATCCAAACATCCAGGGAGGCAATGGGAAACTGAGAGAGGGAAGCAGAGGAAGCAGCATCACTGCTGCCAGAGCAGCTCCCGGGAGCTGGAAAGGACCTTCCCCACATCATTGCCTTCTGCGCTGCAGGCAGACAAACTGCACTGCTCTGAGGCCAAACAGTGGGTGAGGAGTAATCTCCCTTCCCAAGAATATTTGCCTGCTAATCGCAATGCATTATCAGCTAAAGCAGTTTCATAATGAAGCAATAAGACCCAATGAAGTTGATGTTATCATAGGATAATTGGCCATGTCAGGCAGCCAGATGCCTCAAGGCAAAAGCAAAAGCTGTTTAACGTTCCAAGAAGGTCAATCAGCAGATAATGTCCACTTCCTCTGAATTTATGGCCACCGTTTTGGCCATTTCATTGAATGAGCTTTCAACAATTTCATCCCTGATGGTATGTGTATATACTTGTACTCATGTTAAAATTGCTCCAGGGTTGTAAGAGCACTTAAGAACTTCTCAAGTTTTTTAAAATAAAAGAGTGAGATAGTCTGACTATGGGCTCAGAGAAGCCAGTCTCTGAGCAAGCAGTAATTACTATACGAGGGACCAACAAATACGCTTCTGAAAGTCTTATCTC
The DNA here is from genome assembly GCF_001715985.3 of Manacus vitellinus. Classification (NCBI taxonomy): domain Eukaryota; kingdom Metazoa; phylum Chordata; class Aves; order Passeriformes; family Pipridae; genus Manacus; species Manacus vitellinus. The sequence goes on along the minus strand of NW_021939395.1, from coordinate 11,711,118 downwards.
AATGAAAACTTCAGGTAACCAATGCATTACTGCAGTTCTAACCATCAAAACAAATGCAGGTTGTGCACAGAAACCTGCTGCCAAACGGTCACAGCAAGAAAGAAGTCACTGTCCCCAGTCCAGTGCCTGTGCCTGCCATGCACAGAGTTGCAGGGAGTGGGGGAAAGTGGTCCAGCATCACCCTCACCCCAGCCTGACATGGGCTACCAGGGACATCCAGAAGACCCAATATGCCTGTGGAGACAGTGTCTCCCATCCCAGCAAGATGAGCCCATCCCGCTGGGACTCAAGGACACAGGACTCCCCGGGATGAGGTCTGGACTGTACCACCTGCGGGATCCTGCTCTTGCTAAAAGCATATTTCTTATTCATGCACCTCACCCCATGGCACTGCCCTCCTTCGGGCTCTAAACTGATGGTAACCACCACCTGACAAGCCCCCGGGTAAATCGTTCCCATCCCGTGGTCTCCTCCAGCGGGTGGGCAGAGACAGGGCCAGGCTTTGCAATTAAATGCTCCAGCACAGAGCAATTCCCTCAGAAATAGGAATGCATGGAAAAGAGAGACAGCACAGCCAAAACCCACGCTCTGTGCAGCCATACGAGACATCTGACCAGCTTAAACAGTTATAACCATCTAGACAAGAGCCACGTTCTCTCCAACAGGGGTAAAAGGGAGGTTGTTTCACTGAGTGCCCAGCTGGCATTTTACAGCAAATAAAACCAGAGCAATGGTATCTTTCCATGGGAAGCACAAAGCAGGACAGGACATGCTTCCCAGCCAGCTCTATGAGAGGAAGAAACTGAGGCAGGGAGAAATTACTTGCAATAGCTGCAGGGAAAAGGAGAGCATGTCCCAGCTCAGTTTCAAGGCTGTCCTTCAATATTGATACCATTAAGCCCAGACAAGTCCCTTCATAGCACTTAATGGCTTATTAATAATATTATTTCCCTTCTCATCTGCAAATAATGTAGTGTGCATTAGAGAGGTTCATATACTGGAATTAAGAGAGAAATTTGTATGTTCCTGGAGGCCTTTCCAGGAATCCCTGGAGAAGACATGGGTAACACCAGGGTAAACCTGTCCAGGCCAAAACAAGAAAAAAGGTGCGTGGGTCTATGCTCTAGCACATGAAGACTGCTACAGTCTGGAAAACAAGACACCCACCAAGATTCCCAGGGAACCAAGCGAAGGACCTGGAGCCCAACAGTCCCTCCTTCAGCTGTGGTTCTCAGAACAGGAGAAAGCACCATGGCTCATGTCTTTCCCCTGAAAGAGCTGCAAGTGCCCACATTTTCAGTCACTTTTTGCTGAACTCTTCAGGCTTTTACAAAGCAGCAGGTTCTGGTGCTTAAAGGTCCAAGCCTCTAAGAAAAAAAAAAAAAGAAGTAGTCTAAATTGTCAAATTTTAACCCATTTTGAATTTTTTTAAGAAGGAGATCTTCAAGCAGATGATTTGCTGGGAACTGGCTCTAGCCATGCCCTGCTTCTCAAACCCACCCATAAGGACATGATGCACTTCCACTGATTGCATCACACATGTCTGCCTTCAGCCAGAATCTCCCCAAATTCACCCAAGACCTTCTCCAGTACCTTCTCTCAATGTCCATCACCATCAGCAACCCACACTCTGGGCCTGAGCACCTTCAGTGCTGGCATGTTCAGAGCCACCCCCATACACCACAGGCACCCCTTTCCCTCCTGCACTCACACATCTGATCCAGATAAAATCCAACAGGGAAGAGGAGGCTGAGAGTACAAAGATTCTTCCCTTCGGCCCCTACCCTGGGGATGGAAATCCTATGGAAATCCTGACCTTGCTCAGGATTCCTGCACAAACTCTCTAATAAAACAGACATCTGCTGCTGTGAGATTGGACAGCCAAGGGCCAGCTCCAGAGCCAAAAAGAGGATTTTTCACAGCAGAGACCAGGAGGCTGATGGATCCCTGCCCTTTTGTCCATCCATATATGTTTTATTCCTTCCCTACATCAACAATCTGGAGTGATCCAGAAATTCCTCCAGATAAAGCAGCATAAAGGCTCTAATTCTGCATGGAAGTTGGATCTTGTAATTGTATTAGGGATTTACACACTGAGTTAGTAAAATACCATATGGCTCTTGTAACACAGGCTGGTTTTTCCTTGGCAGGCTGTGTAAGCCGCTAACAGCAGACAAGGTCATAACATGTCTCCTTATCACTGCTTTATGTTCTGGATCCCAGTCCAGCTTTTCCTGCATGTCATCCAGCAGAGAGACTGGATGTACTTGCTAACCTCTTGCCTTCCCAAAAGGATACCCATTCCCAAATCTCATGGCTGAAGCATCGCCTCTGAGTTATCTTCAAAGCCATTAGTGCATTTCTCGGTTTAAACCTTCCAGTCAGGCATTGTCCTGGGTGCAAACCATGTTCTAAGTATCACTTCCAGTTTCCATCCTGGCTCTCAGGGACTCGTGCTCTCCATCCTTCACCACACTTTACCCTGCACATCCTCTCTGGAGCTTCAGCCCAGCAAGCATTAAGGTCCTTTTCATAAGAGCTGCCCAACTTCATGGACCCCAGGGGTGGGACTTGCACTGAACTGGCCCAATAAAAACAACAAATCAAACTTGTCCACTTGTATATAGACCTTTTTTGGGGTCCATGGTGGTTGGTTGGTCACCCCTACTCAAGGCCATCTGTTCAGCTGCTCCATCACCTTCCCAGTGGTGGCACAAGCCCATGAACATGTGGCATTTCAAATTGGACACAGTTCTTGTGCCATTTCCAAGTGCCGCCAGTCAAACCAGATGGAAATCAATAAGGACAGGCTTGTTCTCTTCCCCTCGTTAGTCATTTCTATCCTAACATGATACACATCAACCCAGCAAACAACTTAATGCAAGCAACCAGAAATGCATGCTCTCACTCAGCTTAAGCAAATCTATTAAACATATCAAATAAATGTGTGAAATTAATGGGCTGACCCAAGAAAAGGGGAAGAGTGGGGAAGGGAGGACACCTGCTCTCAACTATACTTCAAAATCTCTCTACCAGGTCCCCTTCAGGCCTACTTTTGCTCATCAAAGGCCACACAACGTGCCCTAAGGAGGGCACAACACAAGGGCTGTGAGTGCAGCTGCCCACACCAGAAGGCAGGTTTCCTGTGCAAACTCCTGCTGGCAGCTGGATGTTGGTTTTCAGCTTGGTTTCAGGAGTTGCCATCATTTCACAGGAGTAGAGCCCTGCACTTCTCTTAAATTAGTCACCTCTGGGTTTCCCTGCTTGGTTTCAGCCCATGATGATGTCTGCCTGAAGGGCAGAAGTCGTGTGTGGGAAATTTTCCAGATTTCCAGGAAGGGGAAGGCAATTCTTTTTTTTTTCCTCAGGAAAGCAATTGAGTTTCAAGTCTGCATATTTGGTCCAGAAGTGGTTTCTCACCAACACACTCCAAGTACAGAAAATAATGACAAAGGCAGGGAGCAACCATTCTGTCACAGCTGCATGACCAGCTCCCAGTCAGCCCCCTGCATTAACCACATACATTCACTTTATGAAATCACCACAGAAAGCTATAAATGATGCATGAAAATTAAATGAGAGAACTCCAACCAAGGCATGAATCCCCGGCCACATGGCCGGGTTGGGCTTGGGGAGGGCGGCAGAGGGGCAGACAAAGCAGAGGCAGACAGAGCACTGTGCGCTGGGGAAACCAAAACAACCTCCCCAGCAGTCGGCTTTTGAAAGCCTGAGCGGCGTTTCAGTGTGTGGTTTGAAAGGTATAAATGTCCCAGAACAGGGGGAAAATCGGGCTTCATCCAAAGCACAGGATGTGTTCAGGGAGACCACCCCTATGTTGAGATTAATTTTAAGGAGAGGCATATTCCATGGCTGTGGGTTCACTTACACGTACCAAAAGCCCTGATGCAGTCATGCAGCAGCGAGCAGGGAAGGCACGCAGGACCCAAGGGATGGCACGCAGGACCATGGGAATGGCACGCAGGACCAAGCCTGGGCCATGCTCTGCCCCAGATACTGCTTCATTACAGTTAAGATTGCACATGGGCTTAGCCTGTCTCCCATCGCTGCTCCTGCTCCTTCACAACAGCCACAGGCATTTCTGCAACAGCACTGCACATAAAAGCATGAATGTGGGACATTTCTAGAGGAGTACTGTCATCCTACCTGGTCCATAGCTGCCCAGCTATTAGAAGTAACCTGGACTTTCAGGGTAACCCTTCCAAAACAAGGGATTGCATGTGGAATTCAAGCCCTCTTAGGAGGGCTGCCAGCCCAGAAGAAAAAGTATCTACTTACACCAGGATTTAGGTCCATTTGCCCCTCAGAAGCAGGACTTATAACTCAGAGGGAAATCAGAAGAAGAAATGCCAGGAAATGGTCTTCCAGGTTTGTATTCTTTAGCATTAATGTGCAAATGGCTGGTGGACATGTCCTCTCCAGAGAGTGGACAGGAGAGTGTAACTCCAATTCAAGACTCTCCTAAACCTTGGAAACTCCACAGCCAGTACCAGTGCTGGCCAGAGGACAACATCAAGAGATTGGAGCTGTGAATGCTTTGCAGACACAGGATTCGAGGAGGTGTCTAAGTAGAGGACAGAGAAGCAATAAACCGAATCTCACCCACAAAAGTCTGAGATTCCTTACACAGGCACAGCTCCAGATGAAGCCAACAGGCTGTTCTCCCATAACATCTGCAGAACGAAATTGCTTTAATTGCTCTAGATACAATAGCCAAACCTTAGACCCTAATCTGGCTGCCTAATACTCTTGCTTGGTTGAAAATAACTCTTGTGAAAGCAACCAGCTGGGACAGAGCTTATCAGACAGCAGCACGGACCAAGACAGGTCTCCCCCCACAGCCCACGCCCAGGGAACCCTGCAGGGATTCCTGCCCAGGAAGGGGGGCTGCTGCAAATCCCTAACAACCTCCAGAACTCCTCTCCTTGTGTCCATAATGAACTCTCCAAAATCCCTGCCTGAGTACCCCCTTTTAAAGAGTAATGTTTGACTCATTCCCTAAAATCTATGCACCTCTCTGGCCAGCCTGTGCAGATGGCCAGGACACGGCTGGTCCAGCTGATTCCCCTTTCCCTCCTGCTCCACGTCTGGTCAAAGGATGCAGAGGGCAAACCCCCTTTTTCCCCATATGTACTAGCTGTGCCTGGAAGGAGCAAGCACAGTACTCAGCTGGATCCTGAAAAAATGTCAGAACACAAACAATAAATACCCGTCATCATAATTTCAGATTCCTGCTCACTGCATAACGTGGGTGACAGCCAAACATTCACGGCCAAAGTTGCAGTGCCTGGTGTTACGCAACCAAATAAAGAGCCAGACTGTCAGGGTGCTGCCCATGTTGCCTCCCATCAATAACAGAAGCTGACTATTAACAGAAGACAAAACATGATGAGAAAATGTGGAAAATGTGTGCACATCCAAACAGTGAGGCCGTTTGTTTAGAAGCCAAAATACTGATGTGGGTACCATCTTTAAAAATTCCCTAACATTTCTGTTGCCTATGTTAAATAAATCAACTGCATCCAAAATAATCATGTATATTTGACATGCAAGAAGATAGCTGCATGTATATTAGAAGAGTAAATAAAAAAAAAAAAAAATCCATGTGGATTTTAGAGTTTCTTTTGGTCAACAATATTTTCTACAGAAATTATATTCTTATAAGAAAAGTATTTATGAATGATCAAGTTCATAATCATTTTTCTAAACCCTCAAGATATTTAGTTTTCTGACCAGTCCAGGTAATACACAGGTGAATTGTCTGGAAAATAACTGGTTGCCAAAATAACCAACAAAGTTTGATTTTTTTTAACCATTTTTTCGAATGAAAAGCAGAATATAAACTCTCAGCAAACTCTAACTCACAAAGAAAAGGAATAACTATTGTGAAACATCGCTTTCTGACTGCTTTTTTAATCCCCCAGAAAATGTGCTGAGCAGAAAAAAGCAACCCAAAATCACCAACCAGAGTCTCATCTTGGGAAGTAGATTAAAACCAGACAGACAGATACATGCCAGCTTTATTTTTGTGTCCCTTCAAAAATGATTTTTGACTTCCTTGAGCTTTCAGAGTGCTCTTTTGCCTCTGTCTCTGTCCTCAGCCAGCTCATGCGGTTACGTTGGTCACACCAGCCACATCACATGCCCTAACCCACAGCATTTGTTCTCAGCTGATGCAACACACCCCAACATACAAACGGCTTCAGAAAACACAGCCTCCCTTTTAAGAAAAGGTTCTTCCTTCACTGAACACAACGCGGCTTGAAAAAGAGAAGATATGCTGTATTTTACTGGCTCATCATGAGGGAAGTGCTCAGAAATACAAGCACTGCAGGTGCTTTGCCTTCTCTCCTGAGCCTGTGAACACTCAGGTTTGCTCTCTCAGATGCCACTGTCCCAGCTGTCCCCAGCATGGCTGCCTGGGGTGCTGTCACTGCAGGCAAGGGGTTTGGGAAGCTGACTTGGAATTCACTGTGTATTATTTCCGAATATCACTTTGAGACATTATTATTATGTATATTATTCTTATTCTTTGATTTAGTACTACTGTCATCATCATCATCAAATGGAGGTCTCTCTTCTTACCACTGTCCCTTTGCCCATTGCAAAATCCCAGACAAGAGGCTAAAGGTTTTACAGCCACCCATGCAACACTAACTGACAAAATCTGAGCTGTCCCAGGACTCATCCTCCAAATGCAGCCATCTGAGCTGCATTTCTGAAACAAACTTCTGAAGACATTCAGGAAGGGGATGTTGTGTACAGACTCAGAGCTGTACAGATCCATCTAGTACTGGAATATCCCTCCTGGCTATGACATGGGCACTCCACTTGGGTGCTGGGTTCCCTGGGCAGCTAAAAGACAGTGTCTCAGCCATTTGGGCAGCGCTTGATGTTGCTAAATTAGATCTCAGTGGTCCATGCAAAGCACCTTCCATACATCTCTCCCCCTCTCCTTTAACCAGAATGAGAGAGTTGAGGTTGTTCAGCCTGAAGAAGGGAAGGTTCCAGGAAGACTTTATTGCAACCTTTCGATACCTGAAGGGAGCCTATGAGAAAGACAGGGACAAACATTTCAGTAGGGCCTGTTGTGACAGGACATGGGGTAATGGTTTTAAACTAAAAGAGCCAATTTAGGTTTAGTCTGTGCAGACCCATGTAGGGTTGTGTCGAGCCCTGGTCTGCCATGCCAGAAGGCTGGGGGTGCCAAGACAGTCCCACTCACCCCTGGGCACCCTGTCCCTGTCTGCCCACGCATGGAAAGCAGCTTTCCTAATTCCCAGTTATAGGATTAACTGCCACTGGAGTGGAGTGAAGGGTTCCCAGGACAGGAGGTCCCTGCTGTGCAGGAGCAGAGGGACAACAAAGGTGAGAGAGCCCTGCAAAGAGCTTCGTCCCTGGATGGACAGCAAGGCAGGGTTGTATCAGTTGCCCACAGCTGCATATGACATGGTGCCAGCACTGGAGAACAAGCAAGGCTGGGTTTAGAGGCTGTCTGCCGCTCAGAGATTCCAGTTCCTTTTGATCCTGCAGACCCAGGCTTTTTTCCCTTTCACAGGCGCAGCCGGAGCCCGTCTGTCCACAGGGGCTTTTATTTCATGCTAGGACAGAAAACAAGGCTCTTGGGACAGGTCTGGCTGAAGATGTTGCCTTCCAGGTGATCCTTTTTATTGTGGCAGTCATCCATTTTTGTGCTTTTAGGGGGTTGTTTTTTTTTTTCCTTTCAAAATAGCTTTTGCCAAGAAAACATTAGCAAGCAGAATTTGTTGAGTAAATGTACCTACAGGCTTAAACTGAGGGCATTTAAAATAGAAATAAATCAAAGTGTAAATAAGTTATCATGCACACCTAGGGTCTGATCCCGTGGAGATTACTCCTGAGAATAATCCTTACCTGGGCAACTGCAGCAGTGCCTTTGAACTCAGACAGACTACCTGGGAGAGCAGGGAGCATCTCATAAATACCCAACAAAGGGAGGCTAGGACCCCAGGCTGCCTTGGTGTAAAGAAATTTAGAGGAGGTACTATTTTTGTGGAGTTCTCACAACTTTTGTAAGCGTTAGTGACTTCTGATGGTATCACAGAGACCACTGGTCCTCAGCCCTGGGTCCACCTATGCAGACAAATCCTACCCCAGAAGCTCAGGGGCTGCTTGATTTCCATTCTGTTTTCCATGGCCTTGATGTCTTGCTGCTCCTTTCTCTCCACAGTTCCTCTGTTCATAAAGAAAGCAGTTTGGCAGATGGAAAAAACCTCCTTACAGTTTTCCAGTGAGAATAGAAGAATGTTAGTCCCACATGGTTCCCTGGAGAGTCCCTTCCTAGCTGAGACCCTCAACTAAATAGGTGACTCTCATGCAGAACAAGGTATATTGGGCATATTCACAACACACCATTGCTTCTGCTATTGCTTAGAGATCCAAAAATAGAGTCAAGGCTGTCTGACAAAATTCTCACAAGACACATGTAGATCTAGCAGAGAAGGAGAGAGAGACCATACAGTCCAAAAGAAAGTTTCATGCATTTCTCCTTGCAAATGGTTCAAGGTGACCCACCAAGACCTGTCTTCAGCAGAGTGAAGGACTTTATCTGATGAGAATGAAGGCTATTGCTGGGGTTGGTAGAAACTCCTTATGGCAATGATCCCATTTTTAGGCATCTCCTCCAAAGCTCAGCCTCTGCCCAACCACAGATTTAGAAAGAGGTGAAGATGTCTCATATTCAGTTCCTCTGCTCTGGAGCCCACAGTAGGGCACAGCTGCTGCAGGACCTCTGTGTTGCTTTAGCCCTGTCTGTGATTCTTCATCAAAACTCTGGTTGACAAGCTCTTGGGAGAACACGAAGGGCATCTAATCAGGATGATTATTAGTCAAAGTGGTCAGGTCTGCCAGGTCTTCAGGCAATTATGTGAATCAGCCTCCATCAGTTCATAGATGGATGCTTTTCCTTCCAGATGGGAAGTCAAGGAGACACAGATAACACAGCACCTTTATGGACTTAAAAGCTCCAACCACTGAAAACAGTGATTGGTACAAGGTTATGGAAAATAAATGAAGCACTCCAGAAAACAAGTATCTGTGTCTTCCTGCTTCCCACAACCAGTTCTCATCCTGGAACTCATTGACAAAAAGTTGTTGTGAATCAAAAAAAAAAGAAAAAAAAATCTTTGTTTTAAATTTTGCCTTTTTCTATTATACTTGGGGCAAAACATCCCCCCACCCTGCCTGCACTCAGCTCTTTGCTGGATATCCTGCCCTTGCTGCCTGTCATGAGAAGGGATTGCTCTACATAGGAACCCAGTACAGGGCAGAAGGGAGGAGACCAACTGTGCCCTGCACCCAAAGAACAAATATTCCAACCTAGAACAGGACCCCAAGCATAACCTTTATGTTTCTTTGATATCCATTTTTCTTGATCTCGGCAATTCCTTTTTCTGCAGCTTTGGGTTTGGTGATGTACATGCACTAACTTCTTTTTTTGGCTTCCAGGTAGAATTGCAAATGTATCTCCTTGCAAAACTATCAAGTCTGGAAAAAAGTTTTAGTTTTCACAGGAAAAGATTTCTACTTATTTTTCTTCTTCCTGGTCTCAGTGGTGATAGTTCTGAATCTTTTCCAGGCCAAGTTACACGCAGTCAGCACTGTTGTCCCTTGCTACACATCCATCCTCCACGACAAACACTTCCACGTTTCTCAAGGTGTGGGTTTGTCACCTTTGCTACAAGCAGTGCAGGCAGCAGAGAGCCCCACTGAGCAAGATGGTGTGTGAAAGGGAAGGAATGTAATAAAACAGTACCACTGTTCTGAATTAATTCTGAAAACTTCATTATTAACCAATAATTAGCAGCCACAGGATTAGAAACATCACTGTAGGGTGAAAGAAATATATACATCACAACCTGGATGTTTTAAAACATAAATTCTAAGTTTTCAGTCTACCTGCTTATGGAGGACTGCTGAGGGCAGACAGACAGACACAGCAAAGGACTATGGACACAGCCCATTCCATGCAAAAGGTGTCACAATCTCCAGCAGCTACAGCTCCATCACTTCATAAAACCACACCAAATATTCACCCTAAGCAGGAGACCCTGGTGCTTCTTGGCTTCCCGCTTTGGCAGGTCTAGCACTGGTATTTTGGGTGCAGTGCCCAGTGGGGAGATGTCCCTGATGTGACACAGCCCATCTGGGAATGGAGCACCTTGGGGTTCAGGGGGTGCCTTGCTGGGGGTAACAGGGGGGTTCAGGGAACCACAAATCCACCATTGGCAACAGAGCTCAGCCTCAAACCCCAGCCCTTCCTTTGCCCAGAAATGTATCAGCCAGGCATTTTGTACACTCTTATGTGACCTTTTCTGGCTCTCAAATCAACACAGTGCAGAGCCCACGGTTTGTGATGGCCTGGCCAGTGCCGAGGTCTCCAGTCAGGCTTTTCCAGCAGGTTTGTTTTGGAGTCTCTGACTCCAGGGCTCAGGGTTGGCCAAGAATGGTGAGTCTTTGTGTATCAAGTCCTGCTTAAACCCCAGGTTAGTCGTAATTTATTTACAGCTTGGATTGCCTTCTCTCTGTCCTACAAGACAGATAGCAATAATTTCTGTTTACAAGACCTGTGACTTGGCACAGTCAAAATATTCTACTTTGTTTTTCAACAAAGTGATTCCAGCGATTTCACGTCAAACCTGTTGGAACATTTTTCTCCAACAACATGGCAGAAGAAAGCCATATTTTTTTTTTCCTTGCTTGGTCTGAGCCCAGAAAGTGAATGAGGATTCTCAGTACCATCCAAAACAAAGCCTAACAGTGTGCCAGGGAGATGTTCAGCACAGCGAGTTCATGGCCATCACTGCACAATGGCTTCATGCAGGCAGAAACCACACCATTTCTGGACTGAGAAAAGTGAACTATAATGTCAGGCTGGTCAGGCTTGCTCATAAAATCCTTTCACACCATGTGTCCACATGCTTAACATTACAAGAGCCAGAACAAAAAGTTACCTCTCTGTTAGGCAGTGAGGGCACAGTGCATCCAAGTTTGTACACGTGACATATTTGCATGCTTCAAATTTTTGTTAAAACACAACAGGAGGGCAGTAAACATTAGGAAGTCCCAGGGATGGCTCCTGCAGATACAGTGCATCAGAGTGAACCCAGCGAGATGTTCTCGGATCTGACACCCAGGAATACTCATTGGTGAACATACTGCACAAAATCAGTGCACAGCAGAGCACAAAACTGCCTTGATGCCTTGCACTCCCAGTCCACCCTGCACACCCACCCATCTCTGCCTGGGCAGTCCTGCACGGACAGCTCAGCCCCAAAGGTCATGGCAGCTGTAAACTGGAAAAAAGCTGCTCATCTGCAAGGGAGGGCAACTGAGCAGTGAATCAGCTTCTGGAGGGACCATGTAAAATTATTTGTAACACTGACTCTTTCCCCAAGGACCACTTCCCTTTTACAACAGTGGAGCCGAAGCTGAGGAAGTCTCCTGGACGAAGTCTCTGCTGTGTCCTGTACAGACTGGAAAGTCAGAAGGTCTAGTCTCAGCCTTAAAAAAATCTCCTAAAGAAGCCAGACAGAGATGCAATGATACTTTTTACTACCCAAGGCACTTACAAGAGCCCAATTACTGCATACATTTGAAAGCAGAGCAAATTAAATCCAGATCCCACCGTCAGGTTAGGAACTCTCCAACTGCCAGTCCTTTCTGGCACTCACCATGCTTCTAGGAATGCTGCACTGTCCCAACAAGGGGGGAAAAACCAGTGTTTGCAAAAGACCCTGTTCTTGATACCACATCTCCTTGAGAGGCTGAAATTCCCTGTGGGTTCTTCTTGCCCTTTCCCAGTTATAAGAAACAACCCATGGTCATTCAAGGAACAGAAGCAAAACCACTGTGTTATTTGCATGACCAAATGCAACTGAGATATTGAGTGTCATTTTGATTCAGAGGACATCAGTCATCTCAGAGGAATTAAAAAAAAAAAAAGAAGAAATAGCAGCCTGCTTTTAGGTATCCCAAGAGGAGGAGTGGAACAAACCTCATCAAGTAAATAATACGCTTAGCTTCAGTTTTAATTTAAACCATATTTTAGTGTCTCAGCATAGCAGGAATTCCATAACATCATTCCAACTCCCATCATTGCTACAAATATTTCTGTCCACATTTGACATGCAGCTATGTGGTGGTAGTTGTGTTAGCAACTCCTGTGCTAGGAGATGGCTGAAAAAGAGCCTGATATTTGCAAAGCTGTTTCTTTTGACTGTTGCTTCTAATTCAGCTAAAATTCAAGGTCTAATATGCAAAAGGCTATTAGTCATCAAAATTATAGTTTTATCAGCAAACCATATATAACCTTAATAACCAAAATTATAACCAAAATAACCATTCACTGAAAATTAATGGCAAGAAATGGTTGTTCAAATGAATGGGCTCAACACAACAGAAAAAGCTGGAGACCAGCAACAGAGATGTACAAAGAAAAATAAGATCACTAAAATATCTAAAATAGAGAAATAATTTTTTTTTCAATATTCACAAGTATTTCAGGCAGAAAGCTTGGCTTTATCCTAATTTGGGCAAATAAGCAAGGAGATATGCACCAGCCTGCAGTGTGACCAGGCACAAAGGCATAAGAGGAATATCAGCATTTTTGGTCAAAAGTCCCACACTGGAAAGTGGAACTCCAGAAATGCCCTCCACAGTGTCCTGCTGCTTGTATGGGAGCACAGAGCAGAGCACTGCTGTACACACAAGGTGACTTTGTGAATGGGGACACTCCTGTCACGGGGACAGGCAGGCAAAGACACCCCCCACAGCAGCTAATAAACCATATTAAAGCAATATAAATCTCATCAGGCAGCAGAGACATGCAATGGGGTTTTGGTGACGTAGGAACAGAAAGTAGAATATGCCAAAAAACAGGCTGGGAGTAAGCATGTGTCACTTCAGCTTGATGACATTTCTCCAAAACTTCTCTCCAGCAGGGCTGGAGACAAGTCTCAAGTCACCAGATCAAATTAACTGCCCCAGTGAAGAAGAAACACCTTCTCAAGTACCTGTGTTGTTTCAGAATCACAGAATCATATCAACATCCAACACTGCCTAGCTCTGAATATACAAAGGCACTTTGGGGAGTGATGCCCAGTGAAAAATCACTGAATATTATGGGCAGAGGATAAAGAAGAGAGAGAAACCATTTAATAATCAACTGTCAGGTTGCTAAAGAACAATACAGGCAGAGATAAAAGAGCTTTCAAAAGGCTGAAAGCTTTCAAAGTGAAGAGGCAGAACACATTATTTGTGTTTAGTTAACTAGATAAAAAGCACACTGGACATACATATTTGATTTTCAGTCTGGGGAGAACTGACAAACCCATAAGCCTCAGAAAAAAGCAAAATCAGACGAGTCACCCCCAGCAGGAGCACCAGGTGTGGTGTTAGGGTGAGCCTGGGTGGGAAAGGGTGTGTGGGGTGACTGTGGGTGTAAGGATGGTTTGATAGAAATGCTGGGGACGTTTTGAATTACTGCATTTGGGGTTTTTAAAGGCTTCTCAACTCTGGAAGCACAGGAGAGTATGGCAATTTCCTACAAGACCTTAGTGAAGGCCACTGCAATGCACAATGTACCAATGTTGGGTACAATTTGTATATATTTTATATATATATTTATATATAATTTATATACATATATTATAATATATATATAAAAATATGATAGAAAATATCTATCTTATCTATCTATCTATATCTTCTGATGTAATTCATTTGTTTGTTTTTTTTAAAGAGATTTACAGAATTGTCCTCACAGCAGTGCAAGTCCCTGGATATGTTGCATTTTCTGCGGCTCAGAAAGGCTTTTTAAACTTCTGTGAGATAATTGGCACAGTTTATTTGGCTAAATCAGAGTGAGATTTTCAAAGGTTGAAATGACAACGAAGCACCTAAATCCCACTGGCATTCAGAGGCTTGCTCTCCTTCATCACTCTGGAAAGCAGAAAGCTTTGCCACAGCTGCACTGTGGTCTCCTCTCTACTCTGGGCAATAAAAGATAATGCAGTTACATTCAGTCTTTCAATTTGGGCTGAGGAATGTGGTTCTTTTGCTGACTTCCAGAACTGCTCCAGTCGTGACCAGGAACACCAGCAGCAGCCAAGTGTTTCTCTCACTGCCACAGAGCTCTGTGGAAAAGCCCTGAGGAATATTTTCATTGAGTGTAGCCTTGTTTGGAGCCAACATTCTCCTCCATTTTCCTTTATATTTAAGACTTTGCAAAACACCATTCTGTCTGTTCTTCACCTGAACTTCTAATCCTATTTGGAACTGACTCCATGACAACCAGCTTCCATAGGAGAAATACAACATGGGCAACACAGCTCCAGGTCAACACAGGGCTTTTCTGCTCCATTTAGTGTAAAGGTGGTGACTTCAAGGAGCTCTCTTGGAGGAGCCTGGCAGCAAACTGGCTTGCCCTGGGAAAGGCAGAAATTTAGGCTCCTAAAGGTGCAACTTCGCTGTCTTTTGGAATGGTATGGTTTTCTAGAGCAATGGTATGGTTTCCTAGAGCAATGGTTTAGTTTTCTAGAGCAATGGTATGGTTTTCTAGAGCAATGGTTTGGTTTTCTAGAGCAATGGCACAGGCCTGTGCCAAACCCCATCTGTTCTACCTGCAGGCTCTCAGCTGGCAGAAACCAGGAGCAGGACATGCAGAAGCCATTGCATTTCCCAAAGGTCCTCAATTTGCCCTCCTGATGGTCCCATCATGTCTCCAAATTGCTGCTGCCCAGCAGGCAGCTCTGCAGGGTGAGCTGCAGAGAGCCCACGAGGGTGCTGGGGGTGGCAGTGGCTCTAAGTGACAGTGACTTGGGAGAAGGGAGATCACAGAATGGTCTGCCCAGCTGCCACACTAAAAAACCAGCAGTGATTTAGTGCTGCTCCACCCCACCAGATGTAAAATCCCTCCACTTTGTTCTCAGAAGTGCACACTGTCCTTTTCATTTAACACAAGCATCTCTCTGACCTCACGTCAGCAGGGACAAAAACATTTTGCTTTCAAGGACTAGTGAAAAATCCCCCTCAAAACAAAACAGAAAGAAAAATATTAACCACAGGAAGTACAGAACAGTTTCACAGGACCACTGGAAGGGGTGGAGGGGTCTCCCCTTAACCAGGACATGGGGGCCCCCAACCAGAATGTGCAAACTGAAGCTCCACCAGGTCCTCCACCAGGGAGACCCCCTTTCCAAAGAGCTCTGCCACATCAGTATGCCATTTCAGCCTCCCTAGCATTCCTCCCCAGCTTTCTTTTCCTCTCTTCCTCCCTGCTGCCTTAACCACCAGCTTCCCCTCTATGTTTGGACTTCACTAAAGCAAGAGTTTTCAGATGAATCGTTAATTCATCAGATACCTGGTTTTGGTCACCCTGAAACTATTAGCTAGTCTGGGTCAGATTTGTCAAATAATTTGGGCTGGAAACTGTGTGTTCAAGGACGGGTGGGGGGGGTAGGGTTGCTTCATGGTTGAGGCAAGCGACCCACAACACACAGATGGGGGCCATGCACTCGGCCCCTGTCTTTCAGGACTTTTTTTGAGCTTTAAAAAAGTAGAACACATCCTGTGGGAGCCCAAGAAGCCAACAGCAGGATTTTCAAATAGCCTGGGATCAAGTAGAGGGCAGGTCTGCACACACCCCACACCTCAGGTGAGGCTGGTTAGCAGGCAAACCTTTGTGTTGGAAGAACTCAGCTGCCAGGAAAAGCTTTAAGAGCCATGCAGAGAGTGAGAGGAGCAGGACTTGTTTTACGCCCTAAAAGAAAAGAGTCAAAACAACCTCCATCCTAAGGAGCAGTAGCATTGTCTCAACCCTACTATTCCTGGCAGGAGAGGAAGAGATTCAGGATCTGGCCAATGTTGGTTTTGTTTTGTAAGACCTTGATCTGCTCCTTTTCTGCTGACAGCATCGATGGGAGAGAGTTTTGTACCACATATCTGGGCTGCCAGAGCCTGGAAAGTTACTGACTGAACGGGAAAAATGCTGAAATCCACAGAAAAGTAAAGGCAAGATGCAGGGAGAAAAGGCACATTTTGCTAATTTATTTTTTTACATTGCAACAGCTGTGCTTACATGAAAAGGGTCATTAACTGAAGATGCACAGAGTACCAGCATGTCTACTGAGGCTTTATACAATTTAGGAGATCACTGCAGAGTACAATGCAGGATCATTTAAAATTCACAAACAAATACTATAAAACACCTTTGTAGATATTTTAATGGCCCAAAACAAGTACTGTGTACTACTCGATAGGTGCAATTTTTCCTTTTTACTAAATCCCATACGTAAAAATCAATCTGTTCTTTTTAAAAACAGAGACTTTTTTTTTTACTACGCTATTTTAAAAGAATAAAGACAGCTCCCACTGAGACGTCTGTTTAAAAGTTCAGTACATTCTGCTGCCTTATTTTATCTAGCAATGATGAACTAAAAGAACACTGAAAATTCAATCACGATGGCAATAATATTTGAAAAGGCTATAAAAAAAGAATGATTTAGATTGTAGGAAACATCTTTTGCTGAAATTCTGAACTCTGTATTTCTGTTTCATTACATGAAAAATAATACAGGCCCTATGCAGAAAACGTGTTCACTGTGCCACTTTGATGGAAACAAAACAGCCTTTTAAAAGCATGGAGAAATGAAAGGTGATTTTTAAAAAACACAGGTATTTACAAAGACCCATTTACTCAGTGTTCAGAATCGTGCCATTCTCTCTCTTATAGTTTAGCCATCTCTTGGATAGTTTGCATAAGTATGCATTTATTTACTAATCTTCAAAGAGACCCCATTTTTCCTAGCTTTCCACTGTAGTCATTAGAGGTCACAACCCTGTAGGAAATATGGGCTGCCATGGTAACACAAAATGTCTGCTACAGGCTTAGTGTAATTCCTCCCTAATAGAAAAACAACAGCAGCAAATCCTGCCTTTGATAAACGGGCTTATACGTTGTAAGAAGCCGCTACCTAAAAAGGTGTCTATCACCTCGAAACAGCTCTAAATGAAATAAATATTATTAAAAAAAAATTTAAAAAAATTGAAAACGAACTCCATGTGATTAAAAAAAATAAATGTGACTAAGGTACACAAAGGAGAACATAATAATTCAGTGTAGGGAGCTGCGACGTCTCAGTGAATACAGTGGGTGAAGTTTAACAGGGCACTGTGTCACAGCCCCTCAAAGTGATCCCAGCTCTGCTCAACAACAAGTGTCTGCTGAACACTTCTCCTGGCAAACCTTTCTCATTGCAAGGAAAAAGGCTGCATTTCCATACGCCTGAAAAAGCAAAAATTTCGGGGGGAGACCGTCACCTCTCTGACTGCAACAAGGTAGCCTGGCCTTCCCTGCTTGGAAATTCCTGCGGAAAAAAAAAATGCATCTGGTTCCAATAGATAACTGGGGTTTGAGAAGGAGGAAAAATAAAGGTTTGTTTGATCTGGTGGTTCATGGGCATTACTGGCATTTCAGTGAAATCCCACCTCACTGAGAGAAGGGTCTCGGCGTGGCTGGCTGGCTCACCAGGGTGGGGATTTTGGAAGGGCGTTGGCCACCCCTTGCATCTGCACTCTACATCACCTTACGCTTCCAAGTCCTGTCTACCACTCCCAAAGGCTCCCATCTCTTCTATCGCCTTCTTCCTACAGAGAGCACACATGAAGGGCTGATTTTCTTTAATGTGTTAGCCAGGATTTCCCTGAGAATGATTTTTTGTGTCTCCTGCTCTCCACCCCGTACCACTGCCTGCATGTTCCTCAGAGGGGATACACCACTGCTGTGTCTGCAGCAATGCAGCACCTCTCCTCAACCAAATCCTGTTTCTCGTTGTCTTTTGTTTACGTTCCTCCAGCCAGTTTAAGTCCAGAGAGCAGCAGTCATATCTCCACCAATTCGAGTTAATTTTTCAATTAAGCTATTGCATTACCTCTACTCCATTCCCCATGATGTTTGCTTTACTACTCTTTTGTTTTTTTAAAAAAGGGCTTAATTTTGCCTCATAAAATACAGTTCCTCTAAACGCTTGCAATCTGCTATTTCTTTCTATTAAGAGTTGGTACACCCAACCCATCACTTTAGGTGCCCTATTCCAAGACAGGCAATTTGAATTCCTCAGGGTTTGCATCACTTTGCAGCAAGACCAAGGCTGCTGAATCCTGTACATCCAGGATGCTCCTCCAGAGGAGCCTCCCTGCAGGGGAATAAGAGTCCTCTTATCAAGGTGTGCACCACCAAGATTGGCACTGTGGGGCCGCTCATGATCCCACAGCTGAGGATTCGCTGCCTGCAACAGACCCTTTCTCACAGAAATGCCATCCACCCAAATTACTAGGGCAGTTGGAAAACAGACCCTCACCTACTGCGAGCCTGATAATGAGGAACAGCATTTTGGATCTAATCCACAGCAGAAAGTCAAACCCTCACTGTATCCTGTGGCAGCCTTTCACAGCATTTTACCATTTCCATGCACACAGAAGAAATGCCAAAATATCTCTCTGCCTACACCTTTTCCACCTCCTTTAGTTAAGGTGGTGGTAATTTTTATCTTTTTCCTCCTTCACCAACACTTTAAAGCCTTAAGTGTCAAAAGATATTTCAGATTTGGCCCCTCTTTCCTGACTGCCCAGTTCAGGTTATGAGATACTCTGTGCTTTCAGCCTGTGCCCTAGAAGAGCCACTGAAAGCATAATTAATACCTGCGGGTGTTAATTCATCTTCCCTTGCTTTAGTCCAAAAAGGAAGCTTGGTCTGGAAAATTCTGCTTTGCCTATAATATTGTCCCCATATACTGCTGTGAACACACTGCTGGTAGTTGAGAAACAAGTCCTTTACACACCTATCTCTGTATCACCACCACTGCACCTGGAAATCAAAACGAGTGCTCCTCCAGAAAACAACTCTGATAAGCCATGTTGTAGAGGAAAGGTGGCATGTGGGGAGGTTTGGACTGCATGTTGGGAGTTATTTATTCACTGGGGGCATTGTCAAGCATTGGAAAAGGCTGCCCAGAGCAGTGGTGGATTCACTGTCCTTGGAGGTTTTTAAAAGATGTGTAGATGTGCCACTTGGGGACATGGTTTAATGGTGGTCTTGGCAATGCTGGGTTAACATTGAACTCTGGTCTTAGAGGTCTTTTCCAACCTAAAGGGTTTTATATTCTTAGGTATGGGGGAACAAAGTGAGTGAGCCAGTTACACCCACAGCACCCACAGGAACTGAAGGATGTCCCAAATACAGCCCTCCAGGCATGTCCCTGCATCACCCCCTCACTAGCTGTCTCCAGCTGCTTTCTGTTTTTCCGCAGAACCACAGAATCATTAAGGTTGGAAAAGACCTCTAAGATCATTGAGCAACCATTTGTTTACATATTACCCTGTGGAAGATCTGGAGCAAGTTTCATGAGTACAATTCATTCCACACCATTGATGAAAATAAACGCACTTCTGTGCCACCTCATCTCCCAGTCAACAGGGAGCTCCCCACATCTCCATCCAGCTCCCAGCTGACTCCACATCCATGTGCTAAACCCAGAGACACCACACGAGTCAGAGGCAATCCTGGGGGAACCCAAGCTCTGCAAATCAGTGAGTGAATCAACCTCCTGCATCAATGAAGTTTGATTACACTCACAGCTCATGTCACACTGGTAAAGTACGATGGAACATAGGAGAAAACAAATTGCTCTGCACACCCCTCCTGCACTGCAGAGCTGCCACGTGGCATCGTGTGGCCTCTGTGAGTGAGGTTTGGTGTAGACAAAGTACTTCCACTTTGTGCTGAGAACAGATAATAGCAAAGTACCCAAACCCAATCCTACATTTGTTAGTTGGGCTGTTCGGGCTCTGCAGTGACAACAAAGAGATCAGTTGCTCCACAAGACAGCAGGCACTCTGGTTTGTAGCCAACAAGGAGAGGGGTGGGAAGCAGATGCATTTTGGGGGACCAGAAGGAAGTACTGTTTACCCAAATCATGGGCAGGTCAAGAGAAGTCACCCTCATTTGGGCTTTGTGACCGTCATTTGTTTCCACCCATACAGCACCGACGGGGTTTGTTATTGGCTGATCTTCAGCCCAACCTGCAGGCAAAGCCTCCTGCAGGCCACAGACCATTTGTGGGGCAAGACACCACATGACAGCTCTGATGTACCCTCCAGAAAGCATGTAACCATGTGAAGAGATGGGGACACACAATGGATTTCACTCCTGCACACCACTATAAACATCCCAGAGCTGCTAGAGCAGGGAAAGCAGTGTCTGTCCCTGTCCCACCATGTGCCAGCTCCCCTGAGATCCTGCACACACATGCCATAGTTGGTATGAACAAGCCACTGTTTTGCTCCTGCAGTGGTCAATATAAAGCAGTTCCTTGCTCAGCACTGACATTCTATTCCTCCCATGATCTTACAAAGCTCTAGGACTCACCAGCATCCCAAGAGGCAAATCAACTCAGCTGTGGCAATACCAGAGAGGCAGTTTTCCTGGTTTCCATGTGGGAAGTGAAGAACACCAGATCTCCTCCTTCTCCAAACCCCTGGTACTGTTTTAGCAGCACCATCCACAGATACAGCCATGGAGCAAGTAGTAATGCTGGTGTTGAGGCAAGAAGGAATTTCTGCACCATTTATCTGAAAAATTATGTTATGACTTAGTTTCCCCCAGAGCTGTTGACTTCAAAGGGCAGATTTGCTCTCACATTTCCTTTTGAGGCATCCAAGCCAGGGAGCTGCAGTAACCTCCATGTGATGGATTTGGGTGTCCAACACAAAACAAGAGGAGCAGCATTTGAGGCAACCACTGCCTCAAAGATCTGGTGGTGAAAGCCTGGCACAAGAGATGCTCCCAAGAGGTCAGGAACATGCCTAAACTGAGTAAAACTGGTTTTTTTTTAATTTAGATGTTTTAAAATTAAAACAATCTTTTCTATCAAGAGTAAAGAAATTCTGCTGAATTTTATCTACTGTTTTGAAGGCTGTTGCATCAAGTCATTACTTTAAATTTCCATCTTTGTCAATGCAAAATGTTATTTCATCAACATCAAAACATCTGGAGAACGCTTGCTGACGTTTCTGCTTGCAAGCGCGTTTGGGGAGCACTTATACATTTATTTGCCTGGAAGAAATATGGTTTTAACTGACTCTTGAGTCGCTCAGTTTTCAGAAGATATTATCAAAACACTGGGAGAGAAGCTCAGCACAAAGCTTGGAAGGAAACCAGAGGAGAATTATACTGTAGGAACTGATCTCATGTATCGAATCAGACCTGCATGTAACAGCCCAAGTCATTGCTGTGCCAATTGTATTCCTTTGCATCACTTTATTCTTTGGGGAGCGGGGGAAAAAGGGCCACTTTTTGAAAGAACAATATGAGAGCAAGGCCACAAAAGACTCCCCCCAAAGAAAGTAAGTTATTTCGCCTGGGAAAGCCCTTCTTCCAGCAAAGCAGGTTGAAGGGGAGAGGCGGACTCGTCCTCGGGAGAGAAAAGGCCGCCCTGTGCATGGGCTGCTCCCTGTTGTGCCGGGGAGAGGGTTTACATGGGCAAGAGACCACGGCCGTGGCAGAACCTCCCCTGCCCCACGGGGCTGGAGGTACCCAAGGGCTGGAAAACAGAGGCAGGGGAGCAGCCCCTTCCCCACGCCGCCCTCCATCATTTCTAGCACAAAAGGGGAACGCACAGTGTTGCGTCAAGCTCTTTTTGAACCAAAAGAGGGTTATTTGGGAAGAAAAATAATTATCTGCCAGTACTTCCAGTCATATTTTACTTCTTGTGGAGGAAAGAATAAATGTGAAATTACTTTTTCTCACTCAGAGCTAACCATAACATTTACCAATTTCACTATCAGACAGCAGAGAGCATTTCCTCCCTCCGAAATCCAGCCAGTTTTGCTATGACTACCACTTCCCAGTGCCAAAAAAGAAGGGGGCTTGGGGAGGGGGGGCTAAAAATCACCTGTAAAGAATTAGGTAACAGAGTGTGAAAGGTCTCTGCCATTCAGGAAATACTTCCCGCTGGATTTAATTACAGATTGCAAGTAACCCGCCCCCCCTCACCCTTTTTTTTTTTTTTTTTGAACTTCAGACATACAATAACATGACATTTATTGAATGTGCTAGCGTTGCAGCGCTCGGGATAGTAAAAAAAAAGCCCGGAGAACTCTGTTGTTTACAATAAACTTTAAAAATACACTTTATATGCCAGATTAATGGGAGCTTTCTGGAGAGAGCGCATTTTACCCTCCTGCGTTAGGAAGTGCCAATTACAGAAGGAAGAGCCTGTTCAGGGAGCGGTGCCACAGACCTGCCCGTGTCCCAGTGCCGTGCTGGCAGCAGCACTGCCCAGCCACGTCCTGGGGGCAATCTGCCTTTTACAGCCCACGCGAGCTCCCTCCCTGCTCACAGCTCGCACAGACATTGGCTTCGGCGGGTCCCTCGCACATTTGGTCTAAATTGCGTATTTTCCCCTCAGTATCTGGGCTGAGATGAGCGGTCCTGATACAACAGTATTAAATGTCAAACGAGCAAAAAACAACGTGCAAAGCCAACGCAACTCTGCATTTAATTTAGGCGGTGTCAAAGCAAGGAGCAGAAAGGAATGGCGTTGGTTTTTTGTTTTTTTTTTTACTTTGCACATTTTTATAAAACCACCGAATCCAGCTCGTACTTGAGGCTGCTGTCCTAACCACCTCGCCAGAACCCAGTTCTTTCCTCGTTCCCTACCAATATTAGGTTAATCAGCAGCAAGCAAGCAAAAAAAATCTAACGATATCTGCCTACATTTGAGTCGCTAATTACACATGGCAATGTTAAAACTGCTCCTCTGTTGTGCATTTAATTTGCCCACTTTGGAACGAGACATTAGGATTTTATTTCTAAATGTACTGATCAAATTGTGTCTCTGCTTCTGCAGCCAGAAATAAAGCAGCTTTCCTCTCTGCGTAGGTAATGAGGCATCCAACACCCTGGAATTCATTTAAAAATTTGTATTCCATCATAATTATCTCCAGTCGTTGTGCATAATAAAACAATTTGTTATAGATCAAATACTGTGCATACGGATACATGCATTTGGGTATTGAGAGTGTCTCTTAAACTCACAAAAGGGAATAAAACTCAGAGTCTGGGCAGAAAGCTGTTCCCTGGAAGGTGTTATCCTGTCAGTGCTACAGGGTAATTTACAGGATCTGCCACATTTAGGAGCCTCTGGCTTGACTTTTTTTGGCTTTTATGAGCTGAAGAACAGAAGCAGGGTCACTGGAGAGATTAAGTTTCCTTTCTGCATGAACGTTAGGGAGGGAGACAGAGAGAGACACGGCAAGTAAGTGCTCTGCTGTGCCCGGAAAATTAAAATACAGCTGGATTAGGACTCTAACGATGTGCTTTGCCAGCTTTTGCAGGGTTCATAGCCTCCCAACACACAGCCATGGGCACAGAAAACTTGTATCCTAGGCATTTAACCAAACGAGAAGTTGGAAATGGTTTTCTTGCCCTTTTTGCTTCTTGATTTGTTTTTTAACAAAACAAAAAGCTGCTCCCGCTCATGCAGAGCACACTGGAAATCAGCAGCAAATTCATCCACTGATACATCCATCTGCAAGGGAGCTGGGTTCAGTGAAGTGCCAATGCCACTGGAGTAGCACGAAGGCAGATTTTTTTTCCTTTCTCTGTGCTACAAGCAACAAAAATTCAGGTGACAATGCAGCACCCAAAGCAGGTCCTCCCATCCCTTAAAAAGCACATACACAGGGGATAGGAAAAAAAAAATAAAATTGAAAGCATTTGCAGTATCCAATTTTCAAACCTTTTTTTCCCATAGGTTACAGTTGTAAATTAAGGGGGGGAAATCGGATTTCAAATTCTGCCTGCACATTTTATACATCTGCACTTTCGATTTATCCGAGTTGCACGGGAGCAAAAGAAGCAATGTTTGTCTCTGTAATGAAGAGATGAAACCTTATTTTGCAGTTGTAGCAAGATATGTAGACAAATCTAAGAAAGCTTCCTATTTTATTCTTATTTCCCCTCTCTGCTTCTCAGAAAAAAAATATTTTAGATTGCAAGTCTATTCCAGAGCAAAATGCTTTTCATTGCAGAAAGGGAATTCAACCTGATAAATCAGCTTTCCGTAGCTTGTGATTGAAGTGGTTCATTTTCACATTTGAATGAGTTTTCTTTACCTACACATTTTTGTTAACTGGTTTAATAAATTATGGCATTCCTTTAAAATATGATCGGAGTTGTGCAAGGTAGATTTACGATCAGCCAAACAGTACAGAAGAAGGTAAAGGCACAATATTTTAGTGCTTTCAGCAGGAGGACTCTATTATTATTATTGTTGTTGTTGTTATTATTGTTCTTGTTGTTATTATCATGTAAAGAATAGTTGAAGTCTAACACTGTTTAGTGATCATTTTTCAAAGTAAACTGCAAAAACAGAAAGAAATTTTTTAAATTCAAAAACTATTTGGAACCATTTAGTTGAAAAAGCTAAATTAGAATAAAGTAATAATAGACTAAAAGCATGGAGTAATTTAAAACTGCAACAAAACTGGAAGAGGAAAATTAGATAGTCAACAAATGACTTTTTCAACTAAACTCCTCAGGCTAGTTTATGGTATTTAAAGTCTCTCTTCTTCTTTCCACACTTCCTTACAAAGGACTTGCAGCCAAAACAGCAACAACTTTGCATTTCTTGGGAGGCAGCTGATGGGATCAAAATGCCATTTCTTAAACCACAGAACAAACCAGGTTCGTGCCCTGCAGTTTTGTAGGTGTTGTTAATAAGTGATGGACAGATAAGACAAGTGTATCCTTTTGTGAACAAATTGTGAGATACCAAAGGATAAGTCCCTTTTTTAAAAATATCAAGTTACTTATGCTTTAAAAGTAAATTTCACAATTTTGTATGAATAGTTCAATTTAGATACCTGCTGCATTTAACATTATTGCTGAAATCTAAACTAGATATGTAGATTCTGCTTTTTTTTTAAAAATTTGAGATCCCTACAAACTAATTAGCCACATATATCAAAATTATTAACCTCAGCTATCCAGTTGCCTTGCATTATGTAATATACGATCCAATAAATTAGGTAACACAACAAAACTAAAAATAAGGCTTAGCTCTCAGTACAAATTAAACTATAAAACATTATATTCAGTGCTTGAAAACACCCCATCTTTCATTTCTAAATTATTTAAAAACTAATAAAGGTGGTTTCATAAAAAAAAAGGAAAACAAACTTGTTCCAATTTGTTGTGAAAAATAATAGAATCTGACAATTTTACGAAAGAACTTTGTATATGCAGAGCCACAAAGGCACAAATAAAACCCCAGCGATCACAAAATAGCTACAACCATCTGACTGGCATTTTACGTGCTCGATGCTTGTAAAAAATGGAGATTATAAATGTGCACTGTGCACCATAAAACCCCTCGTAGTGGAGAGGAGGAAAACCCCCCAGACTCGAGAGCACAGTTGCTCTGCGCCCTTCCTGCGCCGCAGCCTTTCACACCGAGAAAGCTTTTAACCAAATCTGGCTGTGGGACAGGGAGGGAAAATGGATGAAACACAGGTTTGTTCTACTCTTTCATCCCGTTCTCGCAGCGGTGGCAGAAGAGACATTTTGGTGTCCTGTTAGTCACAGGGCAGAATTTCTCCCAGTGCCTCTGCCTTGTCCTGACCACGATGCTGGGCTGAGACACCCATAAATGAGGCTGTAATTAAAGCTGGCTTCCCAAATGGAGAGAGGGGGCTCAACGCTGTCCCTACCTGTGCCCTCTGTTTCATCCCACAGCCAGCTAAGGAGAAATCCTCTTACACCCAGGAAGAGGCTAAATGCAGCCAAAAGCAAACAGCAGACTTGTGTTTAAAAGTGGTGAGAGAGGCAACACTGAACACTCCAGAAAAGACAGAGAGCACTTTGAAGATTTAAGTAACTAAATTAATCTGGTGCTTATTCTCTAAAGCATCACTTCCAAATTAAGAAAGCCCACACAACCCAACTCTACATTTAAAAAACTCTCCAAATCATAAAAAATTAACTGATGAGGATTAAGCCAAAAAAAAAAAAAAAAAGACCAGAAGAAATCCCCAAAGCAGCCTCCCCCCTTGAATCAAAGTGGTCACAGCAGCAGAGTGGAAATACTGGAAATTCACGTAAACTTTGAGGAGATTTTTTTTCTGCTGTCGTTTAGGAACTACACTAAGCAAGAAAGCTACAGCAGAAACCATCACAGTTTGTATAGGTAAACTACCAAAACCAGCACCGCCTTTTTTTTTTTTTTAATACCTTGGTGCCCCCTTTTGGTCTATACAGTTCAAGGCATTTTTTTTCCCCCATTAAAAAATTTAATCATAAAAATAACAGTAACTTTTCACTGGTGAAGTCTTAATCGAGAGTCTTGCGGCTGCTCCACCTTAATGATGGTCCACTGTCCTCACGATCGATTTAGCCCCTGTGAACACGCACAAGTAGCAGCTAAGGTCAAAGGAAGGGCTGATTTCCATTAGAAAAATTCCCCCAGTGCAAACCCCTGCTTTATACAGTTATCCTGATAGATGGGAGAGAAAAATAAATAAATAAAATATTTTTTAAAAAAAAAAGGAAAAAAAAAAAAGGAAGAAAGTAAAAAAAAAAAAAGACCCATTCATTACCTTTGCTACAGTACACTCAATGGGGGAAGGCTGAGGCGGGTGTGCTGATGATAACTTTGCCTTGCTACGTTTGTACGTGCAACACTGAGGAGAGAAAAGCTCCCCAGCAAGTGGGAGGCTTTGCTCGGGTCCAGGTTCTCGGCGTGCTGCTAGCATCGCACCCAAACCTCGCCAGTCTTTGAGGAGAAGAAAGCAAAGTTTGAAAGATATTAATTAGACCAGGAAAAAAAAATAAATAAATAAAAAAAATCTCATCCTGACGACTTTCATATTGCAGTGCCTGTAATTACGCCACAGAAACAAGATCTTTCCACGTTCAACATCACTGTGTGAAGACGAGCTTATTTCCAGCAGGGATATTGAGTCCTGCCATCTGAAGGGCCAATCAAGTGTGAAGTACAGTATAGTTTTAGACTCAATTGAAAGGAAAAAGCTTGACTACTAGTTCATAGCATGACAACTTTCATGGATTAGCTCAGACCCTATTCTACTCCGTGAAAGGGTATCACAGCATGAAGACAGTTTTCAATGCACTAAACTTTAATAGCTGAGTGGGGGAGCCAAAGCTTCCTTTTGGTCTCTATAGAAACAGTATAGCCAAAATTTGAGGCAAAATTAAGATTCTTGGGTTTCAGTCCTGTATTTACCCTCCAAGGTCCCTATTCACAAAAAGTCTTCTGACTTCATATATGTATACCTATATAATTATACAGATAATTACATACATGATTGTGCGTGCCATTTTTCCAATGGAAGATGAAGGCAGTTAAACCCAATTAACTAATTCCCCAGAGCCCCACCACTGCTTCCCAGTGTCCCCAGAGCCCTGGGAGGAAGCAGCGGGTGCAGAGAGGCACCCGAGGAGGCTTCACTAGTGCTCGTAGGCATTTTCCTCCCATCCCAGCTGCAAAGTTGTGCACCCTTCATACCCCCAGCCAGCCAGAGCCCTCACCCTTTTAGCATCCTCCAGAAAGCTGGAGATTTTATTTAGGCACCAGCTCCCCAAGCAAGGCATTACCAGCACCGAGCATCTCCACAGGGAATGCTGTGTTTCGCCTGTTATGCCAGAGGCTGATGGAAACTTAACCTGCAAGGAGCAGTGGAAGAGGACAACAGCATTCAACCCAGCAGGAGAAGTTCCCCACCTGTTTTCTAACAAAAGCACTCTCATGATGAAATTAAACTTTGAGAACAAGGGGAAAAAACACTTTCTCATGACAAACTCTTGCCCTACTCCTCTCCCCCAGCCCACGTGGAGAGTGCAGGTGGGTGTTGTGCCCATGGGACACGGGACCAGCCCACATCACAGTGGGGTGTGGAGATAACCAGTGCCAGCTTCTGTGCAGCATTAACCTTGTTTCTTGTTTCACACTTGACCGTGCATTCTCTAACTACAGTTCCCAGCAGACATTACCCCTATACACCCACACACAGGCAAACACATTTTCTCTTCCCACCTCCCACACATCCTTTCCTCTGTGCTGTGGGACCGAGGCAGGGCATGCCCCGGGGTGTTACCTGCAGGTACCCACGCCGTGCTTTCCACCCGTTCTATTCAGGTTTGACACCTGCATCTGGGCAGTGGTGAGGGCGATCTGGCTCCCTCAGCAAACTTGGCTGGGCCACAGATGCCTTTCTTCCCCCCCTTCCCTCCCCGCACCGCTGGGATGTATGGGTGCCTCCTATGGAGAGTCTACATTTCACTATAATGCTCCTACCCTCCCTTTGTGGAGCACTAATCCTGAGTTACCAGAGCCAGAAGCTTGCCTTGCATGGCCAGAGAAGTGATCCCCCCACCCCCTCAACCCCCCCACCTGGGCTTGAAGTTAATCCAGCTCTGGGCAGGGTCTCCCCACCACATCCCCACTATCGGATCTGTGAATTTCTGCACAGGGTTTTGATGAAGATCTGACACTAAGGCAGGGCCATCCTCAGGGTGCTGACACCCCAAGACAGTTCTCCTTGGCTGTGCAAGGAGTCAGGATCAGCCCAAGACCATTGCAAGTAGTTGCTGTGGGCGCATGCACTTCATCTCAGGGACAACTGGCTGCACTGCTCCAGCTGCCCTGATCATCTCTCCTGAGGCTCGCCAGCACGCCGTCCCTTGGGGGTCCCACAGACCCTGGCATCACCCTCCAGGCCTCACGTCAGCAGCATCCCAGCAAGATTCAAGGCTCCCACAAGGGTAGGAAAAGCCCAACATCATCCATAGTCTCTCTGAGAAGCATCATCCAAACCCCTCCCTGAACACACTCCACTGTGTACATCTGCTAAAGAAGTTCTGTAAAGGCAAACTTTTAATTAAAAGCGCTCCAACTCACAGAGAAACAGAGATGGCACATTACCGCATGGACCCAGCATAGTTCAAAGCTGATATATGCTCACTCTTCTGCATACCAGTGAGTCTTGATGTCCCAGGAGCAGCAGCTCCACCACCCTCCCAGTACATGCTTTCTGCAGAGACACAAAGAGCTCCTTGCTGTAAAATACCCTTCTCCTTTGAGAGCCTCTGTCCAACTGTTCCCAGGTGAAAAGTGAAGTCCTGCAGCCACAAAGAGTATCCAAAACCAACAGACACCTGATGTCCTTAATAAACCTGGGTCATAACCTCATCCCCCATAGAGCCTGCCCCTACTTGGGCATCACTTCATGGGTTGAGTGCATGGGTCCAGTTTTCCAAATATCTCTTCTCTGTGCTCCAAAGAGTGCTGACAGGCACTTGGCATATGGGCAAACACCCACACACAGGAGAAAAAGCATCAGCACCATCACTGTGTCATACACAAACTCACATTTCCTCCTGGAGGAGGTAGCTTTGGACCAGCCAGGCTTGCTCAGGTACTCGCTGTGCAAAAAGACTGTGATGGCACTGGGCAATTGCTGGAGAGCTCAGAGGTGTATGCAGGCTGCAGGGAGAGCTGCCTGGTTACAGCCCTCATGCTTCAGGCTGGACCACAGCCTCCAAGGCCATCTCCAGCTGGAGAAGTCTGGACCATCAGCAGCAATCTGGGGAAAAACCCATCCTTGGAAAACAGTGCCTTTTCATGTCCCCTGGTAAAAGGGATGAAATCCCTGTGGTCTCAGCATCAGCAAAACTGCCTTTGATGCTCAGACCCACTCATCATTAGGACTGCAAGCAGAAATTAGAGAGACATGCTTATGGTTAAACACTATTTCCTCTGTTGGTTAAACACTGCCTACTTCTCTCTCCATTAGGAACAACATCTCCAAAGCCCCGGGGTCTAATAATAACCCTGAACGGAGATGTTTTCCTTTGTGCAGTGCTCAGCTATGGAGGGAAACAATTTGCAGTTTAAATTATTTCCTTTCAACAGATTTGAGAAAGCCACGCTGCAGTAATTACACTCGCTGAACAGGTCCTGCACCCCCCGGTCACTCCCTGAGCAGCCAGATATTGTTCCAAGGCTTGGATCAGGCCCAGTGCACCAAGACCAATCATTTTGCACAGGGCAGAAAGTCCAAAACTGGGTCCATGGGCACACATTGACAGCTCAATCGATCGCTGGGCTCCTGCCACCGACAGTCACGTGTGCACGGGCGGACGGATTCAATGGTCCTATTTAAACCTGCTCCCGGGGCCCTCGGGCCCTACATGTGTCACTGTGTTAGATGCCATTGATGCTGCAGCAGCTTCTTTGCAGGACATCAAAGCATATTGGAGCGAACCCCTCATGTGTGAAGGGAAAGCCAGCCTTTTGCACCACGGAATCTCCTCTATTCAGCCCCGGAGAGGTTGATGTTTGGAGTCAAACCAGGCAGACATCCATGTGGCCAAGCCCTACAGTGAGAGTGAAACAATGCTGACAGCATGTCACTGACACCTAACCCCATCCCTGGCAGACATGAGGAGAGGAGGATTTGGGGTTTGGCAGCAGGAGGCAGGTTTGTCTCCCTGCAAGCATCCAAAGGCAAAGAAGCCCACCAGGCTCATGCAGGATGGGTGAAATCAGGTTGTGTCATCCCCAGCGTTGGGACAAGATACTGGGACAGCCCAACCTCATTGCTTGTCCAGCCAAAGCAAAGACAGTGCAAGCCTGAGGTAGCTCTGCCACTGCCTTGGCACAGCAAAGACATCTGAGAGCAAAAGTCATCCAGTACAACACAATTTCTGATCCCCAAACCAACCCTGGACATCACCTGATATCAGCCAGACACGGCCCAGGAGCATGTGGATCCACTGCTATTTTGGTGAAGTGTCAGCTTCCCTTAGGGCAGATCTTAAGGAGATCCAAACTAGCCCATTTGCCATGAGTTGCTACAATTTTCTCCACCTTGCAAGGTCCAGAAAGGCCTCAGACAGTGCAGTTCATCCTTCCCACCCCAGGGCTTCGTGCCAGGAGCATGGCTGTGTCCATCACAACTCCACTGTCAGCCTCCCTTCCCCAGGACAGTGGCACAGGAGCAATGCTCAGGATGGGGAACCCACTTCCCTCAACCTTGGAGCTTCCACTGCTCTGAAAGAGGATATACTGTTACTGGGCTGGGTGTCTGAGAGTACGAGCAAGGCTTTGATGAGCTGACACTCGGCCCAGACAGATGGGTTTTCTGCTTGGGAGTGGGATATCCCCCCTGCACAGGGACACAGACACTGACCAGAGGCAGCTGCCATGAGCACAGGAAGGCACTGGACCTCACTGGGGGAAGGATGCATACATCTCCCTGCATCTCCAGGTATGCTGCACAGCTTGGGTTGGTGCCGTGAGACCCTTCACTGTCTCCAAGGAGACCTCTCTGCCAGATATGAAACACTGTGGGAAGTCTCACTTTGCTTAAGTTTCTCCTCCTCATTCAGCTGCAGACTCCTAAATGGGCACTAGTCTGATAATCCTTTTTTTCCAAGGCACATCTGCCTTTCGTGTTCTCTTTTCCATCTGCAGTTTAGCCTTCCCTCCGGAGGAATCATCTAAAGGATCTCTCATACTTTTTGCTGCCCAGTTTTTGCAGCAGTTGGGGCATAAACTGTTTGATAGACTCTGAGGGGTTGCCTTTGTTTCCCCAAAAAGGTGCTATTTTGTTCACAAACACTCCGAGGAGCTCGGCAGTCTCTTTTCCTACCTCTCTTTTCATCATTTTAACACAAAAGCTGAAGCTTTTGAAATCCCGTTTTCATGTTGGTGCATTAGCTATCTGAATTTCTCCCACATTTGAAGCCTGAGTCTGAACTCACCCCAAAAATCTCAAGTTTGCAATTTAAGCATTTTCCTTTGATGAATTATTTAAACATAGATTTTAATTATTAATTGAGACAGCTTAGTGCTGTAATTTAATAGCCAAACCATGCACTGGGCCAGATCCTCACCTGCTGCAAACCCAGGCTGCTCCCACCCCAGAGCCCCAGCCTTCCTCCCCCTCCACTCCTACCAAAGCACTTCATTAAATTATTTCAACAAGCTCCTCTAATTCGAGTTCAAAGAATTCAACTAATGAAGTATTTAAACATTTTTGTACCCAAAATTAATCAATTTACAAAACACCTGTAGAAAACAAACTGCTAGTTTTATGGAAAATCGTGCTTCACAATGCCTTTCTAGAGGAAAAATTGTGCCCTTGCTGTTCAACTTAAGGAGGAAACCATCACCCATTACTTTTCTTGCCTTCATGAGAAGTGGGAGACCTCCTCTACAGATGTTTTACCCTCTTTGTTCCCATATCTCCCAACCTGTTTATTGCAGCCACCATTCCCCCAAGGAGGGACTGATGGTTTTCCTGTTCCTACCCCAGGTGGGTCCATCCTTCCTTGATGCACTGCTGCAATCAAGAGCACAGAAAAACCTTATCCATGGCTTCTCCAAGTGTGGAGGGAGCCCCAGGCAAGACTCACATTCTTGGTGCCCTCCTGCCTCACTGGGACTAGAGATTGCTTCTCTCCAAATGCCCTTTCATCAAGGTCTGTGCTTTCCCTACAAAGAGGGAGCAGAGGAGCAATGTACATCACTTGGGGCAAGTAGTGAGGGAATGATACATCCACTCCTGGTAGCTGGGAAGAATATTTAGGAATAGGACCATGTCTCAGAGCTGGCAGGAGAAGGGACCAGCCCTTGAAAAGCTGTAGTGTTGGGGTACATGCAGGTGTTGGGGTGCATGCAGGGGCTCACCCTGTGCTGTGTGCCCCCTGCTTTTGGGAAGCCACCTTTGGTTCCCCCTACAGCCACAGCTGGGGATTTTGAGCACTCAAATCCAGGATTCATGCTGAATTTGGGATGTTGAATGGGGAGTTTCAGGGTGTTGAGTGAACTGCAGAGAAGGCAGACTGCTGCACCCAGGTGGGTCAGCCCTGCCAGCAGCACAGTGCCCAGTGGTACAGTCTCCTCTGCTCAGTGGGATCTTCCACACGGCTCCACTGGAGCTCTTGGAGGGAAAAAGTACAAGACCAGGTGACCTGCACCCATCCACCAACAACCTGCTCCATCCTGGCCCCAAAGCCAACCCCTGTTTATCCCAGCACATGAGCAGAAGCCTGGATCAGCCATGCCCATCCCACAAGCACCAGATTAACACATGTCCCTTTGCATTTTGGGCATCTGTCTGATGAAGATCTCTGCTGTCCTGGAAACTGGTAAAAAGGCTGAAGGTGCCCAGCAAGCAGCTCCCTGGCATTTCCCAGGGTTATCCCTCCCAGTGCACATGATATCCCTCCCAGTATACACTGATAGCCAGGAGGGGCTGCTGCCTTGCACTGCTGGAAATACAGAGGCTGTAGCAATAGTGGACTTTGCTGGTGGTGGATACCCCCAGAGGAGCCAGTGGTTTGATTTATTACTGCTGTGCTTTAGGTTGAAGTCACATGCTCTCCAAACCATAATTAACTGCCATGCTCAAAACAAAAATTAAAAATAAATTATGCTAAACAAAAGCCCACAGGCCACCCCAAAGTGATGCACTTACCCAGCACAGCACGAGGGCTGGACCTTATAGACTGGAGTCACTCATCATGTTCACCAGCACCAAATTTATCCACCCCAAATCTCCTGCCTTCCCTTTCAGCTCCCTGGGGTGCTAGCCAAAAAGAGATCCTGAGATACAGGAGGGTGTGATTTCTCTGGAGATGGAATAAAATCCCACCCTGGGGAACACTTCCATTTTGGCTCACTGGTGCTATAAAGGAGGGTTGCTATTATTGCTGCCTCTTCATCTGCCCTTGGCCCCTGTTGGCCGCCAGTGTCTGGCCCTGATCAGATATGATTTGTTCACCCTACACACACACACGCCAAAAGTTAAAGCAATTGCAGCAAAGATTTCCTCTCCTTCAGTGGGATGCTGGGAAGCCCACAGCACCTAAGAAACTGGTAAATTAGCTGCATGCAGTAAAACTGAATTTGGTTTCCTTTCCACAAAACCATGAAGATATTTATATATAATTTATCTTTCTAAGTTGTCATGTGGCAAAAGACCTCTCGCTGTGAGGCAAGCTTCTCTTCCTACTTAGAGAGAATTACGTGATTAAATAGAGACCTGAAAAGTTGTGAACAAGCATTGAAGAAGAAAAGGTTTCCTCTTAAAGCCTTAATGAAGTGGGTTCATTCCTCCTCCAACATCAACTTAGCCTTGTGTAGTTTGTTTTCACTCTGGTTAATCACTGACCAAAGCTGTAGTGCGGACCACCAGTTCCCAATAACCCATAAAAGGCAGATCAGAAGCTATTGTTCTTTTCTGTAGGGCTTAGCAGACAACAGCTGAATAAACCTGTTCAAAGTCAGAACAGTCAAGGAGGAACAGAAGCCCAGCCATCGGCTGCAGGGAATCCTGAAAAGGAAATTCATTTATTATGACATAATTGATAGTGCGCACGCAAATACGCCACGCAGACCTGATGCAATCCCGGGTAATTAAATACGGAGCAATTACTGCGTTGCAGTTAGAGAAAGCAATGTTGTTGCAAAGGAGGAATTCGTGCCTGCTCGCTGCCCATGGATGCTGACACGTGGTGGGTGCTCCTGGAATCCTGCGACTGGGATTTTGGGGCAAATCCTTTCGTGGGGCAGAAGAGATGAAAAGGGGAAACCTTTTCATGGGTATTTGGAAAGGACTCTCTGTAAAACTCTTAGAGCTGGGTGAGAGGTGGGAAGGGCTGGAATGTGCTGGGAAGAGACTTAAAGTGGCTGCTCATGGTGAAGACTTCAGGGAACTATGAATTCAACCTCCTGTGGGAGACACATTTGGTCTTTTGTTTCATTTGGATTTGCAGCACTTGTGAACGTGCACATAGGGTGCTTTGGGTATAAGAGGGTCTCTTGTGCCATAGAAACCCAGGCCCTTCCTACAACTGCCTACACAAAAGGAAAGGTTTTGCAACAATGTAACTATCTTCTGAAATAAAAGTAAACTATTGAAATGGTGCTATTACTCCAAATTTGCTTCTACCCCTTCCCAAAGCACTGGGGTGAGAGCCTCCCTGGTGGCTGTGCCCCCCCACTTTGCAACACTGATTCCATCAGCCCCTTCTGCTCCAAGATACTTCTCATCAAGCCACTTACCAGGCCAGGTGAGTAAACAAGCCTGTGACAACAAATTTAAACAAAGAGCAAACGAACCCCACAACAAGCCTGAACAGCTGTGCTGGCGCTGACGTGATAAGGATGGACACATCCCCTCCAACTCACAGAGCAAGGTCTAGTTCAGCTGCTTCTTCCCCTCCCCAGAATCTCTGAAGCCACTTTTAAGTGGCTCATTCCCTGCACCTCTGCCCTGGTGCCAGCTCCCAGGTTGAGCTGTCATGCTTCTGTGGTGGGAGGGGATGTTTCTCATCCCTGTGTCTCAGAGGGGACCATCCTCTCTGTCCCCTCCCAATGCCAACGACAGCACCAGGCTCCCTCCATCTGCTCCAGCAGCTCCTTTTTCTGGCTGGGTGTCATTTCTATTCTCCACACCACTGACAGAGAGCCCTGTCTGAGTGCTGTTCTCTGCTACACTCAGTGCAGGACATGCCTTCACCACCATGTTCCCTGCAGCCCAGTACCCACCACATGCACACTCATCAACTTG
Organism: Manacus vitellinus; assembly: GCF_001715985.3. Lineage (NCBI taxonomy): Eukaryota > Metazoa > Chordata > Aves > Passeriformes > Pipridae > Manacus > Manacus vitellinus. The sequence continues at coordinate 11,675,403 of NW_021939395.1, read as the reverse complement.
CCTTTCAGCTCAGGTAAAAGGATTTCCAGCATCACTGAGAGCCATCCAGAAATAAATAGCAGGAGACATCCCAGTGAGACCAGACACCAGGCTCTGCTCTTCCCAGTGGATAATACATGGAGGTTAATGGGAGATTTATGACACTTGTCCACAAAAAACTTGTGGTTGCAGGGAAAACAGCAGCCCTGAGGGGAAAAGCAAGCACTGGCAGGGCAGGGTGAAACTCCTGAGGAGTCACTCTGGAACAGTGCAGGCACCACATTTTGGAGGTCCCTTGGGAGAGACACAGCACTGCTTTGATCTTGGTGGGGGGAAGGAATAAGCAGAAAGTTTCAGGGAAATCCAGGAAGAGTCATAGCAGCTGTTCTCCCCTTTTCTTCCCTGACTTAAAGCAAAATAAATAAGTGAAACACATTGATAAAAATAAAGATTAAAGAATAATAAGCAGAGGCTGATGAAGAGCAACAAAGTCTTTGGCTGAAACAAGGATTTGTTGTTGTTGCTGGGAGCAGAGAGGGAGGGGTGGCGGGGGGAGAGCTGAGATTTGGTGACAGCACCGCAAACTTTAAGTTTTAGACATAATTTTCTATTTTTCAGCACTTTATTCCTCTCACCTGCGTGCTCCATGGGGAAATACTGGTCGCTTTAATTCTAACATTTGGAGTGGAACCCATTCACGAACTTTCTGGCTGTGTGATTCAAACGAGCCTTCTCTTTCCTCTTTTTGTTCTCACAAGAAAATCAATTCACTTGAAGAGCCTCTTAATCCCATTTTTGCAATCAACAATTGCCACTTGTATATCGCTCTAATAGATTAAGAAGTGGGATGATGCGGTTGTCTGGTCTAATTCAACCCTATTCAGGTAACTGCAGCCCGAGGCACTTTGTAGTGCCAAGTGTAGAGCTCTACAGGAAGACTTTTGCTATCATAATTTCCTGTGGAGCTATGCACTGCCCCCACTGAGTAGCCTGAATTACTTTGAATTAGGCCCGACAACCACAGAGAGCAGAAATCCAACAAGCAACAATAACCAAGTCTTTGAGCATGACTTGCATGGGTTATTTTTTTTTTTTATCTTTTTTTTTTCTTTGCATTCGAACAGAAAGAAGGAATTTCAAAACGCGCATCTATTTAAATGACAGTGACCTGCCATAAATCAAGTGGGAAACAAAAGGGGAAAACAGTTTAAGTGAGAGAGAAGTTGAAGTGGAGGAAAAATTAATCAAAACAGTTCTCAAAAAAAACTTCATCGTAAGAGCCTGTGAAAGAAAAAAAAAAATTTCGGGCCTACAGCATCTCCATGGCAACAGAGAACAAGCACATGTTGGATACCAAAATCATAAAAGGTTTGTTTTGCAGGGATGAAACAGAAACAGATGGATCTGTGCTTAGTTTTAGTTTAATTTGTTAAAACATTTCAGGCAATTTATCAGCCAGTATGCCCAACTAGTAAAGAAATACCCACAAAATCACAAAAAAGCTTTAGTGACAGTTCTACAACATGCTCCCCCAAAAAATGAGAAGCACCAGAGCGTATGTAAAGCCATAAATATAAGGCTTATAACCCAGACCTGACTTGAAAAATCAGGCTGACATCGCATCAGGTAAACCAGCCTAACGCTGCTTTTCAAATCATAAAGCCAGCTCTACAAAGGAGAAATTCCATGTGCAGGGAAAAAACCCACAACCCTGGCATATGTTAAATTGTTGTCTTGTTCCAGAGAGTGAATAAATTGGACAACACAGTTAAAAACACAGCGTCTCGAGGGGTACAAGTTAAAAATGCTCTGGGGGTAGCAAAATGCTGATCTCAGAGGAGGGAAAAGAGGTTTCTTTCCTTTCCATTCTTTTTTTTTTCCCTTTTTTTTTTTTAATTTGTCATCATCCCTTAATTATTACCAACATGGCAAAAAATGAATTAAATCTAAATAAATATCGAAGGTTTCTCTTCTTAAGAGTTTCAATCACTATTCCTACTCTTTTACCTTTCTGTGTTCAGAAAATAAAGAGAACAAAGCGGGAGCCCTACTGGTTCAAAACTACCAGAACAGACAAACAACAGAGCACAACTGTTCCCTCATGCATGCCTGGGATTAGGATAAAAGCAGAAAAGACTTCTGAGAAAAAGAAAACAACAAAAGAAACAGGAGTGCTGACAAAACTTTTTTTCTTTCTATTGAGGCAAAAGAGAGAGAAAAAAGGAGCCCTGCTAATAAAAAAAAAAAAAAAAAAAAAAAAAAAAAGAAAAGAAAGAAAGAAAAGGGGGGGAAAAAAAGAAAAGAGAAAGAAAGATAGAAGAAGAAAGATTAACAAACAGAAGTAAGGGGTTTCACCTCCTGTTTTACTTTTTACTTTTAGCCCAATCTGGTCAGAGAAACAAGGCGCAGGAGGAGAGCCGGGTCCTACCCAGGGCACCCCGGAGCAGAGGACCGCGATCGCTGCCGGGTCATTGGCTCCATCCCGGCTCCCCGGCCCCATCCCGGCTCTGCGTCCCCATCGCGCTCTTGGCCGGGCTCTGCCTGGGCTCTCCCCGCCAGGGAACAGCCCAGGGTCGTGCGCGGGCGCTCTTATTCCCCAAACTCTTGGACTTTTAAATCAATTATTAAATTTTAAAAATCCAGAACGCGCGTAACAGAATTGTTTCAAATGGCCCCAGAGGTCAAAGTAGCTAACGAGGAAAGAATTTAGGATCTTACAAGCTGCAAACTTCAATCAAATGAGTTATTCTTGGTTAGGCTGGCCCACACTGCAGTTTGACAGCGGCACCACCCCACTGGTAGCTGCAACTCACCCAAGAAGCCCCAAACTGAGACACACAGCATATTTGCATTGAAACAAGAAAGATCAAATAATTTTCCCTAGAGTTTTTTGGTTTTCAGCAGAATTTTCCCACCAAGGCCCGAGGTGGTTCCTGGTGTCTCAGGGGCATCACAGATGCCCATGGGGCAGCTTGGTCCAGCACCGGCCACCACACAAGAGGGGTTAATACCCTTGGGCCGCATGTGCCAGCTCACAAGGGGCTTACCTTCATCCTAAATTCTCAAAAAAATCAATCCAGGTCTTGCAAATGGCACCTTACTGGCAATCCTTGAGCTGTTCAAACCCACGTTACGAAGCCGCAGTTCCCTCTGTGCTATAACCAGATATTCACATCGGTGTCATCCACTGATTTGAGAGCAGCGATGAGGAGCAGCAGCCTTTGAACTGCCAAACGTGCAGGGGAGAAGCAAAGGCTGCCCTCCCCCATGTGCCTGCCCTGTGGTGGCCCCGGGAAGGGATGCTGCCACCTCCCTGGGAAAGGGACCAAGGCCTGCCCAAAACAGATGGCAGATGTAGAGCAGGAGGACCTTAAGCCCTGCCAGCTCCCTCACAGCCCCAAACTTCTCTTGGGAGGGGAAGGACTGCAGTAAGATGGTGTGATAGTCACAGCACTGAGTCCTTGGGATGCTGTGAGTGGGATACAACAGTGTCCAGGTGGAGGCACGTTGTGGGATTTCTGCTTTTCCCACAATAAAAGTGTTTGGCCAACAATGGGGTCCTCTGCACACAAAGAACAACACAAGCACTTTGGGGTCTAAGTGATTTTTTTGAGGCTAAGAGGAGGGAAAAACAAAGTCTTACATCAGATGCTCAACCATGTACTCTTTGTGCTGCATCTGAGGTCACGTCCATTTGCAACACACAAGGATGCAACATGGAAATAAAGGTTTTGAAGGAAAAGCACAACTCCAAATGTAAAATTGCACCATCAGAGGCTTAGCCCAAGCCCTTCTCTCACCCGTGCTCTGCCCTATCCAATCATTTACATCAAACATTGTCCTAAAATTTGTTCCAGCAGCTGAGTAGCCGGTACCAGAAATTCAGCCCCAAACTGCTATGCTAACATTTCACCCATTAGCAATTTGGGATCGTGACCCTGAAGATGGAAATATCAAAGACTGCCACTCTCAGAAGCCTCTCTGGTGGGGTATCTCCCACCACTTGAGCAGAGCTACAGTGTGAGTACAGTCCCTTCGGGAGCCAAAAGCCCCAGAGCACCCAGCTCTGGTTTGGAGGGATGGCACTTGTCCCGGATTAGCCCAGCTGGCCACTGGTTGTCACTGTTGCACCATTAAAATTGAGCTATGGCCAGTTGATCCCAGCTGTATCTGGTAATCTTTAACGGCACGAGCTCCAAAACATTCCTGGGAACACAGTGGCATTTACACTCTCCGGTTGCGATGCTGGGTTAGGTTTCTGTGGCATGAACTGATGCTGGCACACAGCACCAGAGACACCAACAGGCCAGGCCTCCATCACAGTGCCCATCTCTCACCATGGCTGTACCTGGTTCCCAAGGTTTCTCCTAACATAAGAACATCTCATGTCCATGCTGGCACCTAAACTTTGCAAGGCACTCCATCCACACAGGCTCCTCTCCTTGCCCCCTTAATCTCCCATACCATGGAGAGCACTTTCCCCTCAGTGCCTGCTACTCCATCCTCTTCTCCTTGCCCTCACCTCAGTTTATATTTTAAATGATAACAATCCCTCACCCAGAATAATTCCTCTGAAACCAGCAAGAATGAAACACCAATCACAAAACTATCCACAAGCACCAAATCCAACCCACTCAGCTGTGCATACTCCATTGCTACCTGCAGTATCACCTGTGCTTGTGGTTTCTCACTAGCTTTATGTCCTGAACTTTTTACATCCCCTCTCCTGCCTGCATCTTTCTGCTGGGGAAAACACATGTGCAGTGCCTGTCACCAAAGAAGGAGCTGTCAAAGGGCCAGGATCACTGTGGGCTGCCCTGAGGTGGGCTTCGGTCTTAAGGAGTAGGGAAACAGTGGAATAACTCTCAGGGATTTAAATCAAAATTAAAATAATTGCTTGCCATTGCCTTATTAAGTATGATCCCATGGAAAGCCTCAGGCTCAGCTCTTGGAAGCGTTGCTGCATCACATCCCATACAGGGACATGGTTGTGTTAATACCATTCCACCCCAAACCTAAAGTGCCTGAAAAGCAAAATTCAAAGCTAGTGATTATGATCACAACTTGCTCTTCCCTCTACATGGTCCAAAACTTCAATCTCTTTAGAAATGCCAGTAATTCCCATTCCAACAGCAGATTATTCTCTATTATACATGACTCCTACACACCGAACACAGGCATGTCTTTACTTTTCCAAAGACTCTCTAGTGGCTGTTTCTCTATCACACCAGATTCCTAACAGTCTCTAGAGTACAAGGAGGAATGGCAACTATCCTGTGTAATTAAAATAAATAAATAAATCAGCACTCAAAATGCAGTTTCAGAGATTTTTACAGAAAAAAATTATCATTTCTTGCAACATTCTGCTTTGCTGAACTGCACACCCTATGAGCAGCCTTCAAAAAGCAGGTGGGAGAACTAGAGCAATCCTACTGAAAAGTAAATATAAGGATCAACCACTGAGTTATCACACCCCGCCCCTCCCATTACAAGTAGTTCATACAAAAATTAGGGAACAAAAAGTCTGTTACAAAAAAATAAATCAGATGTCAAACACTCCAAATGTGAAATATTTGGTCTTTGAAGTGTTTGAGATCTAGTCTACAAGATCCTTAATATATATTTACAGACCATTCCGTGGCCAGAGATGCTCCAGGTTCCAGTGCCAGGGGAGCCCCTGGCTGAGCTTGCAGAGCCTGACTCTGGTGAGGGCACCTTCCCACAGCACCAGCCCCATGGGATGCATCACCCCAGGAGTGAGACCACAGCCTGGTGCTCCCCTGACTGAAAACACCATGAGATGGAAAGGGGTGTACAAAGATGTACAAACAATAATGGCAACGAGGATGGAGCAGAAGCTGGGCTGGAAGCAAGAGATGAGACACACCACAGCGATGGCTGTGCTCAAAAGGGAATATCCCATTAGGTGATGACATGTTTGAAGAACATGTACTGAGACCACAATGCTGGTAATCATTAATGTGTCATTGAAACCATTCCTGTTTATCAAAAGCACAAGCACGTGCTGAACTGCACCAGAGAGTTCCCCTCAGTGACTGGGCTGCTCAAGCACGTGCTGAATTGCTTTGCTGCGTGTGGCCTCAATGATGGGTAGCTCTGGTCCAGGATTCCTGCAGGGAAAGGCCTCCATCAGCATCCAAGCAGGATGAAATCCTCCAAACTTACACCAGAGCCCATGAAAATTTTACTCAGTGGTAAATGCACCTTTCTGCCTGGATCTCCCAAGAAAGCAAATCGTCTCAGTGGCTCATCCCCTGGCTTTTTAATCCAGTATTCAAATCACATGCATGCAAAATCATGTATAACTATCAAGATTAATAATGTAATCAAGTCTCATTTGGGCAAGATATCATCTTGCTTGTACTAATATTTGATTTCTATTACAAATTCCTCATGGTACTAAACCTTCCCCTCCGGACTAGTCTGTAACACTTGCTGCTGAGGATGGATGTAGGGATGAAGAAGACAATGGAAAATGCCAAACCCCCACATCGAGGCAAATCTCAGATAATTATTTAGTGCATTTACATAGAGATAGTTCCAGTTTTACAGTAGGCTAAAACACTGGACCATGTGCAGAATTAATCTGACATAATGAAGATATTTTTCTGGGCTTATATATCATAGATCTTTCATACAGGCAGATGCCAAGGACCAGAAAGGTTTTCAGATGGCAGCACTGCTGCTTGGCTGGCAGCTCATTAGCAACTGAGCACTTGTTTCAGCAATGCTGATGCAGCTACAAGTGTTGTATAAACTCCTATTAGGTGATGTGGGCTTGATGCCACACGTTTCTTTAATAGCAGTTGTGTTTTTCAGGGCAAACAAATTTTATCCCTTTCATGTTCAAATACGAAACACTTTCATGCCACATAAAATTATGTTAAAACACCCAAACTTACACACTGAAGTTTATTTTCACCAGAGAGGCATCAGACATGTATAGATAAAATGGAAGGATATTTCTGAGTTGTATATTATAAATGTTCATTGAAGTCAAACAGAGTGGCTTTCACTGACTTCAGCAGACACTGGATGATATCTTTGAAGATCAAAGGGTACAATTATATCTTACTTGCTGCTATGAATCTGAGTCTTAAACAAATTATTCTGTTGGTCTCTTTTTTTTTTCCAGAGCATAGCTTGTTCTGAAATAGAAAGGACAGCTTTGGGGTTGGAAGCTTGCAAATATCGAAAACAGAGAATTGCTATGTTGCCCAAAAGACATCTGAGATACCTGCCAAGCTCCTCTAGGGTAGGAAAACTTATCTGTAGAGCCATATTGCAGCTAAAAAGCCTGGGGGAAAATGAGCTGTGCATGTAAGCACACCCAGCCCCTCTTCATCAGCAGGGACTTGTGTGGCATCCCTGGCACCCACACAGTCTGGGGACACCACAGGTGCCAGCTGAGGGTGCCTGCAATGTATGAGCTGTTCACCAAGGGCAGCAGAGGTTGGAGGTGCAATGAGGCCCATCATCCTCATGTCTGACAGTGGGTGCTCTTGATTTTTAAAGTGAAGGAGTGACCAGCAGGATGGGGCACTTGCCATAGGATGGGACAGGCTACAGTTAAGAATAGCTGATTTTCCAGAGGACTGGAAGCACCGTGTGACATCAGTGATTGCACCAGGGTCAGACTGTGTCCCAGGGAGGCCTCTGCTCTTGCAGCCCACCCGTGGGCAGGGTGGGCCCTTGGCTTCTGCTCATTACCTGAATTACACACTCATTACCCTCACATGAAGGAAAACTGGCAGTATGCAATTATTTATTTCATCAACTAATCCCTTCCAATCCAAGTTTCCACTTGACTTCACTTATTATGCAATTTTCTGATGCACCTTACACAGAGCTGAGCATTTCTCCTTCCAGGGACACTGGTCACCATTGGAGTAAAAGCCCAGCTTGTTTCTCCCATGGTGGGCTGTCTCCTACAGAGTGTCTGCAGACTGGGGACATGGCAGCTGACAGATCCTCTGCAAGATGTAATTACACTGCCAAGGTACACAGGCACAGCAAGCCCTGGGAAAGGTGCAGACCCACCCGAGTACCTTGTTCTGTACAGGGCTCTGTATCCACTGTGATCCAAAAGAAAAAACAAAAATGCATTCCTATTGTCCAGAGTTTGGAAGGTTCCAGATCTGCAGCTGCCTTGGCCAGTTGCCACCTCCAATTTCACATGACCATCTCAGGGTGGTTGGTCAGTGCAGCCTCACAAAAATCCCTGCACTCAGAGGGAACCAGCCCAGCTCCCAAGGGACCTCGCTGGATACAGGCTAAGGACCTGAGGTCCCATCCTCCAGGACAATGGGCATTTTTAAACTAGCCACAGTGGTATCAGGCTGAGTTTCACCTAGCTGGAGCAAATCTAGCATCTGGATAGTTAGCTAAAACTTAGCTGAATCTCCTACACTTTACCCTTCCTCCTCACCTGCTTCCTCCCATCCCGAATTCAACCTGCTCTCTTAACCCCACAGCCCAGGCACTCCCCTTGCCATTCCTCTGTCCACAGCCACGCACGCCCCAGGGACACAGCTGTATCCCGACATCCCAGCAGGGCTGGGACAGAGGCACTCAGCGTTCCGCCACCCTCGAGAGCCGCGGTGGGTTTTTACTCAGTCGACACTGTCACCAGCAGAGCTACGCAAGAACTGCAGCTCCGGCGGCAGCCCCCGCGGTGCACAGAGACAAAGCTTTAAGGAGCTTTCAGTGCTCAAACAGAAACTTTCACCCGCCCCAGAAAACCCGAGAGCTGCGTGCAGGGACTTGGTCCAAATCAGGAACCCAGTGCCACCTCCATGCCTCTGCCCCCGTGCCAGCACAGTCGTCCCAGCTGCAGGGCAGGAGCAACCCAGAAATCCCACCTTGGGCAAATACCAGTGACAGAAACCCTACATTGCAGTAAACTAATGTTTTCTCCCAAAATAAAGACTGCTATCAGACAATTCCCAGCAACCAGCCCTGACTGCTGCTGGCCCTCACTTTACATAGGTGGAAGCAGCCAAGCACTCTTAAATGTGGCTGGTGATGATCAAGGGCAAGTCACTGACAAACAGGTCAAATTAGGTGGGATTAATTAATTAACATCTGTAAAGAAGTCTGAAGGTGACAAGGACTTGTAGCTGTTATGTGTTGGACTCCAGTGGGCCCTCAAGGTCAAAGTCACTGTGCCATCCCCTTTCCCTTCTGCAGGCATTCCTGTGGATGTGACCCACACCAGAGCTGGGAGGGCTCCAGGGGCACAGTGCCACACCTGGGCACATGCCTTTGCCCAGCTGTCCCCAGGGCTATTTAAACAAGAACAGGGAGAGCAGAGCCCCAGAGGTGCTGATTTTATCCCCCACGATGCTCATTCATTCCAACACTCCCGCACTGCTCCCGCGCCTGGGAACTGCGATTCACCTGCGCCCCAGCTGACAGCAGACAGTGAATGAAATTTGCATTTATATAGCACTCTCCATCCATCAGTATCTCAGTGCTTTGATTAAAAAAAAAAATAAAATTAAAAAATCACCACAGCAGAGATTAAAAACCACTGATGAAAAGTGCGGTTGCCCCTCACAGCCCCCCACTCCTCACAGAGCCCTTTCCTTTGGCTTTCCCACTGCCCCACACAGGCTCACCTTCCACCTGCAGCTGGAAACGCTTACATTTAAAGTGCAACCTTAAAAATAAAGCCCCAAAACTTTCCTTGCACTTGTGATCAAACTCTGTAACTATCCAGCCTTCCGGGAGGAACACGGATAGCAAGTTTCCTCTAATCAGGGAAGTAAAGTAAATTATTGCAATAGCACGCCACAAATTGCAGTAGAAACCTCCCCAGTTCAGAGGGTTTCGGGTCCAGCTGCCCATTTGACAGGCAGATTTTAAACAGATAACGTGGCAAAAATTAGTATAATTAGCCCTAAAGTAAAGAGTCCCTGTTTAAGTGCATTTTACTGCCATGTGCCTGAACGCTTTTCTAGATGAGCTCGAACCTCTCCTTTCCCCCAGCAGGAACCCCCCAGTTTGTGTGTATTCATTAAAATCCTGTCCTAATTGCTCCCTCATCAGCTATGAATCTTAAGAAGCTTAACTGTTAAGTGGTTAAATTGTGTTTACTGACAGAAAATAGAATATTCACTAATGGCGAGATGGTGATGACTCAGGATTATTGCGGGGCCTCACACCTAAGGCTTTGGAGATGAGGCAGTAACGCTTATGCTGGGATTTTGGGGTCCTTTAAAGATGAAAGACAGGCTTTGTCCGGACTGTACAGTGCAAAACACAACCCTGCAATGCTGCTGGCGTCCTCTCCAGCCAGGGGAAGCTGGAGCTGCAGCCTGCAACCCTAAAAACCATCTTCCCAAGGCACCTACCTGCCCTGCAGGAGCAGGGCCCCCAGCAGCCCAGCACAGGGTGTGCCCAGTTTGACACCACCCCTCCCATTTCTGGATGACCTGCACATCAGTGAGCTCAGGTTTTTAAGATTTAACCCAATAGAAACTCACTGCTGAACGCAAATATTAGTTTAATTTTCAAAACCCCCATCCCCTGGCTTTGGCTCAGTGGTGGCTGCTGTGGGGCAGCCCTGAGTCAAGTACTTGATATATTTATGAAGTCCTAACTTCCAAAAATATTGCCAGCAGCAGCTCATAATTCTCTGGCGTGTGACCTATGGTTTTTAAATACTGACCTGAACAGACTGGCTACTGGGAATAGATGTGTTTCTTTCCTTCCCAAGTTCTCCTCTGAGACATATTTACTGAAATACTTTATTACCTCATCACTGAGCATAATTTAAAACTGCAGTTAAGCACTCAGCATTTAAGTAAGAGCATGCATCATTCTGACAGCGTTCGGCTGTGAGGGTATAAAAATCTCACAAATGCTAGCCCCAAAATTTCTTAAAATCCTCAGCAATTTGCTCTGCAAAAATGTTCTGACTTCAGCACGTTCACTGACACGCATGTTGAAGCTTTGCTTTAGTCTTCTGCGTTTCAAGGTAACTGTTATGAATTGGCAAAATGTGTGAATTTAATTAGTGTAATCTAAACAAAAGAAGTTGCTTTAATCCATATGAGACCAATATGTTGATTTGTCAATGTGAATTTAATTAGTGTCTTCGAGTCTAAACTCCAACTCCCCCTTCTTTTATCTAATTATCACATTTATAAAAAACATTATCACATATTCCTTGGCCTAACTGTTTTGCCACGCAGTCATACTGAAGTCCCAGAGTCAACATGCACTTCTAATAAGCTCAATATGTTTCAAGAGCACCGGGCTGGGCTCAATAGCATCCCATACAGCCACTGCACACTCCCTCTCGAGAGGCCGAGGACAACTCCACCAGTATTGTACCTTTTCCCCTCCTTTGCCATGCAAAGAAAGTGAGATCCTTCTGGTGTAACCATCAGTGAAATGCATCAATTATGCACCATTCTGGGGACGGCCACCACGAGGCATTTGCTTATATATGACTAATTGAGCAGAGAACAATTGCTATTCATTTCACAAGTGGTTCCCAAGGGCTGCGAGGGGACTGCAGCAATTCACTCCTCATCAAGTAAACATTCAAGTCATAAGCACGACCCAAATCTCTCCCAGGTGGTTAAAGAAGTTCTCATTTCTCCCTACAGCCCATATTTGTTAAATCCAGCAAGGCAGTTCCCAAGGCCAGTGTTTCAGCTGGAAGTGGGGTGCCCGGCCCTGGGGAGTGGGCAGCTGGAGCCAGGGTCGGCTGTGACCCCAGCAAAGCTCTCAGTGCCCAGGGATCTGCAAGGGAGCCCCAGGGCAAGGTGCTGCACCTCCACTTGGGGCAGCAGCAGGGAAGCTTTTCCATACAGAGGGGGACAATGCAGGGAGTTCCCACCTGGCCACCCTGACCCTCCAAGAGTGTTGCACCCACACTCAATTTCTCTGCATGCCAGCAGCACCAGGCTCCAAAAACTCATTTCCATCCCTTGCCAGAAGTCCCCATCCTTAAGCTTTAAAGACGAGCTGACAAACTTATATTACAGTGAGCAAAAAACGTGTAGCTGGGCAAACTCAACCTGCTGGAGCCATGCAAGGAAAGGCTGATGGCTACACACCTGCACTAGGGCAACAAATCCACGTACCAGCTACAACAGCACTGCAGTGTGCCTTTCCCTAAAGCAAAGAAATCTGTCTGCAGGTTATTTTTCAGGGAGCTCAGCAACATTGCTCAAGGAGGCTGTAAGTTTAGGGCCAGATACTGGTGTTTTTTTTCAAAGTTAGGCAGATTTCCCTAAATGCAACCTCTCGAAGGTCGTTGAAATGATATGTGGTCAGTGATCCCAGATCATTGTGTTCCCTTTCACATTAGAAATAAGTAAAGATCCTGAACTTCCCTCTTTTCCCCAGGATAAGCTAAAATCCAGTGGGTCAAGGTCAAAGGCTGGATTTCAAAGGAGCCCTCCACCCCAGTACAGCAGCACCCCATCCTCCAGGTCATTCTGCTGCCTGCCCTCCTTAATCAGGGCAGCAAGATACAGCACAGCAACATGCTGAATTATTTTTCTTCTGCATATAATTATTGTATTTGTAGATAAACTGTCCTCACTTTGTCCAGTTGTAATTGTCAGGCAGTTTGACTAAGAGATACTGTGAAGGAACTTAACCACTGAGCTACTGAAGAAAATCAGAGCTTTAAAAAAGCACTGCTCAGAAACAGGCGGACAGCCCTGCTAGAAGAGCAAAATTCTTGAAATGCTCTGTACCACACTTTAAAAACTAAAACAGTGCCTGGATTGGTGCCCATCTGAGGTCCTTGGTTACCTCTGCCTGCACTACCAGCAGAGATCCCCCAGGGGTGGAGAAGAGCTGAGCTAGTGGAGGGGAACTGCACACCCACCTCAGAAACCAGGTGTTGGAAGTTAGAGAAGAAAACTTGAGAAGAGTGGCCTGGGAAAGTTAATTAGGTTAAATTTCTCTGCAAGTCTTGAACCACGGAGGATTGAGGAGCTGTTGGCCTCTAGAGACCTTGCCTCATGCACAATGAATTTGGTCTCCTTGAAGCCAGCCTGGGCAATGGGATAGGGCAGAGCAGGGGATTTTTGGGAGCTCACTCACACATGTGGTACAAAGAGGAAAAGCCTAGTCTCACTTAAGGAAGCATTCCAGCAAAGCCAGATTCGACTGATAGCAGCCAAATCATTATGAAGCTTTCTGAAAAGCAAGGAAACTCCAGGACAAGACCAGTTCTGCAAGCAGCAGAGCTGTGCAACTTTCTCCAGCAGCTGAGACCAAGTAGCCCAATATTGAGCTTGAGGAGCAGGTGCCAGAAATCATAGGAAATGGAGCTAGAAGAGATGCCCTCATCCATGCCCCCACTTCAAGATAGACTGTATAAGCCTGCATGGCTGCAAACATACCATGCTGTTCTCACATCCCACAGAGCCCCAGATGCCCTGGGCAATCACATCCCTGGTGACTCTTTGTATCTAGGAGGGGTTTCAGAGGATGAAGCCTACCCATTGCTGCTGCAGCCTAAAGCCCTGACTTCTCACCTTAGCCCTTACAGATACAAGGAACGAATTACTTGTGTTTCCTGCAGCAGTTTTGGGTATTTGACTGCCACATGTTCCCTCCTGCATGTGAGTGAGATGGGGTGGCAGGAGAGGGGGAATCTCCATCAGCAAGAGCCAATCTTTGTCGTGCAAAAAGATGAAATTCTGCTTTTTGGCAAAAGTGAATTTTCATTAATTCCCCCAGCTGGAGGTTCACCATTTTCCAGAGGAATTTGGCCATTTTCCCAGTGTGCAAAGCCTCTGTGGGTTAGCACCAGCAGGGTTTCATTTTCACAAGATCAGACTCCAAGTATGCAATACAGCCTATTGTCTAAATACAGTATGAGCACAGCTCAAGCCACCTGATCGGGGCCTGGTTTCCTGGCATTTACTTTCTCCATCTGTTGGCTTTTAGCATAAATTGAAGCACGAGTGCCTACTAATGCTAGTCTCGCATATGAACGTGCTCACGGAGCCATGATCTAACATGCAGAGCATATTGGACCCAGTTCAGTTTGTGTGAAATGCAAGGCACATCCCCAAGGCAGAACTGGAATTGCTTTGAGGGTGCGTTCTTTGCCCAGACCTCTTTCTGCTGCACATGCTGGAGAACTCTTCTTGAAGAGAGAAATGCACATAAATGGGAGCTTCCCTCAGGCTGACTCTGATCTCCCTTCGTTTCCCATCCGACCCCCAATCACGTTCCAAATGAGCTTGGAGAAATCAAGGCCATTATGAGAGAGACACGGAGTTGTGAATGATGATCTCCCAGATTTCCTCACACGTTAATGACTTGGATGTGCGAAGACATGACGCAGCCCCGCGCAGCAGGATGGCTCCCTGCAAAGCCACACGCCATCCTGAAGCCAGGATGGTGTTTCCAAGCTGCCCATGGCTTTTGCAGCCCTCAAGGATCCCTTCTACTCAAGGGCTGCAATAAACTGAGCTGCTGGACCAGGTTAAACAGCTACCCTGCTAAAAACGCAGTGGATGGGTACAGAAACCGAAGCTAATGTTTCACTGCCAGTCATTTTCAAAGGGCCCTCTCTAAGCATCACAGCTCAGCACTATCTTGGGAAATTGAGACTCTGGGGAGTTTGGGTTTGTTATCTGCCCTTGACCATTTCCTTCACTCTCCTGCAGGGCCCCTGGCATGCCACCACACAGCCCTAGGGATTGCCACGCTCATCCCCAACCCGGGTTCCTGAAGGTCAGTTTCCCCACAACCCGGGCAAGGAGGGATCATGCCAATTAAGAAGCTTACCAAAATCAGCACCTAGACCTAACCCACGAGGCTTTTCTGGATTTGTGTGCCTGTAATTTCAATAAAGGAGCTTCTTCCATATGTGCACCTTCTCAGCATCTCGGTTTACCTTTATCTCTTTGATTCATCCTTAAAAACAGACATAAAGGTTTGCACCACATTTCATCTTCTATTTCCAAGAAGTGGCTCCAAATGACAGGGATGCACCAGCTCCCTTCTCAGGGATGGGCAGAGTGTGATTGCACTAATGGAACATATACATCCCTGTATCTGCACTGGGTAATATATCTAATACTGCTCCAAGGACAGCCTCTGGTCCCTGGCCTTTGAGCATCCAAGCAGCAGCACTGTATTCTTGATGGATCCTGTTCAGGATGTTTTGCTTTACTTTCTCCACTCCCACAAAACCATGCTATTTTCTACTTTATATTCCTTGGGAATTTCAGACAAGGTCTTAACCGCATCCTTGCGTGTAGACAGCAGACAAAACTCCCCTCTGAGCCCAAATCTCCGTTCATCTCCTTCCTCCAGTGCCACATGCACATTTTGTCCTCCCTCAGCGCTGCAAGTACTTGAAAAGCCAAGCAGGCACAAAGCCAAACGGGCAACATGGGGCTCAGCAGGAGGGCTGTGAGCAGGTCTGACATAGTCTGATGTGGTCCCAGGAGAGCTGCAGCACTCAACAGACAACAGTGACACATGGACACCGTGATGGTTGCATCCATAAACCAGCTTTGTGGCACTCCCAGGGTTGGGGCAGATGAAGGAGCTCGAAGGGAGCAAGAACACCCCCAGCTGATAACAAATATCTATCACAGACCCCTTTCCTCCCTTCCTTGCTCCTGCCCAGGTCTCTGCCCAAACCCCAAGTGTTCAGGTGTATTTTTCTAGAAGAACTTTCACACCAAAGCTGGACCCAAAGGAAAAGGCATAGATGCCCCACATATCCTGAGTCTCTGGCCCAGGCAGCTGCCTGCTCCTGCCCTCAGGACAGGGTGTCATTCCCCCAGAAAATGGTACTTGGCAGGGAATGTCCTGTTCCTCCAGGATGTGGGTCTAAACAGCAGCACAGACATCCCCGTATATAGCCCTGTGCTGTTCCCATCACACACAGCCCCTGCCCGCCCTGTGCTCACATGCTGCACCAGAGGCACAGTCAGGGGCTCGCCAGCAGCATGCCCAGGGCTCTACAGCAAGCTGGGAGAAAGTTCCACAGCATCAGGACTGTTTCACATGCCCACACAGGGTGCCTCACAGATCCCAGCCCTGCTTCCACCGGGAGCTGTGCAAACGTTCACTAAGTGATGCCACACCCACATGGGCATGGCCCCGACAAAGGTTGTGCACAGCTCGGCCAAGCATCTCTCCAACGCAAAGCAAAGGGCTTTGTGCCCCCCACGTGCCCAGGGCAGCTCCAGCTCCCCACAGACAACGTTCTCAGCTCTCCCCGTGGGCACAGACCACGCAGGGAAACAGTCACTGCTTTGCAATGCCAGGGGATCCACTCCACCCTGGAGAGGTTTGCAAACTGCTTTTGACCAGCCCTGAGGGCACACACCACTTCTGCCCCCTGCCAAACTCCTTTTGAGAAAAAATAAATTCACCTCTCAAAGCACCGGCAATTGCTTCCCAATGCATCTAAACCCACCATTAATGGAGCCAAATGGCCCAGCCTCCTAAGTAGAAAAGTGCACAGGATATGGCAGAGGGTAGGATTCATCAGCCAAGGTAGGAAGGTAATGGCATCGTGGCTTGGGGAGTACTTACACTGCAGGGGATTTAGCTGAGTACACTGCAGTGCTCAGTGTAAGTCACATAAGCCTAATATTTCTCAGTAAATACACACTTTGCCAAAAGGAAAACATCACTGTAAAACTGGATTTGCCCCCAGCTCTGTCCTTTACTACCCCAGCAGGCAGCTTTGGCTTTTCATGGAGATCAGGCAAAGACATGTGTCCTAAAGAGGAAACCTCCCTGGCACAAAGTCTAAGTGGAATTCAGTCCAAGCTGGCCACCAGCTCAGGGTGCTGCTCTCTGCCTCCTCTGTATTGCACCTGCAGCATAGGGTGCCCCTTCCCACTCCAAAGTGCTTCAGACTGGGGCTGTTCCACACCTGGGAGTGACTGCAGCACCTATCAGATAGAATTCCCATCCCTGTCTACCTCTGAATGTTCAGAAACAGAGCAAAGTCCATGCCCAGGTGGGGTTCTGGATGCCATGGCTGTGCCTGGACTGGGTTCTGGATGCCATGGCTGTCCCACTGCAGCAGTCCCATGCAAAATACACCACCAAACTGTCACCTCTGGGAATCCCAAGCTCTGTCCCAGTCCTGGGAAAGATGTTCTGAGCTGTGGCCAAGGGCACCAGTGTTACCCTACTATGAACAGTCTCTTCAGACGACAACATAACATTTCTTTTCAGCAGAGCAGGGCTATGTCCTCCTCCAAGCACAGCTAAATATTACATGCTTTTAAAAGATAAAGCACAGCATCCAGCCCTCAGGGTGAAGTTTTTAAAATGGTCAGTGTGATGTGTATTATAGATGTGTCATTCAATATTCAAGGCTAAGCAATGATTTTTTGGGTTTCTACCTATCAAGGTAAAACCCCCTTTCAAACAGCAGTTTTGTGGCAAGAGCATCTTTCCACTGTGGCATGGAAAGAGGCAGCTGGCAGGCCCGGGACTGAATACCTGGTGTACCTGAGAAAGTGCCTTTGCACACATAGCGTGCGGAGAACCCGAGCTCCTGGAAAAGCCTGCCTCAGTCAGACAAATCAGGCTTATAAACTCACCCCTTTTGGGGAGGAGGGAGTGCAGGGAGGGGGCTAATGGCTGCTTTATTGCATTAGTCAGTATCTTCATTAAGGCAGAGAAGAGTAACCGAGGGGAATGTGCACGTAGCGTGACTTCTTTGCTAGAACCCCACAAACCGCCAACTGGCAGCTCCCTGGCTCCCAGCCACCCAAATCCAAGAGACCATCTGGCAGCTGGTTCAGTTATCCCTCCCCAGTTAACAGATGTACACTAGATGGTGTGGGAACAGCATTTTGCAGAAGCAATTAGTTTAATCCTCAGCTAAAGAGTTTAAATTCCAAGTGATTTGGAAGAAAAAAAAAAGAAAGGGAAAAAAAAAGTGGGGGGAGAGAAAATCCAAAAAACAAACCGAGTTGCTTCCAATTTCAGTGAGAATAACTAATGAAAAGCCAATTTGGCTGGTTTCATTGCTGATGTGTGCCCATGGGACTTGTTCTTATTCCCAGCTCCACGTACTACACACCAGAAATCCTCCAGATTTATTCAGAGGCTGCAACTGCACGGCCACCACTTGCATGGCCTTGCAAGAGCTGCACCCATTGTCCCATAGACAAAATCCAACTGGGTAGAGGCTGATCTCTGAAACGCAGATCTGTCCTGACTTCAGCTCCTTGTCTGGCCTTGGGCAAATCATTTAACCTGGTTAAATCAATTTGCCCGGCACACACACCTCCCTGTCTCCAGAAAATGAGGGAAATTATGTGGTCCTGCTACAGGGAGTAGTAAGGTGGAATCAATTAGGGTTTGTGAAGTACTTGGAGAGTCTTGAATGGGAGAAATCATAGAAATAGAGAACATCCTTATTAATTACACTAACTGATTAATTATTATTAAATTAGGACAATTTTGTTCTCTTGAGAGGAGAAAAATATGTTTTCCAGCCATTTCTTTTGCTCACATCCTTAAAAGAGTGACTTTACAACTGCAGAAGACTGAATGAGAAGCTTAACCCAAATAAAATAAATTGCCAGTAATTTCTGGTATCCCCTATGCCATTATTGAACAATTTGCATTTGAATTGGGGCTTTTTCCATCACAATCCAGCTTCACCTGATCCTGCTCTATAATCACCATCCCCATTTATGAAATCCCAGCATGTTGCCACAGAAATTATGTCACAAATTCATCATTATGACTTCCCCAGCAGGAGCAATTGGAGCTGAAGATTGGCTGTAAAAGTTGCCTTTTTACCAGTCCTGCTTTAAAGATATTTTAGTATTTTTTTTTTAAGGTACAGAAGTGAGATTAGCAACCATGGGGAATTAGATGAGCATGTCATGAATATCCCAGGGATATAAGATTACACCCGTGAGTCAGAAGAACCATAAAATATGATCAAGGGACTTTATAGAGGATGATCTTTGAAATCAACTCCTAATCTCTGAGCAGTTTACATAAAACCAACTATTGGTTTTTTAAAAAAAAGTAATTCAAAATTCAAAAGTGAACCAGACTGATAATAGCAAGTTACAGCTATTCCTGTCAGAAAGGCTTATCTGTCAAGCCACTCCAAACACCACGGCTTACAGGTTTGCACACTCCTTTGATTACATGGTAATTAGTCAGGTACCGTGGCAAGAAACATTCAGAGAGTAAACTTTTGAGGTAAATAATTTATACTGAAATATTTTAGGCTCTTCCTGCTAGGCTACACTCCTCTCACTGACACTTGTCAAAGGCTGGCATGAGTTGTATTTCCTAATGAGAGCCACTGAAGAACTCTGACATGGGAAAATCTCAAAACAAAGACTGTTTATGCTATAAGAAATGCACTTTCCCAGAAATTGTCTTATTTGCCCTCTTAATTATTGAAAACAAACAACATTGGAATAAACCTCTCTGTTTATCGGTGCTAAAACTGAAAATTACTTCAGTGAGAAAACAGTAACACCTTACAGACAGTGCAACACCCAGTTTGGGGACCACACACTGATGTGTTTGCATGAGCTGGAGTCTTGTCTGGATCCACTCACACTTTCCTCCCTTTCTCCCAGTCACCCATCCCTCCACACAGCTGGAGCCCTCCCACTCCTCTGGGTTTTGCAGCCAAGCCTGGGTGGTTTGAGAAGTGTCTGCTCCTGTGGCAGAGGAGATCAAAGCTACCATGTGCCAGGCCCTCACAGCATCGGTTATTAACTCAAACTGCCATCAATTCTCATTTGAGCTAACACAAACTATGGCAGCTGGAAAATTACCCAGCCATAAATCACCACTGCTTGGTTGTCAACCATCAGTCCTCCTGTTGGATGCACAGATTTCTCCTCTTCTCCCCACCAGCTTTCCACCTTTTCTAAATTAAAACTGAGCAAACTAGCCAGCAGATATGTCCTGTATTTAGTTACAAGAAATCTCTTTGCAATGTTGTTGAGCAGTCTGGCAGGTTAATTAGTTCTTTGAGGTATCCTACACAGCAAGGTTTGATTAGTAAGGGAGACACCATCCATTTTTAAACCAACTAAAAACAGTCAGGATGAGCAAGCAACACCAAGACTTTGCAAAAAAAAAAAACAAAAACAAACCCAACCAACCAGGGAAAAAAGGAAGACTATGACACAGGCTCAGGCCTCCCCAGGTACCCAGAAGAGCAGCACTATAAGCAGTGAGTAACCACCAGCCTTCAGGTAAATAACAGGGACTTATTTAGCTCCAGTAAGCCTGTTACACTGCAGTGGAGCCCTTCCACTTCCCAGCTGTGACAAGCAATAATTAATTAGTAGCAAACACTCTAATGGGTGTTTGATCCTTACTCCAGCAATTAGACATTCTCAGCCAAGACGTCTGTCCCAGTGCAGCACAACTCATTAAGGGAAAGAACGGGAGGAAACTTGGGAGCCATTCAGAGCTGGAATAAGAGGGAGGTGAAAAGGCAAAGAAGCCTGGTTCCACGCTCCCTGTGGCAAGATCTCAAGGAGCTGGGTAAGTGGATCAGCACTGACGTGCGATTTTTGTACACAGGGAGCTTGTTTCTGAAGCCTGGACACCTCTAGTCAGGCTGGTTTGGGGCTGAGTCACAAATTTGGGAGGTAAAAGACATCTTCCTCCCTACATCACCCAACACAACACTGTCCTACAGGGTCTGCAGGAGTTCTCTGTGCCCACAGCCCTTTCACAAAGTCCAGCCCCAAACACAATACAGACGTGTCTTCCCCAGACACAGCACAGGCCACAAGGTGACAGGAGAGAAGATAAACAGAACACATGCCCCAGTAGCCTCTCCTGGGCAATTCCAGCCTGGCACCAAGTGCAACATCCAGCTACCTCTGAGGGGCAAACACTGCAGCCATGGGACAGGTGCCATCCTCCTGGTTTTATACCCAAGGCACCCAAACAGAAAAAACCAGCTGATGAGGGACACTGACAGGGTTTCATGCCTTGCTTTAAACTTCCCTGTTTGGACACTTCACCATGAAATCATTTGGTCTCTGTTAAGCACAGCAGAAGTTGTTACCCCACTTCAGGGTCCTGCAGCACCAGGGTCTTGCTGTTTTCCAGACAGCATGTATTTGCCAGCTCCTTTGGAGGGACCCAGTCTGTAACAGCTTGCTGTGACAGTGACATCACAGCCTATGGAACACCCAGCTGGGACACACCACAGCACAGCCACTGTCCTGTCCAGAGACACTCCATGCTCCAAGGGAGCCTCAGAAACCAGCTCCCACCTCCCAGATGATCACATAGCCCACTTCTGCCCAGAAAACCTCTACCCCAAGGCAATATCACTTACTGCAATATCAATTACTGCCACAAACACTCCTTCCCCCCCAACCCTCAGAGAGGGGAAGTTCAATAACTGTGGTTTGTTTAACTCACTTGTTCGGCAGTTTGGGATCGAGGACCAGCAGAAGCTCCAGCCAACAGCCCAGTACACATAGCCTTCCCAAACACCCCTCCTCACCACACCTGAAAGCCCTAACAACCCTGGAAAGTTAAAGGGTCTTATGGGCTTTGCTGCTTAATGCCCCTCCTCACCACACCTGAAAGCCCTAACGACCCTGGAAAGTTAAAGGGTCTTATGGGCTGTGCTGCTTAACCACCCTCAGCTGCACAATCACCACCAGTTCCCCCAGTTCTCTGCTTTCCCACTCGGAGGCTGGAGCAGCACAGCTCCCCCAGCCTGCCCTGCACAAGGCTGCCCACACAGCCCCCTGAGACATGTGCTAGACCATTTTACCTGCTTTTACTCTACCTCTGCTTCAGCTTCCCTAATTCCCACAAGACTCCCCAGAGCACAAGCTCACCCTGTAGCACACAGAGGATGACAGGCAGCTGTTTCAGATAAAGCATCTGCCTTCTTTCCCTCTCCTTCTTAACCAAAGCTTCCTCGATGATGCAGCTTCCAAAGGAGGTGTTTGGAGAGACAGGAGAAAGCTGGAAGCCAGCTGAGGCTGTGTGGATCCTGAGGACTCACAGTCAGATGTGTGACCCCACTTCCCATCTGCACTGCTCCCAGAGGGATGCCTGGCCACACGTACCCATTTCACCCTGCTTGAACATCCCAGGACCCTTGCAATGCTAACAGTAGTTCTCTTTCTGCTCACAGACCACTGCCACTGAGAAACCCAGAGGGTCTCTCCTGCTGCTGCCTGGAAGCATCAGAAAACATCTACTTGCCGCACCTCACAAGTTCATGGCAAATAGAAGGCAGACCAAGAAACAGTAGCTATAGCAGGCAAATGGAGATCATCCTGAGACACCCAGGGCCAGCAACTGCAGGAAATTTGCTGGGAAAAGTACCCCATGCTAACCTGCAGGGAAAACCACATATTGGCCCCTTCCAATCTGATGGCTTGTCTCCTAATCTGGATTAAGTTTAACCTCGAGAGCACGTCCAGGCTGTACAAAGTGAGCACCTGTGAATGTAAAGGCATGAGCAGCATCTGCTGGATGAGCCGAGCCAAGTGCAGCTGCAGCTTCTGCAGAGTTTGGGAAAACCATTCTCTCTGCTGGTCACAGCACCTCCGAGGTGACAGTGTTTCCCTGCAAACCATTATAAAATACCCAGATATCACTCAGATCAGTATTGCAGAAAACCCATGAGGCAGGGCTGTGGCAGTCACAGGGATTTCAGGTCAGCAATGGGAAAAGCTTTCCAGGCAGAGAGTGTCTTACTGAGTAAATTTAAGACAGCCAGGACACCCAGCTCTGAGCTGTCCTCCCCAGCTCCCTTCTGCTGACCAGGCTCTGGCCATGATGCCCCAATGCTCCCACCTGCTGGGGTTTTTGTGAACCACCAAGCTCCAGCTTTCCCTGCACAGCCATTCCTGTTCCCTTTCTAAAAAGTGAGGTTTCTTTACTGTATATCTTTTTCCTTGCAGTTCACTGTCCTTTGGGATGAGTGTTTTTGAGGTGCTGACATCTCACTGAGAGCTCCAATGCAGTCCAGGAGCATCAGCTCTCAACCCACTCCCCAGCTGTGCTCCTGGGATTTCCTGTATTGCCCTTCTCCAGGAGAAGTTTCAGCCTCATGGAGAGCTCAGTTGCATATGTTTCTTCTCTATTAATAGAGGGAGATAAGCAACCCCTGAACATACAAATGTAATTCTCATCCTGTGGAGTCCAAAGGACTTCTGCCAGGGCTCCCAGGACTTTTCATCTACTACAGAGATTGTCAAGGAGCAGCACAGGAGGGAAACAAAACCAGGAAATATGGGAGGCACATGTGCATGTCTGATTAACTCGACATTTTATGATTAACAAAGCAGCTCAAGGGCCCTGTTCTCTCTGTCCCTGTAATAAATCTCCCAGTTTTACTGTTTTATGATGTCAGACATCTAAGAGCTTTCCCCAAGTTGCAAATACAACATAAATTACCTTGGGTAAATTCTGCAGACGCTAATGTTATCTATAAAAACCCTGGCACTAATAACTTCACAGAAAGTCTGAGGGCTCCCAGTTTGTATGAGCAAAGTTAATTAGTGTGTGCAGGCTGTAACTCAGAGGCACCGAGATTAGGAGGATGAAGTGCCAAACTGTGAACTCCTGAACCACAGCTACTTTGGATGCCAAAATAGATGGTGACCCTGACCTGAAGTTTTGGGTACAGGCTTGCAGCATCTCTCAACAGAACATGAAAGAAATCCCTCCTGCTTTTATCCCAGCAAAGTCAAAGACATCCCACCCGGGTGCAAAGAAGCCATACTAAGAAGGATGAACCATGTCTCCAGGAGAGTTGCATTGCTGCTTATTATCTTAGGGAAAGCCTAGGCTGTTGTTAAGCCCTTTCCCACCCAGTCTTTGCCATAAAACTGACTGTCCTCCACAACTAAATCACACTGTGGGCAAATCGTGTCTTTGGTCTCAATGAAGAGGCTAAAACAGTTTGATTGCTTCTCATGTACACGGTCCCTCAGACACCTGCAGCAAGGGCTGTGCCCCCCAGGATCTGTTCTGGGCTCAGTTCCTGCAGCAGTGCACTGGAAAGCTCTGGGAAATGAGGTCAGACCCTCTTTTTCACATGTTTCTGGCAAAAGGAGCTCTGCTCAGGGCAAAGTGGTGTCCCCAGGCATGAAAGAGAAAGGGAAAATTGAGGCCACAGAACTCAAAGTCACCCACACTGCCCAAAACATATTTTCTAAAAATAATGATTAGTGGTCAGATCATATTTAATAAAAAAATAGGAATATTGAAATCACTCAGTTCCACAACATGAATTTAGCAGACACTGTTTTTAAGATTTAAATCTAAGTTCAGTTGAATTAAAGTTACAATTGCAGTTGAAGAGCACAGCAGCTTCATCTCTCCATTCTTAAGCCTGGAAGCAGCAGGAGTTGTTCTGTAGAAATGCAGTGATTTCAGTCCTGTTTGCAAGTGAAAATGCAAAGTGATATCACAGTCATCAGAGAAACAGCAACACCCCCATACTGAACTTTAATGCCATATTAATTGGTTTTGGTGATACAGCTCATGGGAATGGGACTGGACAGTGGGACGTCTGGTGAAAGACTACAGAGGACACCACACATCCAAGAATCATCCTTTTCTTATGGCTTGTGACTGACATGAGAAAACTTTTCCCATTCACTTCAGCAGTCACAGACCTTGGTCCCAAATCTTACAATGCAAAACACTTAACATTCTTTTTTTTTTTTATTTAAATTCATGTGTGATTTTCACTGCTGGATCTTCAGGTGGTGAGTGTTGTTCAAGATCTCACAGGTCCCAGAAGCAATCCCACGTCTACACCAGCATTTAACTGCATCTGAATTTGATTTAGATTTCCTCTCTCACCATCCTTTGCAACAGATCTCTGTAAATAGTCAAGCTATCAGCATAACTTAACTAGGAGACAGATTTTAAATGTGAACTGGGAATGTGTTACCAAACACAAAAGCACAACTGGTACAAGGAACATCAAGCAAGCCACTGTAGACGAGTTTATTGCTGTTCATCAAACATCCCTCCATCACAGCTCGTCAGGAATGTGCCACGTGTTCCCAGCTCCCGCAGAGCAGCACCATTCCCAGTCCTCCAGGAGGTTCCCACAGGTGTGGGCGTGGATCCCACACACACACTGCACCTCCTCGCTGCACATCTCCATGTTCTTGGCACTTCCACTCGGGAATGACGATGAGGCTCTATCTGTTCAACACTGATCAAGCAAGTGGAATGAAATGTAAAACATCAGCACAGAAATCCCTCCTGCCTTTGAGGTTCTGTTGTAACTTGTCAAGTTTCACTTAAAATATGACAAACGTGACATTCTACAAAGTCTGCTGGATTTGGGTGGTTATTTCCAGAGAGTCTCACACGGGAGATGTTTTACCTCATCTATTACTGGAAGCATCACAAAAATGCAGTGTAGATGTCTATACACACACTTCAGAGAAGGTGAAACTTAGCCCAATTTTTTTCTTTTTTAGAGAGAGAAGGAAGGCTCAAGTATCTGCAACAAGTATCTTTACTAAGCCTGTTCTCACAAGAATAGATAAATAATGGTTATTTCCATGTGACAACTATTATTCATAAATTAATATAAAACAGATTAGGTATCAAGGCACCACTTACTGATAATCCATGTACTTAGAACATTCATGTCCCCATAATGACCATTTAATCTTCAAAACCCATCACTCTCAACAGAGTGGACAAGACCTTTACTCATAGTTAAAAACCTCCCAAAGGTGCTGAGAATGCTCATCCTGTGCTCAATAAAATTAAAATTAAGAAGTTTGTCTACTACTTTCTGGTTAGGGCTTACACCACCTTTCAACTGGTAAGTGCTCAGAACCATCTGTATTTAACTTACAGCCTAGGGGCTTTCTCTATTACTACCAAGCCAAAAGAGAGTTGGCAGGTTTTCCTTGGTCAAAAGATATCAGAAAACAATGTTAAAACAATGAATTATGCCAGGTTTACACAAATAGGGCCTATTACACACACACACAAAAGTTCTCTGCTAAAAGCTTGACAGCCAAATTTTACTTCATGGCTTTGACTCTGGACTACTAGCAAGCTTCAGAAACCTCTTAAACCCACTTTCTACTTTTTAGCTCACTAGCAGTAACAGTAAAAGCACCATAAATACAATTTTACAACCCATTTTACTTTGCCTCTTGTGAAATGCATATTTATTAATCAGGCAAAATATCCTGCTGGGAGTTTATGGCAACTGTAGCTCCAATTCTCTCATGAATTCATTTCCCTTTGAACATGAAAAATTAAAAAGCAGCTTCATGTAACAATTTATTTTTTTAAGTATTCAATAAAATCTCCCCAAACTTTAAATATAAGATTTATAAGGAAGGACCTTTATAAACACAGCAGCACCAATTTCAAGAGCATGAAACCTCTAATAGAGTGACTGGTGCTCTTAAACCAGCTCATAACCAACCGCAAGCTGATTTCTCTAATGGCAACTCTGTTGTTTCCCACCTCTGGGAGAACAGAAGGGAAATGGAGATTCTGTTGGTAGGAGGGGAAAATATTTGCAAGGTCAAGCTGCCATCAAGAGCACACCTGAACCTCACTGGAAACTACTGTACCAGCTCCTCCTGGTACACCAATGCTTGGTTCTCTTTTATTAAATTGCCTAAAGCCTCACTTTTATGCCACAGGCACTGCTCAAAAGATGTGGCTTGGTACTCATCCCAGCTTAGGTGATCTGTCCCAACAGTTCAGTAACCTGGAAGGAATAACTACACAGAGGGGAAACCTGAAGTCCTCATACCAAAGATTACATTTTGGAAAGGGTATTAAACATTTAACTACAATTACCTGGTATTTATATGACTATGAAGAGATACAGAGTCATTCTGGGTCCTGTTAAACTGTAGGCTTAGATGGTGCAAAGCAGCTTCCAGCAATGAATGTTTCCATATGCCAGTTAATAAGCTTCAAGTCTCTCACCCATTAATCCGAGTGAACATCCCCCTACTCATCTCCAACGGCATCCGTGACACAGCCATTGGAATTATGTGTCTGCACTGACTCTCTGCTCAGCTTCAAGTGCAATTCGAGATTTTGGGGAGCCTCTTTAAAGCCTTGACATTCCTGAGAGAAGAATCCCTGCAATTCTAAAGCTGAAGAGGCTATTAAGATACTCCATCTCATGTAATCCAGCACTTAAGCACAAGCTCTGCAGAGCAGGAAAAAGGCTTCACCTTTATGAAACGCCCATTCCCCAAACCCATCAGATTCACAGCTAAACTTCCCAACAAGCTGCATCAATCTTCACAGGATGAAGAACAAGGAGATGGATGTTTCAGAGGGCTAAAAGAAGGAAACAGGGTTTGATCTTTGACAGAAAATGATGGTTTGTCCAGCAAAAAATATTTTGGGGAAAGTAGAGTAACCACAAAGCTGAGTAAGTTCAGAGGCCCCTGCCCATCCTCCAGCCATGGATTCAAGTGACCCACCAGTCCTGCTTGCACAGACAATCTGCAGCCAAAACCATGGTCAAACTGCTTATAAACAATACACATCTCAAGAAGTATCAACTGGTCAAACTAATGTGATCTGTGTCCAAGAAGTGAAGGCCTAATTAACAAGAAAGGAAACAAGTCAGACAGAGTTGTGCAGTTTTATTTGAACAAAAACCAGTGTCGATATTTTTAATAAAGTCAACCTTAAACTAAATGCATGTACATTTGTAAGAAGATACCTAGTTGTAAAGAAGGTGCAGGATAATATGTACAATCATAGTTAAGTTAAAAAAATTCACATTTTATATAGATTTACTTGACAGTCCTATGCTTTAATGGTATATAAATGGTAACCAAAAGAGGTAACAAAACCCCCCCCCAAATCACAAGAAAATTCAGCTGGAGGACTGCACACATTTTTCAAATAAACCAGTTCACAGAATTTTTATTTGTCCTAAATCAAATTCTGGATATAATTTCTGAATTATTACAATGAACATGTTCAATGAGTATACCAACATTTTTGTTTTTATCAAAATGGCAATGGTGCCATTTCCTTCCATTAAAATCCGTATTTTATGCTGTAGTCTGGTCTTCAGCTTTTACAAATTAGAATAATTACACAGGATGGTTTTCAATACATGGTAAAAATTATCAAACAGCAAGGGAGATATGTTCAAAAGACACTTTGAAGCTTTTCAGTCCACTTTCACAACACTGTAAATCTTACTTACAAACCAGAAGCAGGCAAAAAATCCAATAGTCCCTAAAATGAAAGTGAAAAAGGTTAGTTTATTTTACAGTTTGTTCTGAGAGAGAAATCTAACAAGTACTTCCCAGTAGGACAGAATATAACATTGTAATCCAGCTAACTACCCAGAATAACAGCACTTCTTAAATTTAACAACACACATTCATCCCCCTAAGTTATTTATTTAAAGCAAAGATGACTTTTAGGACCAGGCTGCTGGCATCCATTTAAACCACTAAATGTGATGCCACCACCACCAGCAGACACACAGGTACCTGTTAAGACACTGACTTTTACACACAGTCAGCCCCTACCTGGGTTTTTGAGTCTATGACACTTCACTGCCACCCGTGAATTATGACACGTAACAAAGCCTTGGAAAAATTCACCTGGCCCAGTTTTATATTCATCGTGCTCTATTTACACTCAAGAACAGAGAACTTCTTCCTCTGTATATACTGTTACCTCCTTTTGCTAAAACAATGCTCTGAGTGCCACAGCAGTTGGGAGCAAGCAGCAAGTGAGACTAACAGGGACAAACCAAAACACTGTGTGAGATTAGTACAGACCAATTTTCTGTCTTTAACTAATGAACAAGCCTGTGGTTTTCACCTACAGTCATTATTACGGAGTAAGTGCAAGAACATCATCCATCACATTTATTTTTAAATTACTTTAAGAACTTCATATGCAAGGAGACAGAGACCCAGTCACTTTATTTAGTCTTCAGCCTCTAAGGAAAGTGATGCACTGTTCCTCACACCTTTACCTAGGGGTCAACTGCCACAGAGATGGCAAGCCTTAACAGCTAGAAAAAATGAAGGTCTGACTTCCAGGTGAATTCCCTCTCAAGGACAGAGCCACATGCCAGCCCTGTGATAGCCCTTACCAGCTACACTGCAGCCAAGATCACACACTCAGCTCCTCCAGTTTTACATTCACCCTTTTCTGTCTGTTCCAGGTT
The DNA here is from genome assembly GCF_001715985.3 of Manacus vitellinus. Taxonomy (NCBI): domain Eukaryota; kingdom Metazoa; phylum Chordata; class Aves; order Passeriformes; family Pipridae; genus Manacus; species Manacus vitellinus. The sequence continues at coordinate 11,646,242 of NW_021939395.1, read as the reverse complement.
TTTTTCACCATTTAATTGTGACTGATTCACTAACTAGATGGGTTTTTATTAAGCATTTGTGGTTTTTTACATCAGTTGCATTTCTTTCAGACCACATCCACACATTTCCCAAGTGAGAAACCCATCTTGAGAAGCTTATTATCTACATGCCAATTCTTACATTCTTCGTGCTACCATGTATATTTGCAGTTAAAGGCTTTTTGACAGCCTACTATTATATAGCACAGATTACCCTTTCTCTCCAAGTTTGCAGTTATCATCCTCTGAAACAGTAAGAGATAACAGATTTATGGCTGTTGATAGGAGATCAGACACCAACCACAAAAGGAATATAATTCCTTTGTAGGCTTGACATCAGTAAGTCTTTGCAGTTCATGGTCAATTCTCACTCCTTCCTACTGTGTCAAATACTCCAACATCAGCATTGTTACTCTAAGCCTTACTCTCATGATTTTTTCCTAATAATGGTTCTCAGCATTTGCTTTCTAGTTGTTTCTATAATATAGCCCACTCAAAGCTTTTTATGGTTTTGAAAGCAATGTTTCTTCCAAATATTTGACAGATGAGATAACTTAAAAATTTATCTGCTGTTCTAGAACAAAAGTGTAGTATCATAACAAAAATGTACAACTAACACAGGAATGAGTTACCACAGTTCTGTGAGCATGCCACAACTTAATATGGGAGCACACTCTAAATCCACAGTATTTTCCTCCAATCCTTGTTAGTCTGAATCTTTATAATACATCAGTCTTCTACAAAACATTGCCTCAGTCATAACTGAACTTGAAGACTTCACACTGTGAACAAGCATTTCATCTATAAACAGATCTTCACAGGTTTCAGTAACATTGATTTTCAACTTCCCCTCCTAAAAAAAGCCTGTTTAGCAAATCAAAGACTGACTACCCCATGCTCCTTTTTTAAACTTTATCAGAAATTTTGCCAATGTACCAGATTTGAATCATGAACTTGGGAGAGAAAAGCAACACACTTGACCAAGATACAGCCTTATGTGGCCAGAACCTTCTCTGGTGTGCAGATTCCTTCAGTTGTTACCTCCACATCAATAATTGGGGCTTACCAGCATTGTAATTTCTTCTTCCCTCACATGAACAAATATAACCTACAAACTCCAGACATGTATAGCTCTATAGACTAGAAACTTAATCTTTTTTTTAGTTTTAAAATAACATGGGCCAAACAGACTAGATGCTTCCTAAGGCTCAGGTCACCACAGAATCGTGTTGCTATTACAAAATCACTATTATGGATAGATATGAATGTAAGCTAAGGGAACATTATTTATAAGGTTTCCCTGTACAGCTGCTTTACCTACATGATTGCTTATGTAGTGAAATGAAAAGCTTAACTTTTGCTTTTATTAAGAACATAAACAGCACAGTGCCTGGTTCCACTGAAATTCAGTGTTTTCCACCTCAGACCTCGGGGTGCTTTTGATTCCATGAACCACTACAGGGCCCGCAAAAGGTAATGCAGTCAAAAACCTTCAGATTTTCTATACTGGAGTACACACCCCAATCAAAGTGATCTGCAAAGGAGTAATAACTGGGGAAGAAAAACAGCTCTGAACTAGTGTGGTTTGTTTGAAAATTCTAGCCAGAATGCTTTCTATGTTTAGCCCATTTCACAAATCTGTCACTTGCTCCAGATTTTAGCACTTTATGTGGGAAACCACTTTATACTACATCTTTAGGCTTGTGCTTACAAGTGTAACAGGTTCCCAGATTCCTCTTTTTAACTATCTTGACTAAGGCCAATATTAAAACACAGTTAAATGCAGGATCAGTTCCTACACGTGCACCTCTACCCAATACAACTGCCATTAGTAGTTGCACTGGTTAAAATCCAAGCTTGCCAGCTCATGTAGCGTGACTTGAAACGTATTTTCTTGAAGAGCACTCTCAGCTCTTCAGTCTTTAGCATTTTTCTAAGCACATCTTGCACTGAAATTAGAATCATCCTGTATTAAAATGAGCCTCTCATTAGAACGGGAGGACTATTTAGGTAAGCTTTAGATAAGAGCCACCTTAGGATCTTGCTTTTATTTGTCTCTTTCAAAACACATTCAAACTGAAATCCAAGTTTTGAAGCACTGTCAACAAGGAGCCACCTCTGCAGCTCCCAGCCTCTCTGACAGACATCAGTGAACACAACATGACAGAAGACAGATACCCAAAAGGTGTTTTTGTTAAAGCTGTAAAAAAATTTCTATCACTAAGTACTCAAACCTCTCCCCCAATAACAACAAAGACCCCAACAAAAACCCAAACAAACAAACAAAAACTCACAAAAAAACCCCAACCCCACAAGCAAATAAATACAAAGACACCACTGGCTGAAAGAGTTGAGACTTCTAAAATTATTTTCTGCTTGGTCTAAACTCCGCTTCACTGCAAAGTTTTTACAGCTTTCAGATGCACATTTCTATGAAATGACCCAGCACCAAGCCTGACACCAATTCCTCTAATGAGCCTATAAAATCTGTTTGTTTGGTTTAATCCAATATAACAAATTAGTTTCTTGGCTCATGTTTATTTTAACAAATCCTAAACACTCACCAGCTTAAACTGAATGAAAGAGCACCTGGTGGCCTGCACTGAAGAACTTACTGTTGTGGGGTAGACCTTTATTTTTCCCTAAGTGGGTGACCTGCACGTTTTAAGATTCTGCCTTTTCAAATAATCCCTACTACTCTAGGAAACTGATGCTATCTCAGTGCAGAGCAGCCTGCCCAACACCACTGATCATCCTAGGGAGGTAATGCTAAAAGATCTTTTGCAGGAGCTATTTAAAATTCAGGAACACAGTTGTGAAGATGTCTCAAGCAATTTCTCTAGCCAAGAAGCCAAATATGTCCAAAAATCCATTTATACTTAGTATAAAACAGCTCAGCTGTTTTTTGATCTTTTTGTCCTCAGGTTTATAGACAACATACACACTACCACTTTCTGATACACAGAAAGATGATGTTACACACAGAAAGCTGGCATCTGACTGGGTAAGGGAAAGGTATTAGTAAACATAGTTTAAATTCAAAATTAAAACCAAGGATTATTGCACAGAATAATGTCAAAATACATTAAGCAGACTCTTCTGCTCTACTCATCCCTTCTAGCTTTATTGTTTAATGAAGAAAAAAGAATTCAAAGCACGAGCAGATTGTAAGAAAGCAAACAGAAAAGCACTCTGCACTTTGCTGATACTTCTTATGTACCTTAAAAGCTCTCTGTATCATACTGGTTTCAATCACTGCTCAGTGGTGGGTGCTTCAGAATCTCGGATTCTAAACACAATCTACCCAGAAGATCAAAACTCAATTTTGAAAATGGCATTAACTCACAAGTGAAAATGATGTTCAAAAATAGAGGTCACTGTAAAGCAACATGCTTTGACTATGTTCAGCATTTTTTCGTCTCTGAGAATAAAATGCATGTAATCATGTAGCCATCCCCATCCACCCACCCTTATTATTTCTTGAAAGATTAGCTGCACTTTGTACATTAAAACAAAATTGTCTGGTTTGGGGGTGCACACTAATTATTAGATTTCACTGGTCAGATTGTATTATTGTCGTTGTTGCCATACAAGCACTCAGTTCCTATTTACTTATTCACTATGATCTCTTTTGTAATGCCCAGGGTAACACAACATGCTGCCACCGAGGAGGTATTAACACTGCCCTTTATACTTCTGTCACAGTTGCTGAGACCTAACAGGCAAGAAGAGAGAAAATCAAAATACCTAGTGCTAACTTAAGTGGAACAGATGAAGGTCCCATTTTGGGAACTCTATTAATGCAAACAGTGTGTAAAATTACATTAGCAAACTCCTTCACCTCTAGAAACTCATGAGGGACTGAACCCTTATTTTCTAAAGCAAGGGCTATTAAGGAATATTTTACAAAACAAAGCAAAGGGAGCTGTCTTTTGCTTGTACCATCTGTCTAGAATAGCTTGCATTTCAGATCCAAAAATCTATCATCAAACTAAATATGGAAAATTTTATCACAACATTTTACATTATCAAGGGTTTATTATACACTCCATGTCTGTTATACCCATTACCTTTCTAGTGACTAGCTGTTCTATTAAATGTTAAAAAAAAGGGACTGTGTAGTAGCTTTCCTCATGAACTACAAATGCAGCATAGCCAGCACTATTGTGGGTTTATTTCAAAATAAAAAGAAGACACTGCAGCACAGTTTATTATTGTACTTCTGGGGCCTCACTGGCCTCCACATCAAGAACTCCAGGATCAGCACATCTGAAGCTTTTAATGCCATTTCAGCTGCTGCCACGACAATTTCAATTATCATTTTATATATGAAAGGGATATTTTTAATTCTACCAATTTGCATCTTGTAAGTGAAATTGAAATTGGCAGGATAGCAACTAACCTATGCTAAAATCCAGACACATATTAACATATTGCTTTAGTTTAAAAGTAATTAAAACATTTTAGACTATAGTTTGAGGGTTGTTTTTTTTTCTTTTCATATAGATAGAGATATATTGTAGAAGACATCTGGAGCTTGTTTGTTTCACCAGGATTTAGGCAGGGCTTTAAATGGCAATATGCCAACTTCTATGTTTGTCTTCTAATAATTAAAAAATAGAATAATTAAATCCTCCCCTTTTTTCCCCACCCACTTCTTTTAAAAACTCCTTTTGGCTTTCTTTTGAAGAGACACATATCTAAATAACAAATAAAAACCTATCAGTAAGTGCCAGTTAATGTTATTAGATACAATTTCTACAGAGTAACTGCTTTGTTCAAACACATACAGTAATTTTCTTCAGTGTTTATCATGAACAGTGCTTTTTTCTTCCCGTGTCAACCAGCATTAGAAAAAATAAAGATGAAAGAGATTTTTCTCACTGCTGCACTGACTTGGTCTGAAGCTAAGACTTACCTTCATTACCTATTTTAGCCACTCTTTTTTAACTGCATTTAACTGAGTTAAGGGATGCATTTCATAAAGTGAACACAAAGCAATTACAACAGGTTTCAACAATCAGTCAGAAGTAGTTAAGAAGTAACAATACAAACCATCGTGACAGCCACAGTGAAATCCTCTATCACAAGTCTTTGGAGTGACTACAAAGGTTGGTTTTACGAACAACCAGTCATATATGAACCAGAATTTTCTCTAGTTCTGCCACTGCTGTACTTCATGCCAAGCAGTGATACCTAAAAGATCTGACTTCATGTGTTAAATCTACATATACAACAGCAGCAGTACGATGAACACCAAGATAAAATGCTCCTGGCTATTTTTAAGGGCCAGTACCCTTCAAAGAGCTTCTAATTTCCTCTAACACATGGTAAATCTGGCACAGATTTCTCATCAAATCAACCTCGAAATTATAGTTTCAGTCAAGTGATTATGTTAGAGTGAGTAATTCTGTAGAAGACACATAGCCTGCACGAGTAACAGCAGAGAAGTTGGACAATTAAAACTGGAGAGCCCTATTTCAAACAGGTTCCTCCAGTTAAGGTAAATTCCTGCCATTAAGAAGTGGTGCTTAGTGAGCAGGTGAGGCCACTTCTAACAATACTAAAACTTTCTCTTCTCAAACTCCACTTTTTCCCCAGCACCAGCCTCCTTCACTTGCTGAGAGTGAAAGCTGAAAACATTCTTTATCCGCCATATGCAGAGCGCAATTATCTTTAACTACACAACTTCTAGAACCAATTACGAAATCCAAAATCAAGTTAACACTTGATATCAAAGTGAACAAGAACAGCCCTTTGAAAAATATAATGGTTTGAACTCATTGCTAATATAATATTCAATAAAGGAAAATTAATTATGCTATAAATAAATGTAATTTCAAGTTAGGAAAAAACCATAAAGAGTACCTTCCTGTGATGTGTGGTGTCACAAACCATAAAAGTAACACTGCCTAAAGAGTCACAGATTGTATCTAATGGTTCAGAGAGTCTAAATTTCACCCAATGCTGCTCATTTCAAAAGCAGAACCCCCCGCATTCGCTTTAGACTGAACACCATACTTACCTGTGAAAAGGAAAAAAATCAAGACCATGATCATTGTGTAACCAAAGTATAAAATGGTGCTGGCAGTTCCTGTTATCTGGAGTTTGGAGAAGAAGTAATGAACTGCATAGATAAAGAGATAAACTGCTGTAAAGCTGCTGGTCAAGAACGACCTCCACCACCAGTGATAATCCTGAAAGAAACAATAAACCAGTCACCACATAGAAAACAAAATATAAATAAGCTGGTTAAAAAATAACATTGTCTTCTGAAACACATTTGATTCTGCAAAATTTATCTTAAAAAAGATTCCTACATAGCACCTAGGTACTTTTTTTTCCTACAAGTCACCTGATTGCTTCCACTATGAACATGAAATTATTCTAAGATCAAGCCTGTTTATTTTTGCTTATCTGTTGCCAGTGGTGGATTTTGAAGCAAAAAGCACATTTCAGAAGAGTGGCTAAGACAGGCATGTCAAGGCTGACAGTGCAATCCATTCAGTGTCCAGCACTTCACAGTACATGTGAATACCTCACCTCTAACATCTCCCAGCTACAAGTGGCATCTACAGCAAAACTGTAACTTTTACCTCTGCACACAGATGGAAGTAGCACAGCAAAACTGTAGCTTCTGAACACGTAATTAGAAGAATTATAAAAACTAGGAACAGGAATCCAAACATGTAATACATCTGATGAGACCTAAAATGAAAAACAAAGGAAAACAAGAGTCCCATTTTTGGTTGAAGTTCTGAGTTAATTGACAGTGTCACATTGCCAGATGCTAAGGTAACCAAAACCCCTAAAAAATCCAAACACAAAAAACCCACACCATTAGGGTAACTTTATTGACTAATTCATAAAAAGTTTTCTTTACCCACATGTACTCAGTAAATACACATCTATTTAAGGTAACAGTTATAAAACCTCTGCTCTACAAAGCAAGTCTTCAATTATACTTCCCCTGAAATCAGCGTCTATCTTTCACAGAAAAGGAGTTAAGGACAATTTCCACCAGAGATGTTTATCACTTCAGGTCTCTTTGTTAGGAGGACCTTTAGCCTCCCTGACTCCTGCATCACCTGTACTCTTCCCTAGTTCCAGTACCCACTTCCTTCCTCCTACTGCAGCTAAACTTTCCAGGTGTCTCTGCATCTCATCACTACATCCAATCAGATGTTCCTCCCCTCCCAGCCTATCCCCAGGCCAAGTCTGGCTCCAATTCCAGTGCTAACCAAATACAAAATCACTCACAAAAATAAACATGAGGGAAATATGTTAATTTATTTTTAATCTGGTAAGGGATAAGGGAAATAACCAAATTAACTTTCTTGGGTGAAGGTGACCATTACTGCAGTACAGGATTAGACAGAGGGAGTATTAGTTGCACATTCCCTCCATACTTCCCTTCTGTAGGATAAATAATGAGAAACAATTTGGGAACTTGCTAATTTCAGCTACAAAAGTCTAGAGTATACCTGTTTGTCACCTGATTACATTTTTCAGCACAGCTATATTACACGTTTCTATTTTTGTTGAGGACAAATATGAAAAGCTAAACTAATATATTTGCATTTAGAGCTGGTTTGGAAAACTGTTCTGTAAGATCTCTTGACATAAACAGAGGACACCATATGAAAACCTGGCACCTTCAGGACAATATTTTCCATTGAAGAACAATGTACTGACATTTCATGTTTCACACTGTGAAAGTTTGAAAGATTGCACTGGTTTAATTTTTCATGCACCTGCTTGATTAGGTTTTGACAAGATTTTGGAGTGGAGTGGATGGTTCCTGGAGAGCAGAGTTTTTGTTTTGCAGAACATGGAATCCCAAGATCTTGACCCAATTCTGATCTAACAGCTGAACCTGCTAGATTGTATTAGTTTCATAAATCATAATATAGTTACACAGTGGATTAGGCTCTACCTAACCACAACATTACGAAACCACACTTGTGCTGTTTGAACCAGGAAGATAAAACAAGGCAACAGGATTCTAACATCACACTTTGCAGTTGCCATTAAAAAGAACTAGTTTCATAAGGTCTAAGCACAGAAGTAAATATACAGATTCCAGAAATTCCACAGAAGTCTGCATGATGATCAAAACTTTTAGAACTGGACTATTCCTTGGACTAATTGGTCCAGGATGTCCAAACTCACTGTGTGTATCATCAAACCAGAGGGAAAAAAAAATAGTGATGCTCACCAAATGCTATTCAGAATGAAAAACAGTTGAATAAAAATACAGCCAAAGGGCAAGATACCGCCCATGATGATACCAGGCAATGGCTTTGTGAAAAAGGACTGCTCCGGGATTTGCCGAGGAATCTGGTTGGTACGCACGGGGTGTTCAATAGGCTGCAGAGAAAACCAACACGAACAAATGATACATTGTTACACCATAAATAACATTACTTTTCCCAAATATTGGCATCTAAAGATTTGATAAACACAGCTGTATTTTCATTCATAAGCCATCACAAGTTTTCAAATGAAAAAAACCTACAAATGTGATGCCTGTCGTTAGGAAAAAACACGTGTGCTTTAGAGATTCCAACTATTGGCCAGTAAGCAAGTCAGAACATGAAGGAAATAAATCTGTTCAGTCCTTAATTAAAATTAAAAAAATCCAACACCACCACCTTTTTCTGAGTTGTCTGGCGTTACCTCAAACTAGTGAAGTACAGACTGAAGCCCTTCTGAAGTAGTATTTCAAAAATGAAACTACTGAGGTATTGCTGCAGCAAAAAAAGCATGCAAGACCTCCAAGAGCACTGTGAAATTCTGATTCTAGTGAATGGACAGGAAAAAAAAATTAGTGTGACATTACAAGCATATACTTGATTTTAAAATCATCACCAAGTGAAACATCATTTTACAATCACTGGGCCATAGATGCCTCAATTTGACCAGTTCCTGTATGCTTAGAGATTCAGTGGCTCAACTACAGAGGACAGGTGTATTTCAGATCTGTACTTGGACCCCTACCTTCTCTTTGAAGCCAAAATAGGCACCAACGAAGGTTAGTGGGACTGAAATTCCAAACCACATAGCTAGGATAGCAACCAAAGTGCCAAAAGGGATGGCAGCTGAGGATCCTTTCACCCACAGAATGAGATTCATAATGAAGAAATCAGCAAAGACAATCCTGAAAGATCAGAAAAGATATTAAAATATTCAGGAAAAGAATATATGTATCAGTTAGTATTAAAAAACATAAACCAGTTGAAAGTCTGCACAAGAAAAATGTAGCTTCTAGCAATTTTCCAATCCCCCAACAGTCCTAATTCCTTTCACCAACAGTGCAGTTGAAGTAAAAATGTCTGCTTGTAATACAGGTATCTATGGCAAAGCCAATATTTAAATAGACTCTGCACACAAAATCAAAAAGTAACAGAAATATTCCACTGCAAAAATCTATAAAAAAATGGAAAATAAATAAAATAAATAAATAAAACCCCCTCTTATCTGAACCACCTTTCCTATTCTTACCAGACATATTTTCTCTATTTAGGTCCTTTGTAAATAGTAAATTCCTTCTGAATAAATACAGTGATATCAAAATCTCATATTTAGGCAGTCACATGTCACTCTCACAATAGATGTATGTGCTGCTGCAGGTTGTGTCACAAGTGGAAAGGGGGGATTAGAGAGGGCTCTGCCCTACACAGAAACCTTTGTATAAGCATGGACTTACACATATTAAGGAGCCCACACCTTTGGAGAATTTAAATAGACACTGCTTCAGTCATGACATGTCTCCAGACCTGTTCTTTCCTCCCCTGTTAAGCACATCTGCCTCATTTTCTAAACATCCTAGGAAAACACTAGAAAACAACTCTGAAACATATGATGAAGATTCCAAACATCCCAATCTGAGAACAAAGCAAAATGTACTGCAAAAGAGCCCCCTATAAAATAAAAGCTTGTTTGAATTGCCATTATTCATAGATTCAAGGATGCACCACAGAAAATTGAGCCTCAGGAAGGGCCCCTGCAAAGTGCACCATTGTCTGGGTTTTGTTAAAAAGGTGCTCCAGAGGAAGAATTTAAACTGCCCTGAAGTGAACATGCATCCTCCACTGAAATTTAAAAAGGAAGGGAGGAGGATTAGAGCAATAGAAATAGACAGCCTCCTTTTTTTCCCTAGGAGAGGCCTGAGACTTGCCAAAACAGTTTGGGGGAACAGACCTGTTCAATAAGCACACCCAAGCGACCCCTGCTGTAAGCATCTTGTTGAACAAAAAATAGAAATCAAATCTATTTTAGAAGTCTTGCTCATCTTTATCATCCAGCCAAGCTCGTAACACAGACCCCACTTACCCCCTCCAAAGTTAGAAAAAAATACTGCAAATAGGAACTCCCATCAGTCTACTGAGACTAAAAAGACCTTGGGCTGTTTATGATATTATGCAAATTCACTGAACTAGCATAGCATAATCAGGACATCTGTTCCTATTCTACCAGCCCCAGTCATTTCACTTCCTCTGTGAAACTCAATTTATTTGGGAGTTTACATGACCAGCACAATATTTTTTCCCATCGATATATATTTTCTTCTCTCTCCTGATAATACCTAAATGACAGCAGGGAAACTGAAGCACATTTTGTTTAGAAGTAAGATTTCTATAGAAATACTACACTCGGCTGTTATCGAAGACATTACCTTTCATTTGATGAAATTCTACTTTACTTGAAACCAAGCCATGTTTTATTCATTCTGGGGTTTTTTGGAGGAAGAAATACCTTATGAAATTTATAATCTTTTCCTCCACTTTTGCCAAGGACATTTGGCAGTACCCAAAGCTGAAACCAAGGAACTGGACATTACCTACATTTATGTATGAAGACGACAACCAGAATTACCTGGAACATACCAAGTGCTATGGTACCAGACTGGAATTACCCCATCACTGTGTCTAATGTTCTGGTGCAGTGACTCTCAAAGGCTGTGACACTACCTTGCATCATTCCTCCTACCCCCACAGCTGACTACAAAACAAGATGCTAAGAACCTGTGTTCTAGAGTACCAGGCTCCAACTCCTCAGAATTCTCTTTTCTTCATATTCACACATAGGCAGTACAGAAAGGGAACAGCAGTTTGGAGAACCATAAACAAAATTACACAAACAGGCTTCATAACAATTCACTTTTTTTTCCCCAACTCCTTCCCACAAGGGGAAACAATACTAACCCAGGGCAAAGTAGAGCTGTAAGCAAGACGTTTGTCTTCCACTTCTCACCTCTGAATGCTGAGGGGAAAAAGTAAAAACAAGTTCAAGACTTTTTCCAACTGTTTTACAGAATGGCAGCAAGAAGCAGATTTGTTGTCTGAGACACCAGCTCCCATCTGAGGTTTATATTGAGCCCAGCAATTCTGGATTTAACATGTTGTGTCACATTAAATAAATGCACATACTTACTCTTGTACATTCTAGCAGACACGTAACCAGCTGGAGTTCCCAGCAAGACCCACAATACAACAGCACAGGTCATCAAAGCACCACGGTTGGCAGGGGAAAGAAAACCAAGGCAAGCCAGGACTGGAGAGACAAAAAGATTTAGTTATTTGTGGACACATGTCAAAATCCCCCTGTAACAAATCACTGTGAAGGTTTATCCTTTTCACTACCAGACATTTAAATGAAGACTGTGTGCATAAGCTTGACCATACCTCTAACAGCACTGTTTCATTCAAAAGCATTCTTTCCACCTCACCTCTTAAGAAGAAAATTTCTCAAAGCCAAAAGGCTGAAAAGTAAAATGCCACCATCCACCATGATGTTTTACTTAAGAACACTCTATCCTGAAAATTAGCCTCTTTAATCACAGAAGGCTGCCTGAGTGTGAACCAATTGTAGAGATCACCCTACAGATACTTGCAAAAAAGGAGTTTGTCAGTAATCTCCAGTGTACAGTTGGTTTTATAAAGGACTTTCTCTCACCACCATTTCTTTCTATGCTACACTGGTTGCACAGGAAACTATCGCAGTTAACTAAGATACAGAGTTGTGACCAACACTGAAAGACAAGCCTATCAAGAAAATTCTACTAATCTTAAAGCATCATGTAATAAATAGAAAAAAAAGCAGCTCCTCTATGAAAGATCAAAAAACTGAATCAAACTTGGAGAACAAAATTTGAAAAATGCTTCTCGTGTAGTATCAGTGTACCTTCTACATCAATTAGATAGTAAGAAAAGGAATGGTCATAAACTTTACAGATAACAGATAAGAAAACACCATCTTGTGACAGATGACATCATCATATGCATTTATAGTTGTCTGAGGTAGGTTCTCATTATCTCAATGTTGTGTCAGCACCATTTCATTGGTGTGCACTCTGGCTCTTATTTCTGCACGGCTGCAGATTGTCATATCAAACATACTGGATAGAAAGTGTTCCCAGAACATTAAAGCTTTGATTACATGTCTTTGAACTTGCATTACTGGACCCTTACATAATTTACAGCATGACAAATTGTTTCTGCTTTTTAAAAAGAAACTTGTAAGAAGGAAGTTTGATTTCTGTACTCATGAAGAATCTGAATTAGCCCAGATAGCACAATGTTTTCAATGACAACACAACAGCATTACTGAAGCTATCCAGATTAGTGTTATGAAACTGCATTAATATTTTATTTTACTAAAGGAAGGACTTAAAGGCTTCTGTCATTTGTTTAATAATATTGCATCTTTCTTATCACTATCACACTACAAACACATCACCTTAATGAAGTTACTTACATAAAGTAATAAATGTCATAATGAAAATTTGCGTTCCTTGGCCCAAAAAGACAGAGAGTAACATTCCCTTCCTTGGAGGTCTAAACACATCTCCATGAACCAGCTTCCAGCCAAATTCCTCTTGGGCATCTTCCTGTATAAAATCAACAAAGTCTTTAGCAAAGATACATAATGCAGTAGTGAATTAACACAAACAAGATGCAAAATACATATTTAAAGTTTGATTAACTTCCAGTTAAGATCCAAAGCCAGACTAATTGCATCTGATTCATCACTCATTGATTTCATAACCCCCTAATGGTTCAGTGAAAAAGGCAGGATTTATCAAGAAAATCCTCATCTCTTAAAGCAAGAAAAAACCAAATGTAATTAGCCAAACCACAGAACATCATTCTAAATTTAAACTAAAACAAAGCATTCCATTTAATTCAACTTCAATCTAGTTCAAGCATTTATCTTTTTCTGCTTCCATTTCAAAGCACATCAGTCTCAATGACAATACTGGGAAAGAATGAAACTCTCTCTGTACTACAAAAGAAAGTTTGCTCCCTGGAACCATGAGGGACAAATACCAACACTCTGTCCCACTCCCAGAGGTGAAAAGATGGATGGCATGGGCAGGGGGGATCCTAAGGAACCACTGCTGAAGAACAAGGCTCTTCAATAGAGTCACTCAAAACAGACACTGCCCCTCACACAATAAACCAACCAAACCCAACACACGACCACAAGACCACTCTCCTCCTCATAAAATTAAAAGCTACAGGTTTCATTCAACCCAAGAATACTGAGTTCAGGTCAAAGGACTGCTTACCACTAGAATTACAGCATGCAAAAAAGCAGGGTAAGAAAGAATGCAGATGACACTGGCAAATGACACAGAGCATCTTGAACTGCAACAGATTATGTAACATTTATTTTTGCTGGAAGATTGTCTTTGACTTCCCCACAATGATACCTCTGCTTACTAGAATTTATCTTGGTTTATGAAAAATAAAGAGAAACCAAGTTTGGCAGATTGAGACCCCCATATTGGGCTATGGGCCACAGTGTTCATCTCAAAGCTCAGTTTTTAATAAAACTCTTTCATTACAGGCCAGTTAGTTGTGAGTCAGAGTATTCTGTTTTAAAAAATTCAGCAGTGTTTTATATTGCTAACCTTTATGTTCAAGAGAAGGATAAGAACTGGACAGCTAAACCAAGTAGCATGCTACACTTTAGAGTTTCAAAGAGTATTTGAGGAAAATTACTCTTAAATTTTTTAGAAGTGCAGTAATCCTCATCTTATCCATTAATTTAGCTTAGTTCTCAGAACATTCTAACAGGTTGAAGTCCCCTACACTCAAGTAGTCATTACCAAAGAGATTTGGAAAAAACCAGCTCTCACTGTTGAAAACACACTGACATGAGTTCTCTTCAGTTCTGGAATCCTCTCTTAGTCACTAGACCCTCAGAGCAATCTAGTGATTTCTAAACACTTCATTACTGTTTGTCTCACTAAATCCACAACACACTAAAGCCAGCTGGCATTAGCTGAACATTAAATGCACATATTAGGACCAAATCCACTGGCTCCTGCATCGATTTCTTTTCAAGTGCAGTCACCAGCATCCCCTAAGTGTGAGATACTAATTTGCTTCACTGCAGATTCCTCAGCCCAGCTCCTCTTCTGCACAAATATTTCACACCTTTTTAAATAAGTTCCTTGAATTGAAACAGATCCTTAAGTCTCTCACACCTGGCAAGAAAATAAAAAGTGTGGTTTTCTGAAAGTCACACCTATCCCTGCTGTTATCCATAAAAACTAATCAAACTTCTACAAGTCTTGCTCTTTATTACATTAAAAATTATCAACTAATAAAGAGAACACAGGATAAGATAATGAACATAATTTAATTGAGAACCTCATAGAAATAATCAGTTAAAGGATGTGGGAAAATTTTTCAACTTAAATTACTGTCTGGATTTGCATTAACAAAAGATATTTAATATCAAAATCACAAAGAAGAATAAAAGTATTTTCAGATGTTTTAGTATCAATATGAAAATTTTTTGTGCATTTTGAAGTATTTCTTAAACCAGATAGACAGAACAGCAGTGAAAATTCAAGCCTTTGTAGCATCTGATGTTACTTCTCATGCTTAGGTTGCAGATATCTCTTTTACCAATGAGAATGAGTGAAAGGCTGAGTAAAAATTACTCTGAGCCTACTAGGTCAAGTATTTTTAACTCACAACCAGCTACATTCTCTTCCACTAAAGGAACCTGCCCCTTTCCCATTTTAAGGAGTACATATTTCAAACGAACTCACAACAGGTTCAGTCAGATGGCAAAAGGTTTCAGCCACCTCATTAAGTCAGACAAACCAGACTCAGTTTGACACAGTGATTACCAGGTCTTTGCTAAGGCCACCTAACATGACTTAAAGCAGGGCTGCATTGACACACTTATGGCTGATGCTGGAAGGGACCTCTGGAGTTCAGCTTGTCCTGCACAAGCAGGGTCACCTGAAGCAGGTTAGCCAGCACCATGTCCAAATGGCTCTTCACTGTCTCCAAGGATGGTGATTCCATAAAGAACACACTGGTTGCTGAGGTGTGTGCCATACCACCTGCTGCATGTCCTGACTGACTCCATAATGCAACTACAGGACTCAGGAGAAATTGCCATGTCTTGATGGTGAGCCAATGCCAAAACACTTTTTAATGCCATCACTGTGTCTTGTGGCTGTTGGTGTACATAATAAAGTATTATTAAATTATTAATAAAGTATTTATTAAAACCCAGGCTTTCCTTGGGAACAAAGGGACTTGCATTTCAAATACAAGTTTGTTTACTATCAAAAAGTATCTGTGAATCACTCCACATACTTCTAAAATCTGAAGCCTGTCCTTGCATATTACAAGTTCATCCAGTGATGCTAGAAAAGTAAGATCTTCACATCTGACCATGTATTCCTGCTGTTAGAAAAGAAGAAATAGCAATACAGTTACTTTTAACCCCCAGAGATGTTAGCATGTTTTAAATTCATCATAGTTACACATCTCTCTAGATGTACTCAAAACTAATTGATAGACATCACTATCACCAGAGCAATGTGCTCATGTAAAAGCTGTAAATTTTACTCACTGAAGAGTCAATCTGGTTGTATCTTGCAATATCTTTATGAAGAGTCCTCAGAATGATCATAGCCACCATGCCAGATAAGAAGAGAACAATTACGAGGGAATTCATTATACTGTAAATAAAGAAAAAGTCAAACTTTCAATCCAGTTATTCAGGTTTCAGGACATGCACTCAGTTGACACCAAATGTACAGCTCAAGTCTGATGAAACGTCTTAGATATTCAGACCTTTCAATGTTTTCCCACCCAGAGAAGAGAAACTGTTCTCAGTTGTGTACCTATATGATTTCTTAGGTGAAGTGAGAAGAACAGTATTTCATGATACACTGCTAATTCTCAAGACAGTTACATATTGCTTTTCTCTGTTTTCCTCCTTATATACCTCAGAAGTAATTTCCCTGGTGAAACAGCTACAGCTCTTAAAGCAGACTGTCACGTAGATTTTGTATCTATCAACCAATTAAATTGACATCATGCCATTTAATATTTTGTAGAGATCAATTTAATCAGATTAGCCTTTTCAAACACTTTCATTGCAAAATATTAACACTTCAACACGAATTATGTGCTTACTTTTGCATGGTAAGGAGGGAAATAAGAAAGAGCTTTTCACATACATCTTTTACTCATAAAAAAAGACCTCCTTTTTTACTGTAAGCAGCAGCTGAGTACAAAACACACACTACACTTATGTACCTCTCACTTGTCAGTCAGAGAAACCCAGACAGTGACAATAAGAACACTGCAAAGGAGCAAAAGTTCTCCAGAATGGAGGTGATAAGAGTAAAACACTGGAAGCTGCTTTCCCTTTGGACAATAATGATGCAATCCTTTTACAAAATTCAACATGACAGTTGCTCCCAAGAGACGGAAATTTACTTCACATATGAAAACAAAAAAGTTTTCTTGCCTAAAAACTTACAGACTTTGTTCTACCACAGCAGACATTTTATATATCTATAAATCCCTAGAAGCACTACTAAGAAATCTCTGTGCTCCCCAGCAAGACTTCACCCCCCAAAAAATGCAGATCTTACCTAAACCACTGGATGTTTGTATGAGGCATGGACTCCAAAATGTAGTCCCACCTGGAAGCCCACTTAATATTATTCTTTTCCTACAAAGAAATGAAACAGCAATTAATAGAAAGAAGTACAAGTTCATTGCAGTCTCCAAGAAGGAATAAGCACATCAAATCTTTCCCATAAACCTTCCAGTCAGCATTCATATCTAAGCTTGGTATCAACCCTGGATGTTAGACCTCCCTCTTGCATTAATTCACCTCTTAAGCCTCTAAAAGAGTACCTTGGTTATTGAAATTCCCTATTCATGTCTTCTACCTTCAACTGAGGCTTCACTAAGCCTCATCTTTCTATGATTCAGGATGTAGCTGCCTGCAGATCCCAAATACAGGCTGAAAAACTATCATGCCATTACTACAAGATTCCCTCAGTACAGCACACTGATCTTGAAACTTCAGCTTTGTCAAACATACTCCATAAACATATTTCTAGTTTTCCCTGGAACTTTTTCTTTCTCATCACATTCAATGCATTTAGCACAGGCTTCTTCACTCTGCCATAACACAGGCTGATACAGATTATTTTCCACTCTGAGTCATGGGAGACAACTTTCATTTCCAGATAGTGCTGTGATGGATTTAAGAAGTTTCACCCTAAAAGATGCTTTTATTCTCTTCTGTCTCCCTTCTCTAAAATTTACACGAAAGCTGCACAAGTGAGGACTCTTTCTGACCCACAAGCCTTGTCCTCCACAGTTGGTCTCATGGGACATACACACCTTCTGTCCTGCTACCAAATTTCATCCCTTGACTGGCATAATATTCTGCAGAATTTTTCATGTATTTACCAGGTGGTAAATTGGTACAGTTCATTCTCAAAATTTAGACTGTATCACCAGCTTAGAATTTTTAAGTTCTGGATCAAGAACATGACAATGAAGAACTGCACCAACACAACAAGGTGGCCAAAATTGCCCTAAGTTGCTCTTTGTCAGCCCAATCAGCAGAAGATCAGTAGTTCAGGGCTACTTGATCCAGGGTTTCAGAAGCGTGGTGCTGAAGTTTGTTACATGTTTACATTTTTGTGCACCTGTGTACTAAACATTAGACCCATGCTGATGTATACTTTTCACATACACAGAGCTACATACCTTGCCCATTTCAACTAATTAAAGCAGACACCACCACTGCCTCACCAGAAGTCAGCTGCCGAATTGGAAAGGACCACAAAACAGTTACATATTTAACTGCTTTATGTATTCAGGCTGACTGAAACTAATGTTCTCCTATTTAAAAACACTTCTTGCTGATAAACACTCCCTTTTAAGTTATTCTGAAACCACTAATAAAAAGTAAACCGTGAGGTATTATTTCAAATCAAGGCTAAGGGATAACAGACAGAATAAGCAGTTTTGAAGTGCCATCTGCTGGAAGCATCTAAACTCACGGGATCTGAGCTCTACCTGCTCCATGGAGAAGGAGGGAGTAGGTACCCAAACACCCAACACATTGCGTGACTAACCAGACAAAGTTCACACTGAAATTCTAAACTGCAGTTTACCATCAAGATTTAAACACAAATGTTAATGACAGAAGGCTCATTCATGTAGGAAAATTAAGAGAGTCTAAGGAGGATTGGGTGTCTCAAGGGAAAAGTAACAGGATATGGAGTCTTGCACCTCAAGGTCATTGGTTCAAATCAAATTCAATTTGGTAGGATGAAAGCTGTTACCCTGCAATGGCTGCCTGACTGCCTGTACAAAACAAGCTGGTGGTCTCGAGCCAAATCCTCTAAGATTGGCATCTGACATCAGAGAAACCACCACGCTTTCAGGACAGACTGGAACCAA
Organism: Manacus vitellinus; assembly: GCF_001715985.3. Taxonomy (NCBI): domain Eukaryota; kingdom Metazoa; phylum Chordata; class Aves; order Passeriformes; family Pipridae; genus Manacus; species Manacus vitellinus. Next base: position 11,627,469 of record NW_021939395.1, on the reverse strand, counting down.
GGTACCAAGGTCTGAAGTACCTTGAATCAAATTACTGTCACCCCCAGAGAAGGTTCACTTTCCATGCTGGGGTAAACACCCATTTGCCAGAAAGTAATTTCCTCCTGTCTAAGTCATTGCAGGCTGAATAAAGCATTAGAGTGTTGGTAATCATCAGAGTATTAATTTTAAAAGATAAATGGCTGCCTACTCCAAAAAAACCCTTGTGAACAAAATAAAAGCAACACAAAATAAGACAAACCTTTCAACTTCACTAGAAGAAAAAAAGCTTTACAATCAACATTTAACACAAAAGTGTCCCCCAACATATAATACAAACTGTTCTTTAACAGGAGACTCTCAGCACCCTGACTAAACTCTGAAAGCAGAGTTTACCTCAAGGAAGATAACACTTGCACTTATTCAATCTTATTCAATTCAACCTTTCTATTAGTAATAAAACAGGGGGAGGAGGACAAAGTCGTTATTTATACATTCAAAGCATCACTTAAACTACAGTGATGGAAAACCTACTAAGAATTTAAGAAAAATACTTCACAAGACCATCCTCGTGGAATTTACACTGCTCTAATCCAGTTACAGCTATTAGCAAATTATTCAATTCCTTTGATTTCATTCTTTTGGGGAAATACATATTCATGTAACAGACTCAATACTTACTTCAAATGTCACAGAGTAAGTGTAGATCAAATTCAGTTTATTGGTGAATTCTCCAGGAATCTCCATAGGTGGACCTTCACAACTTAAGTTGTTTTCATCTGTATGTTTGTAGCTAATGGGGAAAAAAGTTAAATAAATTGCATATACCATCCTATGCAATTTGAGGTTACAGGTAAAGTTGTTTGCTAAACATGTGGGGGACGAGAACCGCTGACCTCTAAAGGTCACAAGATGAGGTTCCACCCTGTCCCCTTTTCTGCCATGATCAGAATGAATCCTGGTCCTAAGATAAAATGGTGGGCTGCAAAGTCTGGGGATCTTTTCCTGGAAAGATGGTTTCAACACAAAATATCCCTTCTCTGCCATCATACCCCCCTTGCTCATTTTAACAAGACTGCATTATTGGCAACTCAACCTCAGCGTGTGCTTGTCAGCCAGGAAGGCTGAGAATCTCTCAATCTCCCACAGCTTCTCACCTCTCAAGTTTCACAGGGAGAAGGGGGTTTATTTTATTTTGGTGGATTTGGGTTTAAAAGTTCAAATATGAAACACCTTCTCTGCAGTACTTGAGAAACACTGCAGCTATAGAAGCACAAAGGCTAAGAAACCTGAAGGTTTTCTTGAATTCACTCCTGTAAACCCCCTCTAACAGTGGAAAATAGCTTTCCTCTCATACCCTCTTGGGCAAGTTGTATTTACCCAATTTAGATTAACAATTCTACCATACATTATTATATGTCCACAACTAAGCCAAGCCAAAAGATAATAAAAACTTCCATGCAAGGTTAGGGTCCTCTAACCACAAATATTGCCCCATCAGGAGAGCTTCAAGGTTGAAGCAAAGCACCAAATAAAACACCAGGACAGAGAACGACAAAATTAAGGTTATGTGCAACCTAATTGTGCCCCCTTGTGGTCTGCACTGCCAGGGAAAAGGCAAATGCTCACTTTTTTCAATCACTCACAGAATCACAGAATGGTTTGGGTTGGAAGGGACCTCAAAGATCAGCTACTTTCACCTCCCCATTTAGGATGCAACTGATAAAGCTTTAATAAAAAATGTAGAAGGCTGGTAGACTCCTCTTGCCACCACCTCAGAGCAAATGTAAATGGAAGGAATAAACCTGTATAGCAATTATAATTCACTAAAAACACACAATACCACAACAACAGAAAAGACAAGTGAATCTGAGTCACGCTGTACCACACATCTGTATGACTGAGAAACTCTGGTAGCATAATTTAAGAGTGTATTTAACCTCTGTGGAAAAGAGGGAATAGCTTAGCTAAAAAAAAAAATCAACCTACTTTGAAATTTTGTAACTGGATTGCAGTTTTCAAATGCAGGGAAGTATGAACTGTGCATGAACAGACTGACTAGAGGCCAAAGTAATTGCTTCAGTCTGTTCCTGATCTCTAAGTTGTTGCACCTCCTTTCTGGTCAATGCAGAAACCATTAAACTTCTGTTTAAGAAAATCAGTTAGTCTTCTTAGGATATTAGTTGTCATCATTTGCTGTTCTGAACACCAGTATAAATTTGGTATTTCACCCATACCTCAGTATCCAAACTTACACAGGAAAAGGTACACCTGTACTGTACACAAATACTGTACATTCACACAGAGTACATTTGGGAGACACATAACAGACACAACATGGGAAACTTATTCAGTTAAAGGATGTTTCTCAGTGTATCTGAAAACATGCACACTCAGACACAAATCAACCAACATATGAACAAGACTATTGTTTGTGTCAGGTTCTAAGAGTCTGCATAAGCAGCTTTTCCATCAGGAGGGACTTTAGGGAACATTTTAAAAACAAAGTTAAATGGCATTTACAGTTGTGTAAGTGTCCTTGTAACTACAGTTCCAGATATGAAGAAGCATAAGGAAAGCTTTACCAGAAGTCAGAATAACAACTTCCTCAAAACTTATTAACACCAAATATCATCCCTAAGTTTGGAAGGGCTGTCAGGACTCCTGAGTAGCAGAAGCTGCTGCTTTAATGCACAGTTACCTTTGTGGCTTCAGCCTCGCCATCACCAGTCTTGCACCAGGCCAGTTTTCATCCTTCCCGCTGTGGTACATGATTGTTATGTCAACGTGGTTGAAGAGGTAGAAAGTGTTCTTCTTGTTAAACTCTGACTACAAAACATTACCAAGAGATTGAGAAACTTCTCCAACAGGAGAGGGCACAAGCAGTCAAGAACTTTAAAATGAGACTGATGCTGGATGAAGGAAACACTTCAACATTAATATATCTGTATAAAATATTTATATATTTTTCTATATATGATACTGAGTTCTATAAATAAAAGCCCACACAAGAAACTATCACATCTGTGTTACTACTAAAATTTAAATGTCTTTACCAAAAAAGCTGCCAAAGGTACAAATATTCAGATTCACCATTTCTACACCTCCGTTCCAGCTACCAAAGCTTACAAACCATGTTCTGCTTCAAAAAACTACCCTTCACCTTCAGCAGCTTTTCTACTTTGTCATCCCTGTGCTTTCAGAATTCAGAAATATGAGGTGATACCAGAGTCAATTAAGTTGCCTTGGATTTTCTTTTCTCCTCAGTTCTGTCACTGTTTAAAAAAAACTTTAATTTGAATTAGAGGACCAGGATGACAGACTGCTAGCTGAGTTTCCAAGTAAAAAAATTCCTATATTTATTGTGTATATCAGCCATTTTCCAATTGGCATACAAATTCCATTCTTTGCCCACTAGCAGCAAAATATGAAGGTGTCTTGCATTAAATTTATCTGGATTCTTCTTCTTTCACTGCGATCAAGATTCTCATTGGGAGAAGACTGGAATCATCCCCATGTCATTCTATAACCCCATCTTTAGGTCTCTGTATCCTCCATTTCCAAAGCAGCAGTTGAAGTAATAATGTAGCTCAGCAGCTGCATAACTGCAAGGATGAACTGCAGCTGTGCCACTGCATGTTAACAACCCCTTTCCTGGTCCCATTTTAAAGAGATGTCTGTGGGAACAGGTATTTGGGTATACTTGTAAAAGTATAAATCCCAGAGATGACAGTCATGGTGCTACCTTCTCATTTGCCCATGGGCCAGCCATCCCTCTGGCACTACGCCATGCAACATTCCCACTGGAATTAGAATTCACAGACTAAATTGACACTGGGTACCCTGGCAGAGCCCCCACACCACTGCCAGCACACACAATTTGCACAGCACTTCATGGATACCCATTAAAAGCTCCATAGGCTCTCTCTAGGAAATTCAGTCACTGATACCAATGTATGAAGGCCTCCCAGTAAAAAAAAAAAAATCAGCTTTTCATCCACGTTGCTGACTTTGCTTTCTGTGTAACAGACAGCTCCCAACAGAACATACACCAGTATCAATTTAACACACACCTTACATGCAAAATAATGAAGTTAAACACCAAATTGGAACAGGTTATTCAATCCACAGATCACTTTCAAGAGCCTGGGGAGCCTGAGGAGTAACTGAGTTGGAAGGTGACTGCAGACAGAGTACACTGAGCATGCATGATAAATGCAACACTTCAAAGCAGCGTCAGACCTGCTGCACACAAATGAACTGACTGCACTGCACACAAGCAGCAAGATGTGGCAGAACAGAGTCACAGAGAGCTCCCTCCTCCCTGAGGAGTGTGGTCCCTTCCTCCAGGACAGATAAAACTGTATCACTATTATCTGTAACTGTACTAGTTCACCACAGAACTCCCAGGATGACTGACACATTTCCAATTGTTGTCAATATAATTTTCCCTGTCACAGCTGTGTTTGTTATCTTCCAGCCATCTGGGAAAACCCTGACACATTTAACTTGTAAACTGCGCTAGACTTAACTTCTGCAACTAGAACACAGTGCTCATTTCTAGGTCTTCACTAGAAAGCTTCCATCTGAAAGTGATTAAAAGAAGGTCTTGCACACTGACATGGACAAAGAATGAATAGGTGCAAGGATGTATACACATGAAATTTCAAAACAAATCCACAATTTTATAAGGCTTTTAAACACCCACACCAGTTATAAAACATAAATAGGTCAAAAGACCTAGATATACACTTTATTTGGACAATTGTATCAGTGAGACACAGCATACAGCAGCAGCACTCAGCACTGTCAATGCCCACATTAACACTAACCATGTTTACAAACATACCTGTTCTTTCTCAGGAAAAGAAAGCTTAAAAATAAAACCACAAATTAAGCCACATCTATACTAACAAGAAAAGTTCCATCACTTACATTTATAACACAAGCATCTTTAACTCTACCATCTGGAGTAACAAAACATCCTATTGGAAATCCTGGATTACAGTATTTTTGTCCATCTTCCACATCATAGCACCACGTTACAGGCATGTTATCGATAATCCTAGACAGAAATCATCAAAGAACACGTCCTCAGAAAGGGATGCACCTGCTTTCCCACTGACATTTCACATTCATGTAACGCACAGTTTTCACCAGTGCCCACAAGATGCATAGCAGAGGACAACTATCACACAGAAGGAAGAAAGCAACAACTTAGAACATAGATAACAACGTCAAAAAGCAGAAAAAAAAAACAACCTCAAGGACACATCTCAGCTTACCAGTGATGCTGATAATTCAACTGCATTCCTTTCTTCAAAAAAGCCAGTTTGCTTTTATCAGCACTGTTTCCTGGATCATATGACCTTGTACAAACTTTCTTGCATGTTTCTTGCTTTTTAAAAGTGAACTGTTAAAAAAAGCACACAAAAAGAGTCATTTCAGTTTTGCTTCAAAAGTATTTTAGAGTATTTTTTTCAGGTAAAGCTGTTTTTTTTTTTTTTAGTTGCTTCACTTCCTGACTATCAAAGTCCCATACAATGCCTTTAACTTCAATGTCAAGATTTACATATATCCAGCAGCAGCAATCCCATTTTACATTGCTAAAAATCTCTTCAATAGTCCAGATAAACTACGTTTGGATAAACCCTGAGGACTGAAAATGTAAAATTAGTAGAAAAGTTATTGCTTTTTTCTTTTACCAGTTTGTTTTATTTTGGTAATTTCATCATCTGCTAAACCAGACTTTTCCTACATCCTTTTTGAACATTTCACATTAATTTTAGCTGGTTTTCCCCATGACTAAGTTAGCAGACAAGGCTGCCAAAAATTCAGAAAGTTGCACAACATCTAAGCTTCAAGCACAGACACCACCTAACACAAACATGCAGGCATTTGCATCTCAACTTCTAAAGCAGTCAGGATTTACCTGCTACTGAGCAAACATACTTAAAACACAACTGAAAATTGTAAAGGTATCAAGGCCTAATGAGTGCTAACGAGGAACAGCATTTCCTAATTGCTGTAGTGTGCAGCCATTTCAAACAAGTAATTGTTATAATACTAACCCATTCAATAGGTATCCAGTCCAAATGATCCATCATGCTACATATTTAAGATTCCTGTGACCAGCAGCCATAAAACTTAAAATTATATTAGCTCAGAGAATCAAAGGAGACTTCCAGGAGCAGTTTACACAAGGGAGGGAGCATCACCTGCTTAGCAGACTGATGAGAAGATGTGACCAGGTCCCTAATGACTGAGCAGCAGCAGACTCAGAAACTGCTGTCTCTTCTTCCTCACAGGGATTTGGAGCATCTAGCAACCATCACACACAAACATAGCCCAGTTTTCAGCTTCACTGGCAAATCCCAGTCTCAACTGCACTTGAACAGTACCCAGCTTTCAAACATTAAGAGCCACTGTTTGACCACAGCTCCTCTATTGCTAATAGCTGTCTCAAGTTGATAGTGGAGCTTTTTGGAGATGCTACATTTAATCATTGCTAATGCAGGGCATGAGACAGAAAAATATCACATACTTAACCTACAAAGTATTTGCATACACTCATTTTACAGAAGATTTCAAGTGATATGCATCAAAAATGAAGAATTTGGTTTTAGGCAACAGATGATAAGTGTGTCCAAGCAGGAAAAAGCTGCAAGTGAGCCCCAACTTGACTTCCCCTTCCTACTCTGGAAGTTGCACAATAGTACTATCACACATACAAAACAGTTGCTGAATCACCACTTTATAGCCTCCAATATTACACTCAATGAACTAATGATTTCAGATCATGTAACACACCACAATCCAGCTATTAAATAACTGCCTAAGATACAGTTTCTGGACTTCTCTACCACAGAGCAATAGGAAAGAAGGATGATTACTGGCTCAGTTTCCCAACTTTAATTAACCACCCCAAGATGCCTCTGGGCTGGGAGGACTTTTGTTTTTATTACATAAACACTGTAAAACTTATATTAAAAATATAAACAAAAATAATTACACAGTCATCAATCTTGAGCTATGTCTATGGATTACAGCCATCAGAATGACAGCTATCAAATTTAAATAGGATCAACTGCAAGGGATAAAATAACCTTATATGGAGATGATGCTATTCTCTCCCCAAAAAGCACTTGTCCAAGATTTTCTGAGGGTCTTTTCTCTTCCTTATCTTGGCAGAAGTCAAAACTGGAAAAAAAGCAGAAAAAGTTACCTTTATTTCTTATTGACATATAATTGTAAATATCAGCCTAAAGCAAATTCTTAAGTTATGTCCTTAACATAGCAGTTTTCATGATTCTTTTGACAGTTCATCCACTGCTAGTAAAAAATCTTAGTGGCTTTGCAAAGAAATCTGGCATCTATTTTAAGATCAACTTCAACCAAGATATTTCATAGTTGGAGTATCTTTAACAAAATACATGATGTTCAGTCCACACACCCTTTTCAAATAGCAATTTAAACAAATAATAGAATATTTCATATTGGTGGAAAAAAAAGAGGTTGTGCTATGGACTATTCATTTCTCTTGCAAAAAAAAAGTTTCTGAAAAATGACACCCCTTTTAAAGGAGTCTTTACAACTCGTATTTAAAGTGAAACGTTTCAAAGAAGGGAGATGCCTTCTTTGAGATCACCTGTCAAACGTCATTCACAAATTCTTTTCAATTACATGCAGCCCAAAACTGCTGAATATGAGAAAGATGTTTTCAGTATTTAAATTATGCCAAATATCTGGATTGCCATTAAACAGAGGTAGCAGTAGGTTGTGGAGAAACAAAAACAACAAACAAACCCACACTTATCTTCGGTGCATAAGTACTTTTTCTCAATAAGTGGTCCTAAATTCACAGGCTTTCCTGAAGTTTAATGTAAATAGAGACACTGTGGGCTTTTTGAGCTAATCTCTGGTCTTGCACTGCACAAGGTAAGATCTACAACAACCTGCAAGTTTCTCTTTCCTGTGTGCCCAACAGCAAGACTGCAAATCATGTGTATCACTGCTTTGTAGGCCTATAAATACATGCAAAAGCAGGTAACAATTTTCACAGACAAGAATAAAAAAAAACCCAAAACAAAACAACAAACCAGGAATTAGCTACAAAGCTTTGGTGTAAAAATGAGAACTAACAGTGACTAGTCTCTGGGCTTTAGTTACCAGAAAAAAGAAACTCAAAGCTCCTTAGATTTGCATAACAGGAAGAACTTTCAAATATATTAAACTGCCAACATTAAATCCTGTACTCAGCTCAAAAGAATGCACCCATGAGAAACCCTGCAGCCTTGTTTTAACAACACCAGAGGATGGTCAGGTGGCACAGGTGTGGCCTTCATCCCTCCCACTCTCTTGTACTTCATTCCTGCCGCTGAGACCTGGATTTACTCTTCCATCCCTACAGCCAAAATACTGACACCTGTACGGTATCAGGAGCCGAGAACAGAAAACAGCCTTTCCAAACGCTCCTGGAAGCCTGCTGTAGTGTACTTACGCATCATATTCGTATGGCAGAACTGATTCAACCGAGTCCAGCCTGTTCACGAAGAGCTCAATTAGCGACTGAAACAGGAAACAAGAAAAAGTATGAAAACGCAGACTTTCAGAAACAAACGCGTGGCTGATTCGAAACGCTTCGCTTAGTGGCAAGTGCTGCTATCCCGCAGCGGAGTTACCCCTGGCTCCTGACAGGCCCCGGCCACTCCAGGAACAAGGAACCAAGGATCCTCCCGGGAAGTTCAGCGGGAGAAAGAGAACCAAGGAAATACGCGCTGGGGATGTCTGGCTTCCCGGAGCAAAGGTTGTCCCTGCGGGAGGACGCCCGGGGCGTCCAGCAGCGGGGTGGGGGACACCCGGCGGTCCCCCCTGGCCGCGGAAGCCCCGAGCGGGTGCCGAGGAGGGACCGCCCGCGCCGGGCCCGCCCGTGAGAGCTCTCACCTTGCAGCTCTCGGTCTCCTCGCCCTCCTCGCAGAAGCTGACGGGCGCTAGCCCGGGCAGGTAGAAGGCGGCGCAGAGCGGCGCCACCGTTAAGAGCGCGGCAGCCAAGAGCCTCATCTTGCAGCCTGGAGGGGCCAAGGCACCATGAGGCGGCTGCAGCCCCGGCAGCGCCAGGCGGAGGCGGCCCCAGCCCAGGCGGAGGCGGGAGCGGCCGCGTCACGGCCGGGTCGGGGCGCGCGGCGCCTGCGCGTGAGGGCGGGAGGCGCTGGGGCGCCATCTTGGGGAAGGGCACCCCGAGGTTCGGGAGTGACAGGGCAAGCGGGGAGCGGCTTTAAACTGGCAGAGAGCACGGTTAGGGGGGATATCGGGAGAAATTCCTGACGGTCAGAGTGGTGAGGCCCTGGCACAGGTTGCTTAGAGAGGCCGTGGATGTCCTATCCCTGGAAATGTTCAAGGCCGGGTTGGACGGCCCTCTGAGCATCCTGGTCTAGTGGAAGGTGTCCCTGCCCGTGGCAGCCGGTTTGGAACAAGATGATCTTGTGCCTTTCCAGATGAGCCTGGAAAATTTGTGTTGTCATTTCAGGCAGCTCCAGCTATGTCTTAGGGACTTGTGATCCACCTCATACTGATGAACTGAAAGGGGCCACAATGAGATCCCAAACAGATGATTTGGGAGGAGTACATAAGGGAGTTCCAGTTTAGAAATGGCTGAGAAAGTCAGTGCCAGAAACAATTATTTTGTGCTGCTCTCATCCACTCTAGTCTGCGTTTTCTCACTTTTGCTGAATTTCTATAAATAACTATCAACTGACAATGCCTGCAAAATAACTGATCTTTTCAGTTATTAGTTTTTGACTATATCTCAAGGGAATTACATTTCCTTTTTCATTCGTTCTGAGTGAGCCCTGTGTGATCAGATTATTTATGTATTCATTAGTCCCCATCCCCCAGCTCTCCTAAATCCTTTATCCATTTTAAACCACAAGTATGATGAACTTGGTAAAAGGCCAATGTTTGATGATAATACGCAGCATGCTACAAGGGAAATCCAAAATATTGTCCTCTGCATGAAAAAGTTTGTAATTTAAAATCAACCACATTGTTAAACATCCTAGGATTCATTTGAGAAAGTGACATTTTAGTCAAAAGCTACCATGAAAATCCAGCAAATGCTACCCTCGTGGATTGTTGTCCACCCCTCCCATCTAGTGGGCTCATTTTTAGGGTTACATAAGTAACATACTTAACTGCACTTTTTCTGCTTTGGAAAATGTAAGGAAAACTTCCTAAGCTGTGATGATGCATGGGCAAGTATATCTGTGCTAGTTAGAGAGCAGCTGTCCTCTGTGTAAAGGTTGGTGGAATTTTCCCAGTCTCTGTCTCCCCAGTTGTCCCATCCGAGTCCATTTCCCATTCCATAGGGGCCAGTATTAGGACCTCATATTACTACCTTAATTTCGTATTAGAAAATTCAAAGTTGAGAAATCACTTGCAAAAGAAACTGTCATAGCTCTTCAGCCTTGACCTTCTTACTAAAGAGGGATTAGTTTCCTTTCAGACTGCAGTTTGCTCTCTGATGATTTCTGTAGTTCCTCTACAAAAAATCAATTTATGGGAATAAAAAAAAAAGGAAAGGAGGGGGAAGAATTGTAAGAGTTAAAGAGTTATGTATCCTCTAATCCTCTAGGAAAAGATCTGTATCACTGAATTTGGAGTGAGACTACACATGCTCTATGCAGGGAGACATGGTAAAATTCTGTTCCAGTTTGCACTGAGGATGCACCTAGGTTTTGATGAAAATCCTGATGAAGATATCTCTTAGGACAAAGGACAGAAGAATTAGGCCCTGATACAATTACAGCAGTAATGTTCAAATGCTGTTTCAAACATAATTATGTTCATGCTGATCCCACCGAGCTACATGTACAGTACGTGTTAACACACGAGCTACCTGTACAGAATGTTAATAAAATGAAGCCTGGAATCACCAAATATTTTACTCTTGTACTCATAGAAGGAGAAACAGACTTTAGTTTGCACATGTTTATCTTTCCAATTACTTGTGAGGCAGTCAGCAGATACACTGTGGGTCAGAGAAGCACACAGAGACCACACAGACATAGAGACCTTTTTTACCATGTTTCTTACAGGACTAACAATTCGCTTTAGTTTTCACTATGCATCCCAGGGAGCCTCTGAAGTTTAAATTCTTTTGTATTGAAACTAGAATTTGAAGCTTTTTTTCATATGATAATTGGATGAGAATCTGGCAATGCCATTCTTCAGCAACTGCATTGATATCACGGGCAGTGCTCGCCCACTTCATTACGAAGGTCATCTTTCCCTTTTCCCATGCACAGTAACAGTATCCAGAAACTCTGAACATCCACGCTGGAAAGGAGATCATCTTCAAGAATGTACTGCAGTCTAGAGCAGTGTTTGAGAGCTCCCTTCCTTTGTGTTCTCAACACAACTATGAGCGAGTCTGAAATGATGTTGCTTCCTGCTTTCCCTAACACAAAGAGCAGCTGAATATCAGTAGCTGACAGAAGAGACTGAAAAACTGAAGATAGGAATAGAGTCTGATGTTCTGTTATCAGGATGGAGCAATTATGCAGCTCTGTGACTGTAACAGCACTGGGCAGTGTTTGTGGGATGCACAGACCCTGTGGCACATCCCAGAAATAAACGTCTAGAGAACATGCAAGGGAGAACTTAAAAGACTGGGTGTTGATTAGATTGGGTGACCAAGAAAACAGGCCTTGATAACTATTAATATGTTTAGATAATCTACAAGTTCATATTATGAAAATTTAGCCAATTTTTGCAGGCATGTATTTCCCCCTAACTTTTCTGCTATCAGGTTTAGCCATCCAAAGAAAATCTCCACAACTGAACTTCAGGTATAAATAATTTAAAACTGGAGTTAGTTGAACCAGTGCAAAACTTTGTGCTATCAACAAACACATTTCATTTTAAACCACACTTGGTTTGGTTTGCTGTAAGTCTCCAAGGAAGGGGTACTGACATGGACACGTATTGATCAAACTAATTAAAAATGCCTTTAAGGCTGTTTCAGCTGAACTGGGTTAAGCTCCTGCACAGACACTTCTGACAGTACTGTGAGTGATTTTGCTTCCAAAGCAGTGACAGATCCGCTCCTTCACAGAATCACAGAATCATTGAGGTTGGAAGGGACCTCTGGAGATCCTCCAGTTCAACACCCCTGCCAAGGCAGGGTCACCTGGAGCAGGTGACACAGTAACGTGTCCAGGTGAGTTTGGAACCCCTCCAGAGAGGGAGACTCCATGCCCTCCCTGGGCAGCTTGTTCCAGTGCTCTGCCACTCTCAGTGGTTCTTCCTCATGTTGAGGTGAAACTTGTGTTTTAGTTTACGATTCCTCATCCTGCCGCTGGGCACCACTAAGAAGAGTCTGTCACCATCCTCTTGGCGATATTCCCATGCATTGATGAGATCCCCCCTCAGCTCCCCTCTCCGGCCTACCCAGCCCCGGCCCCGCTGCCGCGCGCGGCCCCTGCGGGCCCGGCGCCGCGGCATCGGGGCTTCGGGCGGGGAACGTCATCGGCTTAAAGGGCCGCAGCGCCTTTCGTTCGCCTCCATTGCGCAGCAGCCGGCGCGGGTGGAGGTGAGTACGGGCTGGGCGGCTCTGGGGCTCTGGCGGGCGGCACCTGCGGGCCATTGCGACCGCTGGGGAGAGGCCCGGTTCCGGTGGAGGCGAGCCGCGTGCGCGCGCCCGCTCGCTGCGGGACGGAGGGGCGCGGCCGGGCCGTTTGTCTGCTCACCCGGCCCCGCGTGGGGCGGCGGGTCCGCGCGGCGGCGGCGGGAGAGGGGGGTCTCGGCGGCGTGAGGCGCGGGCGGCCGCCATTTTTAGGTGTCGGGGGTCCCTCCGCATCCCCGGGGAGGGCGAGTGGGGGACGGCGGGATCGCGGGGCCAGTGACTCGGGCCGGGGCCGAGCCGTGGGGTGGGTAAAGCGCCGAGGCGGCCGCCGGCGCGGGGAGGGAGAGAAGCTGCTGCCAACGCGGCCGCCATTTTGTGGCGGTGCCCGAGCCGCGGAGGTCCGGCGGCCCCCGGGCCCGTGTCCGGAGCGCGGCCCCAACGGGCCCCGTGCGGCCCGGCCGGCCCCCGCGGCCGCCCGCTCTCCGGCAGCGCTTTGTCCGCGCTCCCTTGCGCCTGTGCCGGGGGCTTTCCCTTCCATCGGCCTGGAGCCAAGCGGGGCAGCGCGCTGGTCCACAGGCGCCGGGCGCCCTGCAGGCAATGAGAGCTTGGGCTTTGTCTTCGCTCGTTTTTTTTTTTTTTTTTTTTTTTTTTTTTTTTTTAAGCCCTCCCGCCCCCGCCTTGGTTTAGCCGTGGCATTACTGTGTAGAACTGCAGTGGTCGTCTGGTGTCTGTTCAGGCTCATACATTGTGTAGGCCCGGACCTTGGCTCGAAATACTTGAAATAATACAAAGAATGGGCTTCATTTGGGAATACTGGCCCAAGATGCCTTTAAAAGTTAATAATTTAATATTACTTGGACAGATTAAGTAAATTTCTTGAAAAATCCACGATGAGATTTAAAGGAAAGGAGTGGTAGGATTGACATCAAGGGTAAAAAGAACAGCACCTCTGAAAGAGTTTTCATATTCACCAATATTGCTTGATCTTAACACTACTTTGTTCCACTTTTCAAAGTTAACTGTATATTTTTGAAAGACACCGTATAATGTAAAGAAGTAACTGAGGGCAATACTACTTTCAGAAAAAAATTAAATTTTTCTCATGTACTTTATATGTCATACTTCTTAATTAGCATTTCCTTCAAGGAAATCTGCTTGTACTTTTGAGGAAAAAAGTCACTTATATTCCATGAAGTTGCATGGAAGCCTCTGTTGCAGTCTGATGTTTTGTTAATAACAGCATTACTCTTTTAATAGGTCATTTACGGCATCAAAATGGTTGAAGCAGATCGTCCTGGGAAGCTGTTCATTGGGGGCTTGAACACAGAAACTAATGAGAAAGCCCTCGAGGCTGTATTTGGCAAATATGGACGCATTGTGGAAGGTAAAGAGAAATTTTTTACTAAGATAATAAAAATGAACAACAGCACAGCTGTGATGACTTTTTTTGGCGTTGATCATCTGAAATGATGGCGCTTACATGTCCTCTAAGAAGTTCTGAGCTTAAAAAATTAAATAAAGCTGAAATGTTCCTGCCTAGTTCTGGGAAAGGGTAACGTGATTTTCTTTCTGCAGTCCTTTTGATGAAAGATCGGGAAACCAACAAGTCCAGAGGATTTGCCTTTGTCACATTTGAGAGTCCAGCAGATGCAAAAGATGCTGCCAGAGATATGAATGGAAAGGTAGGAATTAAGACCTTTTACAATAACACGTTGCTGTTGCTACTGTCCATCAGGATAAATCTTTCGGGTAAATTAAGTTGTAATAAAAGCTGGAAAAACAATGGATTAGAGATCTTGGAGACAAGTCAGAATGTCACATTTAGCAAATTGTCCCAGTCTCCATGATGCTGGAATTACTTTCTCCTGGTCATGGCTTTGACAGTAGAAAGTGACTAGCTGTCAGTTACACTGTTTATTGGTTTTAGTCCCTGATGGAGGGCTTTTTAGTAGTCAGCTCTCCATTTTTGTGTGTTTCTAATGTTTGTTTGTTTGTTTTAAATCATACTTTAATGCAGTACTTTGTAAAATACGCTTCAGGGAAGTGACTTACCTGAAAACTGTTAATTGTTCCCTTAACATGGGTTGAATATGACTTCTGCTGTGCTGGAGCATTGATGAACTCTCTGGTATTCTGTGGATAACCTGGATTTGTGAGATGCATCATCAGTCTGCTTGGCACATGTGAGGGGCATCTTTCCAGTTAATGGGAAAGAGCTTTGCAGTTAGCCAGCAGCTGTATTTGTTTGTTTACACCCTAAAATGCAATGTTATGACTTTAAAAGGAAGGAAAAGCGTAATGTACATGTAATGTTTTTAAAAATACAGGAATTTGGAGCAAAAGTTCTGAGATCAATACCAGGATAGTTTGTCAAAGAATTGTAGGCTGCTATGATCGGTGTCTGTTGTGGCATGTGCTTGAAAAGGTAGATGTAAGCTGGCAACTTGAAGGTCATCAGCTCCTTATCTTCATAGAGGTGCTGTCTCTTCAGGCAGTGAAAGGCATCTTAGTTCATTTGAATTTCAGACTCTGGTCCTCCATGCGTAATCTGAATGGTTGTGTTGAGGTCTGACTGCATTGGCCTTCTCAGCAATGTCTCTTGAGATGACATTCATGTAAGGTGAACAAGCCTCGACTGATTATGATTAAATAACTCTTGGGATTTTGATATCTGTTTGTCTGGTTAGCATAAGACATTGAAGTGAAAGAAAAATGTCTGTTACTGAAGTCAGTAAGTAAAGCAACTTTAAGAATAAGAAAATGAGCTTGTAGTGTTCATGGTGAACACAAATAGTAAAATTTCTTTGGTTTGAGTTATAGCAGGCTTTCTGCTCCATGTACTGGTGTTTCTGGGTGCTTTAGGACAACCTCATGACAGTGTTACTTTCCTTAAAGACTTGCTTCCTTTTTAAACAAGTTAGTAGTTTTTGTCAAGGCAGAGAGTAACAAATTCAGATAATGTTCTTTCTAAACATCCTTAAAGGTGCTCCTTTTATTGAATTTATTTCTCCGTCATGTACTTTGCTGCAATTCTCAAGACTTGTTTACTGCTGTGTTCAGACACTTAATTTCCTCTGAAATAGTTATTACCCCGAATCCTCACGTAAGGTAACTTCAAGCACCAATAGGTAATTGTCAGACTGAAAGGAATTCAGTCACTAATCCTAAGTGTCTGTGGAGTGCAGCTTGCAAATGAAAATCCCTTTGAAAATAATCACCAACTGTTCTACCTCTTGAATGTTGTGCCATGTGTTTGGTCACGTTGGAAACATTCGGGGAAGTAATGCTTAGCAAAGTAGCTAAATGAGACAGTGTTTGTGGCTGAGGTAATGTCTGCTTGTTCTGGAACGCACCATCTGCATCACTGTCAAGAAATGCTGCAAAGGACTGCCTGGTGGATCATGGTTCTTGTGGTTTTGTTTTCAACACTATAAATCTAGAAGTATCTTCATCTGCATGAAGTTTGAACAGCAAATAATGTATGAAAAAACATTCTCAATTGGCATGTGGCCTAGAATGTCCCCTGGTCCGGCTTGCTTTGGCCATGGATATGAAAGATGTTCATGAGGTGGTCTCTCCGTCTCTCACACTCATCTTCAGAAAGCCTTCTGGACAACAGATACTGCTTGTAATCTAAAAAGACTCTGCATTCAAAGTTTGAGGAGGAGTAGTGTTTGAGGCCTGCTGTGGGAAGAGATCATTGTCATACATCACAACTTGAAGTTTTTCTGGTCATTTGGAAAGGATGGATTGGAACAGTCTTGAGGATTTCAGGCACTTAAGAAGCAGCAGTAGAAGCCCTGTGCAGACTGCAGTTCAAGCAGTCTATAAGGAATTAGATGACCTGTCCAGCCTGGGGAAAGCGTTCTGCGTACTCAATCTGTCATCCCAGGGGAATTCAAAGTTGTAGCCAATCGAAGAGACTGACTCAATAGATTCTGCAAGAGTGAATTGGCATTTGATTTTTTTTTTACTTTGCAAGTGTTCATGAAAATTGTATAGGCAGCATTTTGCACCTATCCGGGTGGGGGGAAAGGAAGGAGATTGTGTTTCATTCCCAATTGGGACAAGCATAGACTAGTCAAAGCTTGCTTGTCGAGAATTCATTTCAGTCCTGCTGAAAAAGATCAGTGGAATTATTTTGGAGGTGTGATGGAGATTTTTCACTTCAACTACTTTGTCTGCAGAATTGGATCAATGTTAGCATGTCTGAGCAGCACAGAAGAAATCTACAAGTACTTTATCACAGCAGATTATCTGCCTTCTTTAAGAAGAAGCTTAATTCGTGGCAGTCTGCATCCTGATGTCACGAAATGCATGTGCTTACCTGGACACAAGTGTGCTGGATACTCCCAAGTCATTCGGTGCAGTAGGCTGTTCCTCACAGTCTTCTGATTTTAAATCCTTAGGAAGAAATGGATAAGTAAAGAGAGGATATGACCTTAAGGGAAAGCTGCAGGACAAGCCAAAGACTTAATTCTAGTGCAGACCTGTCAAGCCAGCTGGTCTTGTTAAAAGGATGGAAGCAAATACTGCAGTCCAAACAGTGTAACGTGTACTCAGCACTACAGAAGGTTGTCTTCCTTTAATTGGACAGACTTTCCTTTTCCTTTGGAGAAGAAGTGATTTACAATGTAGAAGCTTAGCCTGATAAGAGATGATCTTCAGTTCTTGAATATATATGGTGAAAGGAAACCCACTCTGTGGCATCAAGGAACATGTGGAAATGGTGGAGTCACTGCAGCATCACAATGAAATGATCCATTGGAGAGGAAAGAAAGCCCTGTGTGGTGTTAGGTCCAGTTTCATCCAAATTTTTGGAAATACTTTGATTTCTGCCCCACTGCCAAAATTTTACAAATTTCATTCATCTTTTCTGTTGGAATGTGGAACAGTTTACAGGACAGTTCTCTAATTGTGTTTGGTTAAGGTTCCCTGGCTCACCTTACAAAGCTGTACAGATTGTTCATGCCACATATAGGAGATTTTGATTGCCAATCTATTACTGTCCTTAAATGATTTGTATCTTAAATTATTTTTCATGTGTTTTAGCACCAAGGTGACTCAACTTTCTGGTGCTCATATGATACTAAAAATGCTACTGTAACACTCTGAATGAGGGTTCTAAACAGGAATTAATAAGTGTTCATGTTGACAGCTGTTGCTTTCAGCTCATTGAAAAAAATCCCATATTTTGAGATGGACTGTGTTTTATCTGTTTGGTGAGATAAGACCTTTTGCCTTTGAGCTAAGAACCTGTAAAATGTTGTCCCCTCTGCTTTAAAATAGGACAAACTTTGACAACTTCTGGTTAACAGAAAAATTATTCTTGGACCTAATGAAAGGTCTTTCTGGACCTAAGGCATACCTTTTAAAACTGCTTGTGTAAAGCAGTCTGCAAAGAAACCTATCTTTTGCCTAAGTCAGATGCATAAGTGCAAGGCAGAAGAGAATAGGAGGAGAAATAAGTAAAACTGTACCTCCTACATAAAAAAAAAAAAGAACTCGAACCTAGCATGCAGGTTTTCAGAACCCATGCTAGCAGAAGGGGATGGTGTTTGCTTTCTAAACTTCAAATAAGCTGTCAAGAATGTGCTATGACATTGAGGATGGCAGTGGACATGATGGCAAAGCTTAAGGCTTCAAGCCCACTGTTCCTGTCTCATCCTGAACGATGAGACATCTCTCAGTATGAATTATGATGGCAAAACAATATGATACAAACTGATAAGTTCCAGTGATTAGAGGTACTAATACTGCTGAAATGTTTCAGCTTGCCATGCCAAAAGGCTTTTTGAGGAACCTTCTGTAAGTAAAATATTTTCATTAAGTCAAAGACAGGACCAATATGATTTTGCTAGTATTCCTTATTTTTTTCCCTCAAATGGATCAAGTTGGACCTGTGTGCATATACACAGATTTTTCAAACAGTAGCTACGACTACATGTGGTGGCAAAATACATGAGCTACTACAGTGGATGGTTTCAGAGAGGGCTAGATTTTGGTGGAGAACAAAAAAAGATATTGTGCTTCAATAAAATACTATCAGTGCAGATTAAGACACTACTAGCATTTCTTTGTGTTAATTTATTGCAGCAAAGAAGTGCAATAAACAAAACTTTCTGCCTGATAATTAATTAGTTTTTAAGGCAGAGTTAAATATTTAACTGCTAAAAGGGGCAAATAAACCACGTTTGCCAGGATAGGTGTGCAGTAACCTAATTTTAGCAGAGCTTGTGATCTTACTTCTACCATAATTGCCAAACATGTGGTGCCTGAAAGATTATACAGAAATTAATTGAGTTACTCAACATATGTTACCACCTGCTCACCTTCGAGGTATAACAGCAGGCTGCAGATGTCCTGTTATTGCAGATCTGTATTCCAGAAAAAGCTCCCATTTTTGTCCTACAAAAAAGCCCTCCAACCACACAACAGAACCCACAAACAAAAGTACCCCAACCACATGGAAAGCAAGTAATAGAGTAAAATTGTGACAGTCACCTTGTTTGAAAACCCAACTTGAAACACTAGAAAGAAGGGGTGAATTGTCATACTCAGTCTGCTGTGTAGATGCTGAAATTACTTCTAAATGCGTCAGTGATCACCGTGTTATCAGGACATCAAGAAAATGTACTAAACGGCCTCCCCATTGCCAGAAATCCCAACTGAAGCTAAGTTACGGTCAGCTTAATCCTGTAACTACTGGTGCAGTCCTAGTTTGATACGAAAGTACGTGGCAATTGAAAGTAAATTGTAGATCATATATCATGTTTCGTTTACAGAATAAATGACGTGGGGCTGCCGTAATCATTGGACACTTGTGTTTTCACTGAAAGTCCTTTCTGATGCTGCTCTGTATTTTTTTTTCATCAATACAACAAGAATGAAGTACTGTAGAAATTGAAATTAGGCCCAACATGCTGCTGAGTACTAATACTGAAGACTGAAATCAGTTCTAGAGTTGCTCTAACTTATAAAATGGAAGCCCTATAATAGTGAAGCAAGAGGGGCTTGATTTAAGAAATACAAACATGACTGAGCAGTAAGTAAAGCAGCTTCTTCTTTAGTCATTAGATGGGAAAGCAATTAAAGTGGAACAAGCAACCAAGCCATCCTTTGAGAGTGGTGGTAGGCGTGGGCCGCCACCCCCTCCCCGAAGCAGAGGTCCTCCCAGGGGCCTTAGAGGCGGAAGAGGCGGAAGTGGCGCGAGAGGACCACCTTCAAGAGGGAGTCACTTGGGTATGTATTGACCTCTCTCATTATATACTTGGACAACATACAAGACAATCCCATTGGAAGATGACAATAATCCTACTGGAAAAAAAAAAGTCAAACAGCCAAATAGTGCACTCCTTGTTCTTTATTAAAATGATGAAATATGATTTCAGCAGTTTAGTAAAATTTTTGATTAGGCAAGTACACCTTAAGAAAAGGCTTTCAAATATGAAGATTCCTTTCTACAACTAACACTCCACTTGACTTTTGCCTATGAAAGAAAAACAAAACTCCTGCCTTGCACATGAGAAAGGAAGCTTTCTGGTATTCAAGTTGAAAAAGTGATTCTCTTCCACCAGGGAAAGGGAACTGTCTTTTGTTCTTACTAGCAAGAGGACTGAACTTAGAAAATTCTAGGGCTGATCATTCTAAATCATATTGGGAGTTAGGGCAGCTAAGCCTTGTTTGTTGTTACAAAATAGTGTGTTGAGTTGAAGCTTTCTGAAGTGGAACAATAGTACATTACTTGATACTGGATATTCCTTAAGATATAGCTATCGATTCAGACTTCAGTATCAAAACAAAGCTCTCTAAGAACAAGCAAGCAGCGCCTGAGGTATAACAGTAAAAACTGTAATGCAGAAAAAAACCCTGGAAATAGTGAAACTTCTCTCTTGCAGAGTCTGTGTAGTACGTTCTACAGACTCGGTAGTGCCTCTGTTCCCTCTCTGTAGGCTCTTACCTAGTACATCTTCCCAGGTGGCTCTTGTCTTCTGAGAACAGTAACTTGTTGAGTATTTAAGCTGTGACTGATTACAGATATCAACTGTCTTTTTTCCCCTTCTGTCACACCCTGTGACTTTTGGATAAGTTCTAAAAGACAATTTCTTGACAGGAGTTAGGCTGTGGAAAGCTTGACTCTCAATTCTGCCAGTAGCATTTAGTATGGGCTAGAAGACAAGGCTTTGAGAGATCTACTTTTAGCGGTTTACTGTTGGTCACATAGTGGTAATAATGGCACTTAGGTTACTGTAGTTCAGGCTTTAGGGTCATGCAGTTGAGTATCACAGAAATAATAAGTTGGTTCATGGCTTATTCCTCTAGGGTCTTCTCGAGGGCCACTTCCCATGAAGAGAGGTCCACCTCCACGAAGTGGAGGCCCTCCACCTAAAAGATCGGCACCTTCGGGACCAGTGCGTAGCAGCAGCATGGGAGGAAGAGGTAAGGACTTTGACTTAATTAGTTGCTTGGTCAGCTGTAGCACTAGTTTTCCTTCAGAAGCTGATGCAAATCATTGATTCTAACTTCAGCCTACAGTGGGATTGGTATATTTTTCTAATTTTTAGTTCATTTCATACCAATATAATTTTGTACCTGTTGGGAACAACTTGGTGTGATTTGAGTATGCTCCTTTTAGTGCTGATTTTAAACTGTACAAGCAGAAATGTAAAGTGCTGTGATGTGGGCTACAGAGATACTTTTAAATTGCTCTAAACAATCTACTAATACTTGCCAAGAGTCTCTTGTCTGACTAAATGCTAATTAAGTTTAAAGATCTGGACTGCTTCTCTTCAGCTCCTGTGTCACGTGGAAGAGATGGTTATGGTGGTCCTCCACGCAGAGAACCAATGCCATCACGGAGAGATGTCTACATGTCTCCAAGAGATGATGGCTATAGCACTAAAGATGGGTAAATTCTTTTCCTATTTTTGGTGGGGTGGTTTTCTTTTATTCAGAGAAGAACGTTGATTCCTGATCTTTTGCAATGTGACATGGCTAATGTGTCAGTTCTTGTTCTTTGTAGTTATTCAAGCAGAGATTACCCCAGTTCTAGGGACACACGGGACTACGCGCCACCTCCACGAGACTATGCTTATCGTGACTATGGTCATTCCAGTTCACGTGATGAATACCCCTCCAGGGGATATAGGTACCTACTGTTGGATTTTTCTCCTTGTCACTTTATTCTTACTGTTTTGTTACTGATCTGTACTAAGTCTTAGTAGTCTTTCCTCCTATAGCGATCGTGATGGATACGGTGGTGGACGTGACAGAGACTACTCGGATCATCCAAGTGGAGGCTCCTACAGAGATTCATATGAGAGTTATGGTAAGAATCCATTTTGAGGATCATGTAATTGTACAGGTGTCATAAAATCTGATTTTTACTAGGTTGCTTGCTTTAGGGGGAAGTGGCACACTTTTTTTCCCCTACAGTGAAAGTGCAGTTGTTGGTTATCATTTGATCATCTTGTTAAATAAGCTATAAGCTAAAGAAGCAAAGTCTACAGTTCAGAATTACAACTGTCTCTGGAAAATATGGCTGAGTTTCTTCTCTAAAATAACAAGCTGTTCTGGAAATCCCAGTAAAGAGCCTGCCTGAATAAACAAACACCGTCTTCATTCCTTCAGAATCTTTAAATCCACTCACTGCCTGATATGCAGTCCCCACTTTAAGTACCATTAATGTGGCAGATTCTATTAAGAACATCTCAATACATACAAAAGAGTAGCAGTAAACATTTAAATACAGCAGTTCTGTAAATTCAGATTGAAATTGTTCTATATAACTCATGGTGTTGCCGTATTACCTGACCATTGACCCTGCAGGTAACTCACGTAGTGCTCCACCTGCACGAGGGCCCCCGCCATCATATGGTGGAAGCAGTCGGTATGATGATTACGGCAGCACACGAGATGGATATGGAAGCCGAGAAAGTTACTCAAGCAGCAGAAGTGATGTCTACTCAAGTGGCCGTGATCGTGTCGGAAGACAAGACAGGGGTCTCCCCCCCTCCATGGAAAGGGGCTACCCACCTCCTCGAGATTCTTACAGTAGTTCAAGCCGCGGAGCACCCAGAGGCGGTGGCCGTGGCGGAAGCAGATCCGATAGGGGTGGAGGCAGAAGCAGATACTAAAAACACTCTTAAACTTTTGGACCAAGACAGATTACTTCTCAAACGTGGAAGTTGTTCTATCTTTACTACCAGAGGACTACTAAAACGAAAAGTTGTTTTTAACCTTTTTTTATTGTTGCCTGTTAAGTTTTCCCCTCCATGACTTTATGCTTTTGTGAAGCAAAGTTCAAACAATGTTTAATTTCATTTCAAAATTGTTAACATTTCTTTCAGAAAGCAGATGTTAAATGTATAAACTTGAGCTGTGTACTAGTGTTGTAATTTTCAAAGTAAAGTTTCCCTGAAATGCCACACTTCCCATCTGATTTTCGTCATGAATGGAAAAAGCAGTTTTAAGATCTTCCACACAACATCCAGCCATCTGACATGGAGATGGATTGTTCTACATATTCAGCATCTCATTCTGAAAGTATTGCTTGTGATTTGGAGGGTGGTGGGGATGATTCCACACAAAGCTCAGTTGTGCCTAGAATTTGAAGTCACAGTGTTCCCAGTACTAAATGCCTTCAGATCCTTGTGTAAAGGAAAAGAGGATTTCATTCAGTTAATCTGAAAAAGCAAGTGGATAATACTATTTTCTGCCTTCCTCCTGTTTCATAGGGAGTTTAAAAAGATCTCCCTTCCAAATAAGTCATGTACATGTAAGTCAGCTACAGACTACTGTTTAAAAAACAAACAAACCCCACAAACCATTGACCAATTCCATCAAAGAAGCTGCAAAACGATGCTTACTCATACTGTTTCAAATTTTTGCAACTCTGTAGTGTTTCACTTTTAAAGGAACATCTTTGATTCCAAAGGAGAAAATAAGATAAGCAAAGAAGTCTTTCTCTCCAACTTCTCAAAGGCTTATGGCTTCCTAAAAACAAGTGAATCTTTCAGCATTCCACAGCTGATTTAAAGCATCAAATGCCTGTGAAACAGCAAAGATGGTAAGCAAAGCAAACTAGTTTTTCAGTCTAAGTCAAAATTAAACCAATTTACCTTCCTCTAGTACAGTAAGACAAGCTGCATGTCATGGCAGTGGAAGTGCTGTCTAGATTTAAAAAAAAATGCTCCAGTGCGTTAGAAATTCTCCAAATTCAACATTTCTTCTTGGATAAAAGCATTTATGGCACCAATTTTGAAACTAAAGGTGTAATGCAGCTCACTGTAGAAAGAATATTGCCACGTAGGGTTGGGAGGGGGTATTTTGTGCCCAGTATGTTTCAGTGAAGATGCTTAAAGAGGCTGCATATACAGTATTCTAGCAAAATTAAAGCCTTGTGAAATCAGAAATTGGTTTAGATTGACAACCAGCTTGACTAGTGGGAGTTTGAATCAAGCCATTGCAAACTTGACATTTAGTTGGATGCCTGACTCTGTTTAGTTTGACACTGTGTGGCAGGGATACCCAGTACATGTGGCAGAACCTGTGGCAAGTTGTTATGGCTCTGGTAAAGCCATGAAGTTCAAAAGATGCTCTTGACTATAGTAAACATGAAGACCTCCAACTAAAAAAAAAAAACAAACCACCAAACCACAAACCCAAAACCTTTGTACTACTGTTTAGTCCTCAGTAAATTTTGTCATTCAACTTATGGATTTAACATGGCAGTGCACCACTGAAAAGGAGTGAGAATCCATAAGCCATGCAACTTATCTCTAAACCATCCCAGTCCATTCCAAGCCAGTGAACCTTCCACCACTTAAAGAAAGAAGTAGTAAAACTTGCAACAGACTAATCTGCAAACCCAAACTTTTGTCATCTTTTGAAATGGGGGGAAACATTATATGTTGACATGTACTGTAAAATGTATTTTTCTCAGTTTATTATATCTTCTCTTAGTTGCAGGGTGATAACTTCCAGAAGATACCACTGGAATAATGCTGGTTCATTTGTGATGATGGCAGAGATGAGTGGTGCCTGTGCCAGTGCATAAGGTAAATATTACAGCAGTGTAGTAGCTGGAAGAAAGATTGTGTTTGTAGGTTTGGATGGAACATCTTCATGTCTAATTAATATTTTTAACTTCTGTTTGAAGTTTACAGGGGGAGGTTTAAGTAGGCTTTATAAGCTGACCAGTCAGGAATGGCAGTGAGAGACTTCTCATCTGCAAAAAGGGGTCCCATTTAAGTGCAGCTGAGCAAAAACATTTACAAATGCACTTCAAATCATATGCAGAGAGTACTTAGTCTATGAATTTTTGCAAGAGCAGACCATGAAAATATGAATTTTTAATAAGAGGTGTCAGTATAGATATTTAATCAGTCTGGTTAAATGTGCAGGGTGAGCAGTTATACTGAGTATAATTTTGGATCAGGAATTGATCTCTGCAGAGGTCTTTGGATTGTATTAGACTTCAGGCATCTCTGGAATGGTTTAAAACTGTAGGTGTGAGATGGCTGTTGATGTACTTTCATATTCTTGGGACAGATAGAATACAAACCAAATGAATTCATTGTGTATATAAAAATAATTTAAAAATGATTTAGCTTTTTTGTCTCCTGGCCTCTCAAGAGGAGACTAACTTGTGTTTCCTTTTTTCAGTTACGCTGACTAGAAGGTGGCAGTGCAGCAGTGGATATGCGTTGGAAAATGGAAGGATAACAAAACACAACTGCTACAGCCTGGATTTTGAGTGTGGTGTTGCCCACCATTGGTTCTAGAGGGTTGTGTTAGCATTCAGGAGTTGCCTTTGAAAGTAGCACTACTAATCTCTTGGATATACAGAAAAATTCTGGTGGAAGCCAACTGCTGTGTGCCATAGCTGACATCATCCCAGAGTCCAGAGGGAGCCCACGGGCTGGTCAGCGCACACACGGCAGTATGTTCTGCAGCAGAGACGTACTCGGGTTCCCTTCACACGTGTGCTTGCCATGTAATGCTGAAAAAAGAGCAAGCTGTACAGAAATTAGTCTTGGTCCTCTAAAACACAGAGGACTAAAGTGTTACAAGTGCTTCTTCACCAAGAAACCATTAGAAGTTCTATATTATTACATTAACAGTTCTGTCCAGGCCTTCTAGATGAGAGGAAGGAAGTGTTGATGTACTGAGGCAATGTTAGTGATAAATCCCCAGAATAATTAGTGTGGTGTATGTACTCCAGACAGCACTGCATCCCTTGCAAGTAGGTGCTTTCTTCAAAACTTTGCCTAGGTTTTGATGTGTTTTTATCTTGGATACATGTTGATGTGCCAGTGTATGTGAGAAGAATGCTCAGGCACTGGTGCTTCACGTAGAAAACTCTTAACTTCAGATCGACTGAAGTACTTAAAACAATCACTGATAATAAAGTTTATACTGACTTTCATGATAGACATGAAGTGATCTCATTTAAGAAATACTCAGTTCATAACGTGTAGCTAAAGAAGAAAAAGCATGCATATGTTGTCTACAGATCTAAGTCTTTGGGTTTTGGGATGAGGATATCACTTTATACTTCAGTTATGGGCTGCAGATTCTAGGAATAAGTCTGCAAGTACGTGGGAGATGGGTAGAATTGCAGTACTTGCCAGGGCTAATAAATTTACTGTTTTAAAAAAACCCCAGCATCAGTTTTGCTTTTTTTGCTAAAGTAAAAAAAAAAAAAAATATGTATTGCTCAGAGACTTATGGTGGAAAAGATTCTGAGGGTTCCATCTTGGAGGATTATTGCTCTAAAGTGGTCTCTGTGTCTTTTCTGCAAGAAAGAATAACATGCTGTACTGTTAAGAGACTCTTATTTCAGCAGTAGCTTATAGTCTGGATGCTGTTGTTTATGCTGAGGTGGATCATCCTATGTAAAATGTAATGCCAACATGGCAGCTATCGTAAAAAAAATAATACCTGCTTCAAATGCTAAATAATGAGGATGTGCCCCTGATTTAAATTAGTGATGCATGTCAAACTTTATCACTGAAAGCCACGAGTTGAGATGTATCAGTAGATTGTGCTGCACACAGATAACTCCAGTGATGGTCTTTGTGCTGGGCGTTTTCTCTCTGTGCTGGGAAAAAAGGGGGAATTACATAAACGTGAGTGACTTTGAGGAGAACCCCTCAAAATGGGTTCTGAATGTGTGACTGTTGTTCTTAACTTGGTCCCGTTGCTGT
This sequence comes from Manacus vitellinus, assembly GCF_001715985.3. NCBI lineage: Eukaryota > Metazoa > Chordata > Aves > Passeriformes > Pipridae > Manacus > Manacus vitellinus. Next base: position 11,600,658 of record NW_021939395.1, on the reverse strand, counting down.
GCTGTTCTGATGTGTGAGCTGTCAGAGTTGCTTGGTAATTGGCTATAGGACACATGCCCCCTTTTATTTTTGCCTTATAAATAACTGTGCTGTTTAGTCATCACTGGTGTAAATCAGGCTGCAAATTACATAACTAAGTTGACTTTGCAAGAGATGATTGACAATTCACTGATTTGTCCCTGTCAGCAAATAACCAAAGTTGAAGCCTTCCCAAAGACCAGACCAGGCACTGTTCCTTCCCGAGTCGCTTTACCTTCATACTCTGGGTTTGCCACAATTAATTTCATTGTGGAAGTCGGTGAACAAGCTGCAATGTATTTAGATGAGTTCTTTATAGAAGATGGAAGGTTGGTCTTCAGGTGGCTAATCACAAACCCCATAAATTTTGGGGCTGTCTGAATATGCCTGTCTGCAGGTCTTTTAAGCAGTTGGTTAGTGTTCAAGGTGTGGGAAGTATTTTCATTTAATTGTGGTTGCAACCACTAACATCTGCGATAGCTGAATGTGAAACAGTCTTGAGACTAAACCTGCCCATCAACACAAAAGGTTTGCTTTAGAGGAGGGGTGGGTGAGGTACTTGGGTGTTCAGGTATGAACCCGGTGTGCAGTTTTCTGAGTGTTGGAAGTATCTCTCTTGCTCTTTACATAAGAAGCTGCTGTGTTCTGATGAGGTGATTGAAGTGTCTTCCATATCAAAATGCTTGTCCCCAGCTGCTCAGTGAGCGTTAGCAGTTACCTTGTCTACTACGGATTTGGAAAAAGAAACTATGAAAACCGAAACTGTATGTCTCCATTTTGCAAAACGCTAAAACATTGAAAACAGTAGTGCTCATCAGAACTGGAAAAAGAAAAAACAACTAAAGTTGCAATTAGTCATAATTTTGGAATGTTTTGCACACACTGATAGTTGTAGATGTGCCTCAGGAGAGAGCAGTGAGTTGTGATGAGCCACATCCAGTGTTACTGTTCATGCTGTGCTGGCTGCAGCCTTGTGCTAACGAGTATTTCCACACAATGGAGAACTGGAATTCATCCCCAAGTCCTAGAAAAGGTCAGAGGTGTGTCTAACTCTGAAAGGGCAGTTCTGATTTACTGGTGGCTGTTAAAAATGGCCCTTAGGTAGGTCCCAGTACCAATCATAACACCTGGAAAGCAGAGACACAAATCCATGCACATTCATGGTGTACAGTTTATCCTTTTGCTCTTCTGTTTCTCCCTACCCTTTAAATCACAGGCCTAAACAATTTGGGAACGCTGATGCCTTGAAAACAGTTTGTTCAAGTAACAGGGTGAGGAATTGGCTCAGAACATTGTCACCAAGAAATTCTGGTCTCCAGGATAATTTGTTCCTGTTGGATTGCTTCAATCCATGATGTTCCAACTTCTTTGGCATCGTCAGCAGAATTGCTTCATTTTCCATCTGTTGTGGTGAAAGGACAGTTGAGATGACTGGACTGTTCTGAATTGCTGTGATAAGTAGTGATGGTTAGTACTGCCCCGAGCAGGGTGGAAAACTGATGGTACTGCCTGCAATGGATCCTGAAGAGCTGGTGGAAAGGGACATCCTAATAGGACAAGTGAAATAGTTGGGAAGTTTCATTCTCAGCTTTGGATCACTTAAATTTCTGATCTTTTTGAAGTTGTCCAGATGTTATGAGAGATTAAAATCTTCCAAGAAAACCATTTTGTATTATCTGTGCACTTGTACACAATAGTTGAAAAAAACATTATTTGTGTATAAAGTGCATTATCAGAATTTAAAAACCAGATAATCAAAAATTATTGTAAAAGGCAATTTTAATAACTAGGGCTGCCACATAAAATTGAAAATGTTTATTTAAGGTTAGTGTGACATTCCTTCAAATAATCATTACTGTGAATTCAGGTTTAACAATGAATACCTCATTATTTACAGTATTGACAAAACTGCTTTGGGTAATAACCCCAAGTTCAGACCAAGTTTACCAGGTGATAGGTGCCAGCTGCCACATCACTAGATGAGATATTTTTGGTGCAATAAGTATTTCACATGAAATACTTCTCAATAATGTTGAAAATGTAGTTAAAAATCTACTTGCTCTGTCTCTTAACAGAGTGCAGAGAACTATTTTATTTTTAAAAGAGTTTCTTACCTTAGAGGAACCACTGGTTCCTAAGATTTGGTGAGTTTCTGTGCTGAGCCAAAAAAAAAAAAAATAGTTTCACACTTGAGCTGTGCAAGCAGCAGCAGAGGCAGGAAGATGCAATCACGGATGTGGGTTCCAGCGCGCTGCTGCACAGGACGGCGCCAGCGGCACAACTCTCCACCATGAACCCAGAAGAACAAACTGTAACGTGGCTTATTTCATTGGGAGTCTTAAATTCCCCCAAGAAAATAGTAGATGATCCAGAGGAGTTCCTGAAAACTTCTCTGAAAGATGGAACGGTGCTTTGTAAACTCATTAACCGACTTCTTCCGGGATCTGCAGAAAAGGTAATGCTTTCCAATGCATTTCACTGCCCTGAGACAGAGCCCTGCTCAGAGAAACACTGCCCTGGGCATTTCGGGTCTGGTTTCCTTTGGTGAGAGGAGCTTCACGGGGGATAAATGTTTTACATTTAAGTTTCTAACACAGTAAAGTGTGATTGTAGATTTAGTTCTTTGATTTTGTCTCTACGTCCAGAAAAAAAACCCCATGAGGTTGCACTTGGCCAGGTTACACGTGTTCGTTCAGTGGCAGGAAATACTGGACCTACCAGAGATCAGAATATCTTGGCTTTGAATAGAAGGATATGCAGTTTGTCTGTATTTACGTAAATATCGTTAATTTTGACTGTAAATATATTCACTCTTTCAGAAGTCTTACTGCAAAATGCTTTGTTAGTCAGGAAATACACTGGAGAAGCAGATTAGGGCAGGAATAAACAATAACCCTTGCATCCGGGCTGTTTGATCTGTCCCAAAGCCAGCAAATCCATTGGTACTGAAGCCATGTGAGTGCCTCCTGTTACAGTTTCATGAGGTGTGTATTTGCAGTCCAAAAGCATGATAAGAAACTGCAGGAGAAAAAAAGGAAAGGAGTCCAATGACAGATAGGAACTGGCAACACAAAAGAGAAGCTGTTTCATTTAAAAAAACACCACCACAACAGGTTATCCACCCTATAAAACAGGAGCCTTTATTAAATTATGCAAAGATCAGTTTTGCCAGCCCCTTATCTTTTGTTTACACGTGATGGTTTGGGGCAGTGTGTTGTTAAAGGTCATCAATTTCCCACTGTCACTTCAGGGCACTGTCATATGTTGAGATTTAAAACAAGATGCCGACCATTTCGATGTATTCATCACTTCCTCCAGTGGCTTTCTTCCTGCTTCGACAGCTTGCCTGCCACCCCCTCCCGCCCCCTGAAGAAGCTTCCCTAATTCAGTATAAAACGCACATGTCAATATTCATGCAGGCCCTCTCCACACAGGCGACACGGGAGGTAATGCAATGAGCTCAGTGGGTTTTCTTTCTTTAGTATTGCCTGGAGCCTAAAAATGAAGCAGATTGCATCAGTAATATTCAAGAGTTCTTGAAAGGCTGCGCACTCCTGAAAGTGGAGGTAAGTCAGCTTGGGTCCTTTCTTCTGTTGTCTTGACTGTTTGATCAGCCTTGGGAAAGGGAGCCAGATATCAGAGGGACTAAGTCAGTATCCATTCCTCATCTTTTGTATTAATAATGTAAATCAAAGCATGGGTAGTTTAATATTCTGTTTGGAGAATTTGGAAACAGAGTTCATTGAGCTTAACAGATTCCTTCTTGTCTTTTGAGACAAACCTAAATGCTCAAGCAGACATACATGCAGCAATAACAGGAGGTCTGTCTAAACAGACTTAAACCTGGACCTCTTTATGTAGGGTTTTTTTCATTATTAGAGGGAAGGAATTGCAGATTTTAGCCTTGCTTTAATAGAAGGGTGAAATACTCAATACTGCAGTATTTTTTCATCCCCTTGCAACTGTTGTGTGAGATTCTGCCAAACACATAATAAATTGTTCCTTACACGTAAAAACAGTCCTAACGAAATGAAAAGACACCTTTTCAATGGCTATTCCTAATCCTGTCTATGCTGATTCTTATGCTTAAGCACAGCTCGTGTTTGCAAGATCAGTCTACATGAATCACTTCAGAGTTCAGCTAATTTTGCCATCAAATTTTTTACTGTTTGCCTATAGACTTGAAATTTAAAGACTTTTGTATCACACTTAAATTCCTGCAGTAAAAAAGAAACCTGTAACTAAGAATCATCTTGTGTGAAATATGCTCAAGGTTGTGGGAAAAACTATATTCTGAATACAAATTCTGCCAGAAGCAGGGACAGCATCCTTGGGCATTACACAGAATACTCATGCACCACTGTGAGAAAAGTCCATCCCACAGTAGCTCTGTTCCTGCATTTTTTCTTTGAAGGTCTAAAGCAAAGAGCCTTTCTTCTCTTCAGAGGTTTTTAGCTAACCAGCATGGGAATGTGCTCATTCCAGGAGTGTCTCCCTAGCCTGTTGTTTCCCAGTAATGCATTTCTCGAGCCTGCTGCAGCAGCCCAGTTTTAAGTGCAGATATATATAGAATCCCTGAAGGCCTATCACATCCAAAATCAGTTGTTGCCAGTCCTCTGGTATTGACCATGTGATTTCCTCCATTTTTCTGAGAGTTTATTTTTCTATTTGCAAACTAATCATAAAATGGCTGTGGTGGAAAATATTTTTAAAAAAGGAATTTTAAAGAGCTAAAACACAGGACAAGGGAACAGTCCTCAACTGCTGTGCTGTAACATCTCATAGTTTTGAGAGTCCATTTTGCAATATTGCACTTACACTCCACAATTTTCAGATACACAGAACTAGCAGCATTATGTGTCCAGCTCTAGGTGTTGCTCTGATCCTCCACATGCATTTTCTTCCTTGGCTTTAATAAATTAAAGGTTTCTGACTTCTTTTTTTCTTCTGATTTATAACCTACTTCATCTTTGAAATATTCTGAGCCATTAGTGAGTTTTTCCTTCACACTCATGTGGTTGCCCCTGTCTTGTTTGCTGTCAGAGGAAACCTCAAAAACTGAATAAAAGCTCAAATCTCTCGAGCTCAAGTTTAAATTTTGCAGTGAAATGAAAACAATTTCATCTTCCCCCCCCCAAAATACTGTCATATTAGAATGCCAAGTGAAGACAGGAATTTTGCTTTTTCCTGGCTCCTCTCTGTAGCCTCAGGCAGAGGAAGGCTTGAGGTAGGACAGCTGAGATGGTGGGCAAGACATGGCACAGGCAGAGTGCTTATGCTTCCTTCTGACTCTTCTGTATTGCCAGGTTTTCTGAGTCCTCTGCAGGCAAAGCAGGAGGAGACAGGAAAACCCTCCGCCATCTGTTCCTTCTAAAAGCTGCCCTGTTTGGACCCCCTTGGCAAGGGGCCTCTAAGCAGGATACCTACAGGTGTTCCTCCCTCATGCCTGATCCCTAGTTTGCCTTGGGAAGGGCCACTGCCCTTCAGAGGGGGGTTCTCTGCAGCACATTTACTCTGGAAGCAAGTCTGGAGTATCAGAACAGGCAGGGAACCTTCTGCTTCCAAGATCTATCAGCACTGAAGTTGCAGAGATTGGGTATTACATCTAAGGATGATGAGCATAAGATAGGGAATCATTTCTGCTCCAGCAACCTAGCCTGAGAAAAGAGTAACATCAGGAAAGATCTTGGCTTAATACATTCGAATTCCCTGACAGCCATCCTGCTGCTTACCCAAACCTTGGATTTGACAATAAAACCCTGCTGATTCTCTCCAGTTCTGCCCCTCTCCAAATACCATAGGAAACTCTCACTCCTCAGATATGAAGAAGTAGCCTGGGACTGGACCTGAGCCACTTCTCCTCTCTTGAGACTGACAAGTGCATGTTAAGGTCAAAGATTCTGTTCCTGTTGCAGATGTGAGCAAAAGAGGATGTTCTGAGGAAACTGAGAACTCACAACTTCTCCCCTGGATGCTGACTTATACAGAACAGCCTCATCCTGGGGAATCTCAAACATGATATTAGCATCCCATCCTATCATCCCGTGGCTTTATTGTACTTTGCCAAAGCAGTGGCTACCTTCATGCTCTGCCTTCAACTTTTATTTTTTTGTTGTTTGGAACTGAATACACACCACTTCACTGGGCATTGCTGGCATGCAGGGAAGGTGGTCAGTGTGGAAAGTAAGGTTTTCAGCAGTTTTTAGTTGAAACCCAAGTCTCACCTTCCACTGAACAGATACTGCTTGCCAGTCTCTTCCAGTAGGAGGGAATGCAAAGAGGTACACATATGCACTTCCCTCCCACCCTTCTTTGTTGTCCTGGTAACTCAATCTTAGGAAGTGGAAGAAAGACACAGAGAGGCAAACAGCAACTTCGCCCGTTTTACAGGAGCAGTGAAACATTTGGACATAGTGGACACTTGGACATAGGGGAAGAAGGACACTGTGTGACCTTCCTGTTTTGAGTTGGCTCCATTAAGTTGAAGGAGTTCTACAGGCTGGTGGTGTGAGCTGGAAGAATCCAACTCGTGGCAGGGTGTAAATAACCAAACTCTCCTTAGCTTCACTCCAGCCCAAGCCTCCAAACATTTGCTGTTTCACTTGTGTTAGTCCTAAAAGAGAAGGCAAGCAGGGGAATCACCACCTTCTTCTAACCAGGCAAGTGCTGTAATGAGATGACACAATGAAATCGTGTCCAAAATTTTTCAACTGCTTTTCAGTGCTAGAATTTAATCTAAATTATGAGAATGTCTGTTAATCCAGCTCTGCTGAGCCAGAAGACTAGGCAAAGCACATGGGCACCTCTCTGGAGTTTAAATGTCCTTAAAGGATTCTTCCATGGTTTGGACTGAGGAACAGTGCAGATAATCTGTGTTTAATTTACACTTTGGCTTCAACCTCTGAGCTGTGTATCTGACTCAAGAGCTAGTCCAGTGAGTACTGCTCAGGCAGTGCCAACTGGATGCAAGTGGGTTGAGGTGAAAAGCGGAAGGCAAAAGATTCTGTCCTGATGACCACGTGGAGTCTAGTGTAGAAGACAGGGAAAAGATCACGAGGAAAGAGAAAAATCATAGAAAGCTCCTGGCCTAGCTTTTTCTTGAGGACACAAATGAGAACTGTTTGCTTTTGCTCTTGACATCAGCGTGCATGTAACAGCAGCTCAGTAGCTAAGCATCATTTGCTGCTGAAGAAGCACAAGATCTTCATTCAGCAGCAGAATTTTATTGCTAACACCACAAAACTTCTGGCAAGGTGCTGAATTTTGTGAGCTAAGAATGGTATCTGCCTGATAAATCAATAGCTGGATTAAACCTGGCCCAAACAATCATAGAGCCTGCAGTGGGTTGTTGCCTTCGTGGGCAGCACAGAGGCTATTTCTGCTCTTGGAGGTGCTTGCAACCTTCACCAAACTGAGTACCTGGACTGAGGGTGTGGGAGAGCAGATAAAAAGTCATCACCCTCTTGGCTCCCCATCCATCCATGCTCTCCCAAAAACCTGCTGTCCTTTGGCTTCACTCCAAAGCAGCATTACCTTTCCCAGGTGGATAACATCAGAAGTGAGAGCTCCTGGCCAGCAGCGACCAGCACAAGCACTGGGAAATGGGTCTGTCTGAACTCTCAGAGTGACCCAATGTCCCAGAGACCCCCAGGTCCAGGTGTGGGGTGTGTCCCTGACCCCCGTGTCCCTGCATGGAGTTGGGATCTATGGCCAGGCTTCACCAGGGATGTCAGTGCAGTGCTCCATTCCCTGTTCATGCTGCAGCCCGCTGGTGTGCTGAGGCGTCTGGGGATTTTCATGTTCCCTGCAGGAGAATGTTCCCCAAACAGATGGGCACAGGCAGCAGAGGCGCCGTGGCGAGGACATGCCGTCTCCGAGCATTCACTGCCTCAAACTGAACGGTGCCTCATCCATGGGCCCTTCTGCAGCTTTTCTTTTCCCAGTGCTGCAAACCTGCTGCAATTACTGTTTCAATAGCCTGGATATTCTTTCCTTGTCCCATCCTTTCCCCCTCATTTTCCCTGTCCTTTTTAATTTTCCTTTTCCTTTCCTTTTTTCCCTGTTTTCCCTTTCTTCCCCCCTTTCTGCTTTTCCCTTTCTTTTTTCCTTTCCTCCTTCCGTTTTCTCCTCTCTCCTCTCCTTTTTCGTCTCCTTTTTATCACTTCCTTTTCTTTCTTTTATCTTACTCCTCTTTCCTAATCCACTCTTCTCCTATCCCTCCCCCTTTCCCCCTCTCTTCTCTTCCCTGATTTACTTTTACCCTTTCTCTTTTCCCTTTCCCCGGCCTTTCCCTTCTTCCCTTCCCATCTTTCGCCTTTGCTCTGTTTCTCCCTCTCCCGCCGCGGCGGGAGGGAGCTGCGGCGCAGGGCCCGCGGGTCCGATCGCCCGGGAGCGGGGGGAGCGGGGCGGCGGCCTTGCTGTACTTCGCCTTCCGTTTCTTCCTTCCTTCCCCGCCGCGATGGTCGGGTCAGAGCGCAGCGCTGCGTCAGCAGGCCGCCGCGGCCATGCCCGGGCTGCGCGCCCGCCGGCCCCGCGCCGTGAGTACGAGCGCGTCCGTCGGGCGGGGGCTCAGCCCGGGGTGTCCCGGGCAGCTCCAGGAAGGTGTTATCCCGCGGGTGTCGCGGCTGGAGGGGGTGAAGGCAGCGCGGTGCCGGCGCCGGGGCTCCTGCTCCGGCGATCGGGGGGACAGCAGCGGTTACGTCCTGCGTGCCGTTCGTGGTCGTGCCGTGCCGATTCCCCGTGCCGTGGGTGCTGGCTCCTCGGGGCGGTGACGCGGGGAGCTCCGGCTCGCGGAACGCACGGGCAAGGTTGTCGGGAGCAGCCGGGGCCAGCGGCAGCCCGAGCGCCGCTGCCGGCGCCGGAGGGGCTGGGACGAGGCTCGGCTCGGTCCGGCTCCTCCCGCCGGGGAGTCGTGCGGGCTCCGGGCTGGCACCAGATGCGGTTTGCCGGGTTTTGTCTGACTGTGTGAGGCTCGGGCTCGAAAAACAGCCGGCTTCCCGAACTTTTATGCACTCCCATGCGAGACCGGGATTTTGGGTGCTGTAATTTGCTGGCTGCCGGCGGGTTGGTTTTTCTGCCCTTTCCCGATGGGGTGATTGTTACTGGTCGCGGAGCACGGCGCCTGTCGCCCCGCCGCTGCCTTTGGCGGAGCGCTGGCGGTGCGGCAGTGCAGGGCTTCCCTCTCCCGGTGCGATTCCCGACGGAGCAGCCGGAGCGTTTCACCGAGGGGAGCTGCGGTCTGGGATTCTGAAAGTCGGGAACGCATTTTAATGGAGATCTTCAGATGACAGACGTAGATTTAAACGCGGTTTTACTTACATCCACCAGATCTTCCATGAGTTAAAAGCAAAAAAAGGCTTTTCTCCCTTTATTTCTCTTGTAGGTGCAGCTTGTCTTTTAGTTAGGAATGGAATTATGGATGGATTTTGCTGGAAAAAGTAATTTTTAGCTCGTAAATGAGGACCTTTCTGTACACTGAATTTATTTGTGAACAAGCTGTAGAATATATTTACATTACAGTAGCTGATCCAGAAGAGTTTTCCACATTGTCTTTGTTACACAGTAGCTGTTCCAGACAGTTTCTCCATGTTTTTGCTTGCTTTTGTTCTCGAATTTTTTGCATATCCTTCTCCCCACCGTTTCTCCGTGGACTTTGTCAGCCTGATGACTCTGAACTTACAGCATTATTCTGTGCAGTGAAGGATTCAGGATGTATTGTACTACTTTGGTCCTTAGGAAAAAAAAAAAAAAGCCCTTCATTCAAGGCAGGACTTGTTTTTCTGGAATTACCGAAGTGGAAGAAAAAGGGTATGACTGAGAAAATGACACACCAGAGAGATGCACGCAAACATCCCACCCCGGCTGTTTACTTTCCTCCTGTGCAACTGTAACATCGCATCCTCCAGCAGCTGCCAGCCGGGTCAGTGCACGCCGGGGCACTCCATTACCGTCTCCCTTTCCGTGGCGACACAAACATTTGTTGCTGCTCAGGGCTGGAGGCGATGCTCAGATAGCACTGCCTGCAATTGCAGGGCAGCAAAACTAGTTCACGCACCAGCTGGCAGAGGGGATGGGGTCTGCGTGGTCCAAAGGAGCAAACCCAAGCAAGTGCAGGTGACAGATCAGCTTAAAACCAGCCCAAGGTAGGTGGGGGTGTCCCCAAAGTGTGCAGAGCAGTGGACATGGTCGAAGCTGCGGAGCTACTGGTATTAATGTTTGTGGTGACACAAGGTTGTTCCCCCTCTGAGCGTGGATTGAATTTCTTCTGGGTAAAGGCTTCTTCCTGGTGTTGAGTGGCTGACTCAATTTTAGAATATATTCTCAACAAAGAGCAGTGTTTGTGCTGCCTGAGTTGGACTTTGGTGCTGCACTGGTGTGTCTGTCGAGAGGAGGAGATGCCGTGAGCATCCAGGGCTGTGGAAGAGGCCAGTCCCTTTCCTGTTTGAAATATGACAAGCGTACTCAAGAAGCTATATGTGGAAAGCAAGAAAGGGCCATTTTAAAGGGCAGTTTGAATTACCCTAAAGGTAATTAAGACTTGTGTCCTTATTTAGCAGGATACACTCTTTAGTGCATTGGAAATGTTTCTAATTAGATGGTGTCTGCCAGGACAGCTTTAAAATCATCTTCCGTGTTCATTGGATTTGTGTATCTGTGGTCTCCATCTGCAAGACAACATGTATTTGGGGATTAGCAGATGGTGCTATGGTGGTACCATTAACAGGGACTTTTTGTATCTCTTATATTTGCTTCCTTAATGGTAGGATTTGTACAGTCTGCGTGAAGTTGAGGGCATTTCTCAGGTGTTAGAGGGGATTGCAGTGTTTTGGAAACTCGGGATGCCCCTCACTGTGCTGGTGGTGATTTCTGAAGGGCTCAGTGTACTAGGTCCAGGCTATCAGTCATGGAAAATAAGCCCTTGATAACTCTGTATTTCTGTTTTGCTTTGAAGCTTAGCAACACCAAATTATTTAGGGTGGAATTTTTGTATATAAAATAGCTGGTTTTGGCTTCCTGTAGAAATGTGTAAATGTTCTATATATGCCATATTGCAGTAGCAGAAAATTGTGTGTTAATCCTACTGTGGAAAATATGTGTGTGTTTATACATAGATCTGTATGTACAGCCTCAATCTCTTCAGCTTTCGATAACAAAAATAGCAACAAAATCTTTCCTTCCCCCAAGGCCAGCAATAACCTTCTCGGTGATTGTCAGAGGAGTCCCTGCTCTGCAGACAGCACCAGTTCCTTCCTTCCCTGTCCCTGGCATTATACTCCGAATGCTGCCGGGTCCCCCTGCCCTTCCCACGCAGCGATGCCCCAGGAATTCTCTGGCTGTAAAGGAAATGGGACTTGTCAGCCCTGAATAATCACCCTTTCCCTGCAGAGACACACGGGCTGCCTAATCTTCACTGTCATCCTCCAGCAGCGTGGGTGGCTCAGGCAGCCAGAGTGAGATGTTTTGGGCTCAACTGACCAAGTTCCTCTTTCACAGGTGTTTGATCCACATGACTTGTACACCGGAGACCAGTTCTCCAAGGTCCTGAGCACATTAACAGCTATAAATAAAGCTACTGAAGGTAAGAGAAAAGGGTTTTTTTTCTGTCATCCTTTCAAATTCTTTCTCGTGTGTGTGCAGGGCTGGTTTTTATTTTTTTGCTAATTCCTAGTTTATGATGATTTCTTGGCAAATTGTTCTGCCAGCACTGATGCCTGATGGTGGATGGTGGGATTGGCATTTCATGCTTCTACCAACTCTGTGTTTAAATGTGGTGTTTCACAGGTGCTGTGTGCACTCTGCAGAGCTCGATTATCACTTTGCACTGCGGGACCTCTGCTCAGTTTTGACAGTATTAAGGGACTTCAAAGTAGGTCATTGTAAGGGAGCCTCAATGTAAATGAGCATGCACCTCCCAAAATGCAAATATCAGATTTTAAATAGTGTGTTTTAAAGCCGAAGAGAAAAACAGCTCCATCTGCATAATATCTTTACTGAATGTCAAAACAAACGTTGTTGCCAGTTGCTCAGTCAATTGTATTGATGTTTTTCTCTCTCTCCTCTCCCGGGTTCCATAGAGTAGGCTCCTGGATCTGGAAATCAAGCTGATAGCTTGTCCTGCATCCCTGGGAGCAGGAGTAGGCTGCTGAAGCAAAACAAATCAGCTGATCTTGTTTCCATCCCAGATGTGTAGCTGTTCCCTGCAGGCTGCTTTAAACTGATACTCAGTCACACAGGCTGTGAAAGGAGAAGTTCAGTGGGGGGGACAATGGCAGTGTGCTGCTCTGGGGAAGAGGTGAAAATACCTTCATTCTGAGGGGATGAGGAACAGATCTGCATGAAGGTGGAAAGCATTTATAGCCCCCTGTCATACAGGTGGACTGGGACAGAGTCCTGCACACCCACTGAAGTCCAGCCCTAGGAGAAGAGTTCAGTTTCCCTGTTGCAGGTCCCATTTTAGGTGATTTAAGAGAGGAGAATTCAAAATCATTATTTTCCTCTCATGGGAAGGTTTTCCTCTTTGCTTACTGCATTTTGACTACTTTTGGTTTGTTTTGCTCTCTTATTTTACTTCTCTTTCAAGTGAGTTTTTGCTTTTGGATTCTTTTTTGCTAGTACAGAAACTGCTCAGGTGTTCAGTGAAACAAACTCTTTGCTGGGAGTAGACCCTCTCCTGCTTTTTTCCTCTTTTCTGTTCTGATGCAAGGCTTTATAAAATCATATATATAAAAATACTATATTTATACATTATATAAACTATTGTATAAACTATCATGCATGTATTGTACATCAACATAGGTAATAATATGTGTATAGTAATAATATATAATGTATAATAATAGTAGTATTTATATGTACACACACACATATGACTTGTACACACAGATAAGTGTGTGTAATGCTGCTCTGAAGAAATTCAGGTTCTTAGGCTGCCATTCTGCAGCCAGCACTCGGCTCTGCCCACGGCTCATTCCCTAGAAGTCTGGGAATGGTAATCTGGCCTCAGCACATCATCTCCTCCCAGCCTCAGCATCTCTCACAGCCTCCCACCGCTCCATTTCCCACAGCACCCTGTGACCCTGTGTGGAAGCTCTTGCAGTTCAGTGTGATGGGGATATAAAATGTAGGTTACCTCGACCGGGAGCAACCTTTGCAAGTGCTGCTGTTGTGATCGACAGTTGCTTTATTATTCTGAAAGCAAAGAGAATGAGAAGCTTTCCTGCCTCTGTGCTTGCCTGTTGCTGGACCAGAGGGGTGTGATGGGTGTGTGCTGATGGGATGGCAAGGCCACTGTGCCATTCTCAGAAAGTCCCCTTATTTGCAGCCCCAGCTGCATTTCTGCAGCCCCCCATGTCCCAACTCAGCCCAAGGCAGGGCTTCTAGGAAATAGTTCCAGTCATATGTTACTGACAGGGTTACAGGGAAGCTGGGATTCTCCTGGTTTCATGGCAAACATCTGTTTGAACATATGCTTTCTCTGTCGAAATGTTAAAAAGCGCAATGCCTGCGATATAATTAGCTGCTCAGGCAGAGAGCACCCTTGGGAAAAGTACAGGGTAAAATAAATACATGTCTAAAACGTTTGCTTTCTGGTGGCTTGGCCGAGTTCCTGAGGAGCAGGAGTCTGTGTCCTACAAACCGCCACTGCAGATGGTCCGGTTTGTCCGTCTCGTCAGAGGCCAAGGGCTGAATGGAGCATCAGGACAAGCCTGGTGCTGGCTACTGCAGTTCCTGCCATGGCCAAGGCTCTGGCATGCCTGCACATCCCGGCACTCGCAGCGCTGCTGCATCCCAACACCCTCGTCAGAGGCAGAGGGGAGTAGGTGTCAGCTAAGGAAACGCCGTGGGAATGTGTTTCTGAGCATCCATTTGAAGTCCAAATCCTTGTGTGTTCGTGGATCTTGTTATGCAAATAACTGGAGGCATCGTTTGTAGCCGATAAACTCGTAGTTCAGCAGCTGTCCATCAAAACACAGCAATACAGAGCTTGATGCTTTTATCTGCAAGAGAGGGCAGGGGAGGAAAACCAGCTGTGCTGGATCAGACAAGGCTCATCTGCCAAAAGTAGTGTAGGAATGTGAGCAGAAAACCCAGCTATTTTAACCATAGTTTAAGCAACATATGGCAGCAGCGTTCCAAGCTGGACCAGGCATAAAATAGGACACTGTCATGATGCAATATAAATGATACACTTCCCTGCCAAACTGTCAAAGTCAGTTTTACATTTGTTTCTAGGTTGCTGCAGATATTTATAAAAGCTTTGGAAGATTGGGAGGGGCAGGGAGAAGCATAAAATCTACAGTAACCGAGTCATTTCCGTGGGACTGTGGCTGATGACTTGAACAAGCGAAGTCTGGACTTGTGGTTTACGCCCTCCCTTTCCAGAAGGAATCAGGGGAAGAACATCTCAGGCTGGCAGCCAGCCACCCCTCTGGCCAGTGAGTCGCCAGGAGCAGCCAAAACCACTCCTGCTCAAATCCCGGGATGCTTCAGAGAGAAAAACCCACTCTGTTGGCAAAGTGGGTTTTCCATGTGGAGGGGTTTTGCTGTTGCTGCAGCCCAGGGAGTTGGGAATTCACCATGTGGTCATAAGGCAGTTGTGTAACGAGCAGGGCAAAAGAGAAAACTGACTCACTGACAGCACACAGGATTTATCATGGATGTTGTCCATCGCTAGAGCACGGACTGGGCAGACTGGAGTGTGGGTATGGCATGGCTGGGGGTTGTAAGGCAGCAGCACCTGGAAGTCATAGTCACAGACCTGGTCCCCACTGTGCAAGGGGTTGGAGAGAGACAAAGCAAGTCCTTTCCCCAAGAGCTCACAGTTTGTGTTGCTCCAGGTCCAGTCTAAGGATGAGGTGTTTTCCTATTGAAACAAAAATCCTCTGGGGAGAATAAAAGCCCAGCTGAGTTCCTGTAACTCCCACCAAACTTCCCCTTCGGAATGAGTTTTCCATGTTGACATTCAGACAGGAGGAGAATGGGGGAACAGCAGCCTTAGAGTTTATGTTTTCTTATTCCTGTGCACACTTGGTGGCTGGATCACCCTCTCCTCTTGCAGCATTTTCAAGGAAGAGCTCCAAACGTGACCCAGGGATTTGCACACCCAGCACAGTGATTCCTGCAGACTGCTTTTGTCTGTCCTGCTTTTGAGGTCCATGGACATGGTAGGTCCACACTGCAGGTGGAAACCAGCAGCTCTGGAACACAGAAATGTTTTAAAATCTGAAGCAAAGCTATAAGGCGCATCTTAAAAGTCCTTCACAGTTTACTGGAATGCTAATATCTGCTGTTGCATTTTTTGACCACCACAGCACATAGAAAGAAGGTGATCTGAGTCGTGTCCCACAGTGTGGTGTGGGGTACAGTAGCAGAGAAGTACTGGAAATTACTGGGTGGCTTGAATGCCATGGTTTTACCCCTCTGCAGCATCAAGCAGGAGTCTGGGGTTGAGCACTGCCAGGTCCTGCAGGAGCTGAAACTTCTCTTAGTGACAAAGGACACTGACTCAGCCTCTGCATAGTTGTGACCAGGAAATTTTTTACCCTCTGGCGACTTTTCATGTATTAATATAGAAACAAATCACTAATCATAAAAACAGATGTGTCAGAGCAGCAGCATTGCCTCCAGCATCAGGCAGGTGGGGGCAGGAGCAAGCCTGGAGACTGGTTTGCAAAGCAAGGAGCTTTGAGTGTGTGAAGGAGGCAACTCCAAGAGCTGCTGGGATAATCTGAGCCTTTCCATGGGCTGTCCATCTCCTGGGGGTGACACTCCTGTCCTTCCTCAGTGTGGCTTGAATCACTCTCTCACATGGCTAATGGCAACAGTCCATGAACAGTAATCAAAATAGTGCCTAGGCTGTTTCAGCTGGATAATGAACCCAGAAGGACTCCTCTAAATAGAGAAGCGATTGTGTTGACCAGCTGTTCAGCATTCTTCCCCACTCAGTGGGACAGCCCACGCTGCAGCTGCAGAGGTGACCTAAGAGCACTTGAGAGCTAAACTGTGACACACCTTCAACAGTGCTTACTTGGATCCCAGAAACATTCCCAGTTGGGCATCATTGGGCTGAGTATTATTCTACTTTTCTACAGTTTTAAGGGGGATTTAAAAGAAAACCTGCAATTGGATGTGTGGCTGGCACAACCTAGGAGTGTCTCAGGATGGAATTCAACTTCTTCCCTGATGGAAGGGTTATCCCAACCCAGAAGAACATCCTTGCTGTTGACTGGCAGTACCCACGCTGGAGATACCGTCTTGCTCTTTCAGCTGTTGTACCCTGTTGTTTTCTTTACAGGCTTTACTCTTTGCTTTGCTGTGATGTGGAGGGGTGGTGGACAGTTGGGTAAAACTCAGATGTTGTTTCTTTTCACCAGATCAGCCACCCAAAGGGCCATGTTCACATCTGTCGTCTCGTAGCTCCGCGGCTGGAGACCCCCAGACTGAGTCCAACGGCACAACTTCACAGTCAGCGAGGGTGTTACGGAGGCAATCCAAGCCTGTGGTATCCCTTGTTTAACATCTGATTATGGGGTTGATGGCTGTGGGAGTAGAGGGGTATGAGTGGTACCTCTGGGTCAAGAACAGCAGAGGAGCTTTTTCTCCCCTGATCTCCATCACGGCTTTGCTGCCTCGGCTGGAGGGAGTCTTGCAGCTTCTCCAAACCACAGTGCTCCTCTGTGTGACATGAGGAGAGCGATTCTTATCTGCCATCCATTGAACTGGGAAACTAAATTAATGCTTGGGAGGGACCTTGTGGTCCTCTGGAGGGAGTGTTTACACAACAGCAAGACATTATTGCTTGTTATACAGAGCAATACTGAAAAAACAGCTGTCACAACAAAGAAGAACAATGGCTTGTCCTAGTGGTTTCTGCCTTTTTGGAGGATTTACTGATGTTTTTCCATGCTTCTCTCCTTAGGAGATGACCGAGAATGGCAGTCATCAGCTGGTGGTAAAGGCCAGGTTCAATTTTAAGCAGACCAATGAGGATGAACTCTCCGTTAACAAAGGAGACATTATTTATGTCACCCGGGTTGAAGAAGGGGGCTGGTGGGAAGGGACCTTGAATGGAAAAACAGGCTGGTTCCCAAGCAACTACGTCAGAGAAATCAAATCCACCGGTAAGCAAATTGCTTTCAAGGGCTGATTGAATGACAGCAGTATAATGCAGTGAGGACCCTTGTGCCTTTGGGAAATTGCTGCTATTTATTAAGGACCATTTGTGTTCTTACAGCAGCCGGGCTAATGGAAGGATGAATGAGGCCGGAAGGGTAAAGCCTTTTGGATGAGTTGTTTGAGAGCTGCTTCAGCCTCTTCCCAGTGCATCGTGCCTTTCTGCTGCTCCCCCAAGCCCCATCAGCACGGAAGCAGGGATGTTGCCAGAGGATGAGGCTGACCAGTTGCTTGGTTCCCCTTTGTTCTGAGGAGCTGTCAGGTCGTTCCAGTGTCTGAGCACAGAATTAGCATTTTGTTAGAGACCTCGGTCAGGCGATGTGTTTGTGTTTGATCCTGCCATTTCTGGCAGCACTGGAAGGGATGCTCACCATTGTGGTGTGCAATCCAACAAAAACTGCATGGCCACAGGGAACAGTGCCTGGTTTTGTCCATAGTGGTGGCTGATTCCTCAGGGTACATTTTGCCCCTGATGCCTCTTCTGCTGCGATACTGAGAAAGGAATAGGGAGGGTACGATCCATCTGATGACATCTGCCTTTATTGAGCTTTGTCTTGAGTGTCCTTAACATTTTCTGGGATGTGATCATACCCAGGCAGGGGGGGGGATGACATGAAGACCTTGGCCAAGTGCCCCGTGGTGTTACACATCCATTCAAGTAGCTCAGCCTGTTGTTCTTCAGAGACCATGGTGTGACAGTAAACTGTTTTTTTACAAAAAGCAACTTAATTCTTTAATGTGCCTTGAGGACTTACCCTGGACAGAGACCAGTTGTGTGCTTGGTGCTGGTTTTATGGTTCAGGGTCAGCCCTGACCTCAAACACTGAGATGCCAGCAGTGGTCTGCAAAGAACTGCAAAATGTGCAGCCCCCATTAGACATCCTTGCTCCCACACTTGCAAAAAAAAAAAAAAAAAAAAAAAAACAAACAAAGGAGGGAAGAAAAAAATTAATGATTGAGTGCTCAGAATTAGGTCAGTTTTTGTTTAATTCTAAATGAAAAAATCATTGTTAGACTATCTCATCTTCCATTGTTTCCCTCTGGGAAATGATGTCTGAGCTAGAGCAGGACGTTGCAGCAGGGATTGAAGGCTTGTCTGGCACAACCCAGGAATTGCTAATTAACTTAGTGAAGGGAGAAGAGAGATGTTTTAAACAAAGGAAAGCAAACTTCAGTCCTATGGGGAAAATCAGATGGGAGCTGCATGAAATAACAGCACCTCACTGAAGGGCAAGTCTCCCACAGATCCTGATGTGAGAGCCCATCAGATTTTTACATCTACAGAGCTTTTCTCTCCAAATCCTCTCTCCAGCATCCATTTCACATGGAAGGAGGGTTCATTCCCCTGGTGTCTGCATGCTCAGGAAATGTGGCCATATTCCAAGTGATATATGCAGAGACTTATCAGTGAACCGTCCCCAGGAGCACTGCCGGGGGGGGGAGCTGCTTTCCTCACCTCCACAGTGTGAGACTTATCACTCTAAATGGAGTTACTTGTTTTTCAGCAGTATCTGTACCTCCACTGTGTCCTAAATGTGCCCTTTGGGTGGAATTAGCTATCTGTGTGGAGGAAAGCTCCTCTGAGTCTCTAGATGAGGCACGGAGCTCCTGGCTGGAAGTGACAGGAAGCACTACAAGAGCAATAATTAGACAGTACATCAAGCTGCAGCTTCCAGGGGCTAAATTTATCAATATCAAGCTTCTCCCCTGCTATCGGTGTGAAAGTAATTGCCTTCTGTGAGTGAGTGCAGGGAGACAGGAGAGCCTGGCTGCTCTGCAGGGCACAGAGGGGTTTCAGTAGGAGGTGTGCAGCGTGGCCAGGGCTGGGCAGCCTTGCCTAACCTGGACAGCCTAGTCCAGAGGGGATAATGGTGCCACTGTGGTTCTGGGAGAGCTGGGAAAACTATGCTGCTGGCAGGGAATGGGCTTCTCTAGTGAAGGAAAAACAGAGCAGGGACTTGTGTGTGTGTGTGTGTGTGTGTGTGTGTGTGTGTGTGTGTGTGTGCGTGCGCACATACCGTGCTGGAAGCATCCACAGGGATTTAGCAAATGCCAATTGAGAATTGACTTCCAGGTTTGTGGGAGCTTTTCATTGAAATCTACCTTCATTCAGAGAAGGATTTTGCATCACCAGTGACTGCAGCGATCACAGTTCAGCATATTGATCGGGGTTGGCTTCAAGTGCCTTGTGAATCACCTGGAACAAAGCACGGTTACCGTCGTTTCTTACAGACACACAGTTTTAAAACCCAAATTTTGTGGGCCAGGTGAAGTCACGCTGTAGTTCCAAACAGTGCCAGACACTGGGCTGCTGCCAGGGATTTTGGAGCAAACCTGTAAGTTGGTTGGCAGAGGCTGCACAGAGCTTCTGGTGTGACTCGCTCAGCCCCTGTCAGCGTCATGCATGCCTCTGGTTTGATCCTAGCTTTTATGAAGCAGGGAAACAAACTCTGCAATTGAAGTTTTGTGTTCACAGGGATGAAGTTCTGTCTGCTGGACATGATGTGGCAGTGTCTTTTCCTCCTGGAATAATGAGAGCTGTGCATTGTAATTTATTGATGTATTTTTTTTTGTACAGATAAACCACTCTCTCCCAAAGCATTAAAAGGACTCGAAAGCACTCAGCTGACAAAGAATTATTACCCTGTGGTAAGTTTTAAAGTGCTGATCATACATTTTAATAAGTAGCATGTTATTAATCTTCTGAACTGGCTTCTTCCCTTAAAAATCATTGAAGCAATTTGTAACAATCGGGGATGTGACTCTGTGTTTAAATGCAGCTGTTTCCATTCCCTTGATTCAAGGCTGTCGAGACAATAAACCACAAATGTAAGTTTCTGCAAGATGTCAAAAGGAGAGACTTGAAGTGGGTGACTGAGATAGTTCAGCAGAGGTGGCAGCTTTGAGATCAGTGTGGGGGAACAAGGCACAATGTCTTTGGTCCAGTCCTTACCATGGACTGGGACTATCTCCCGTTGATAAAGATGGGGAGATAGTGTCATGGTGTAAGCAAGCCAAATTATGGCTCTGATCCCTTTCTTGGGTTTGGCTGGAGATGTTACACCCCGAGCTGCCTGCCCTGTGCCTCTGCCAGCAGCTGCAGCCCTTGGAGAACAGGCAGCCACTGCAGCTCACAGCCTGGTTGTAACTTGCTCAGCTTTGGAGCAGGTTCACAGCCTGCCAGGCCATGAACTGTGGCTATAGAAGGGCTGGGGAAACATCACCTCCTCTACATCTTGCTGCCAGAGTGAGGAGGTCTGGTAAAGGTGGGGCAGGTGCCTTCCCCCTGTGTCCAGGCTGGAGTAAACCCTGTGGTGTAAGAGAGTGAAGATGCCTGCATGTGAGCATCCCTGGCTCTCAGTGCTGGAGCTAAATCATGCTCATCAGCATGTCTAAATATATTTCAAGCAAAGCAAAGCAGTAACAGTATGTCCAGAGAGCTGGGAACCACCTCCACTGTCTCCAAAGCTCATCCACACTGAGAAACTGGAGTGCTGACTGGGAGGGTGCAGGCACTGGGTTTTCCTGCCATGAAGCTGGGGGTGAATTGGCTGCTGAGGTGGATTAGCAGGAGCAAACCCAACTCGGCATATCCCTGAAGTGGCAAGTGAGCTGTGCCCTGGCTTGAGCTGCCACAGGAGCCATCCTTGGTGCAGCCACTCCTGCATTTAAATTGTGCTGCCTTGGTGCAAACAGTGCTCCCAGAGTGCATGCACAGGTTGTTTGTTTGCACACCTTGGCAGCCAGTTGTGCGTGCAGGGCCAGGTCATGAGTCTCTTGAGGGTCAGATACTAAACTCAGGTTGGACCTGACATTGTCCTCATGCTTTACCAGAGAAGAAGGAGCAGCCTTTAACACCTGCTTTCCAGGCCTTACCGAGTTTGCAAAGTAAAATCCCAAAATTAGCCCACCAGGACTTTGCTGAGCATTCTGGGTTCTGCATTAACAAGTGTAATTTCTGGACTTAAAATACACTTCCCTGCACTTCCACATTTGGAAGCTGATGTCATGTTCCTTTGACTAGTCTCTAGTACAAAGATCTACTCAGTGCTCTGTCTCTCACCCTAGGTGTTGCAAAATATTCTGGAAACAGAACGAGATTATGCGAAGGAACTACAGTCACTTCTGGGAACTTACTTAAGACCCCTCCAGTCTTATGATAAGTAAGATATAAGGGCATCTGAGATGGAGAGAACACCGTAAAATCCATCATAGTTCATTACTTTCCTGCCTTTGAATGTTTAGGGACTGTTATTGCTGCTGTTACAAAGCTTCACAACTTCTCTGTGAACCAGAAAACCCGCCCATGGTTCTGCAGGTTTCTGCTCTTTCCCATCCCTCAGTGGTCACGCAGACACTGGGCTATGTTAGAAACGGGCATTTCCATCTGGGAGAGGGCTGGCTGTTCCCACCCATCTGCAAGCTCATGTGTGCCTGTCCCAGCATGTGTGTTCCCTGGCAGCGTGCCTTGCATGGCTTCTCCCCTTGTCATTTGCCTTGTTGTGACTTCTCAGCCCCAGTCATCCCTTCATTTCATGCCTGACGACAGGTATCCTCTGTGGTTAGATTGCCTCTCGCGGAATCCAAAGTGCTGCTCAGCAAAAAGCGGCTCCCCTGTGTCCCTGTCTGTGCAGCCACTGGCACTAAGTACCTCTGTACTTGAGAAGAACACGCTGCCATCCCCTGTGGCCTGAGCAACACTGGGCTGACTGGGGGGTTTGTCCAGGCTTACCCGCGGAAATAAGGCCGCGTGTCTTCCATCCAGCACACTGCTGCCTGTCAGCAGGTCTCTTGATAGTTTCACCTTGCATAGAAGACCCAGTGCAGTTGACTTCACCTCCTGCTCGCTGCTTCAGCTTTACAGTTGTCTCTTCCCAGTGGTGCCGTCTGGTGACCCTGTCCCTGGCTGTGTCTGGGGCTGGGGTCCCTCCAGCTGAGTGCCCTGCGGGAGGACTGGGCAGCCTTGGGGCATCACGGGTGGAGAGCTGGTGTTTAGACATCATCCAGTCTGGGGAGATGGGAGAGTGGTGTCCTAAGGCCTCTGTATTTAAATCACTTCTGCCTTCCCCAAGTCTTCATGTGGGAAAATTTCTCATGCTCTCAGCCTTGTAGGCAGCAAATGGCCTAAATGAGGGTGGTATGAGGGTGACTATGAGGATGGCTTTGAGGATTACAGAAGCAAATACATTAGCTTTGGCTAGGAAAAATCCAACCTCACTCGAGGAACAAAGCAGTCCCTACCTGAGGTGCTGCTGTATAGGACCCTCCTCCCATAGGGAAACCCACAGAATGAATCCCTGAAGACAAAGCTGTCTCTGTGTCTGTGCACACACAGCCCTCCCCACCCCTGGCTGAAATCCCATCTGTCTGTGCCTATTAGACAGCTAAACGTCTGAGAAGATTAGTGTGATTAAGTGATTAAAATCCAATTAAGATAATCTGTGGCAGCAGACATCTTCTCCAGGAGTCTGTGGTCTGTAGCTCACAGATCATGAATTTTGTGTTTTCCCGTGTCCTATATCTGGGGAAAGAGAAATTCTTGGGTCTTTTTGGAAGGACCACTTACAAATATGAAGGGGGTGCTCCTGAGAGCAACATCTCTGATGCTGACTGGTGATTTGACTCTCACAGGCTCAGCGCCGTGGACATTGCAGCATTGCTGGGAAACATGGAAGAAATCTCTGCATTCCAGCAAACGCTGAACCAAGCCTTGGAAGAAGTTGCAAAGTAAGTTCCTGCCATAGCACTGAGGTTGTTAAGCTATTAAACTGCAGCTAAAAATAATAGAGAGACATGTTCATTAATCTTCCTCCTGGGTGCTGTCTTAGACTTCTTAAATATAGAAGAAAATAACAGGATTGAAGAAAGGTGGCAGGTAATGCTTTGGCAGGAGGGAAGGTAGAAGGAACTCTGACATTTTTAATGCTAAGGCATCTGCTGAATGAGAATGTCACTAGACCTGACACAAAAGATGCAAGCACATGCAGGGTGGGAGATCTGGCAGACATGAAGATGGGAATTGCCAGGAAGCAAAGAGCAAATTATTAGAGGTGCTAATTTCCTGCAGGGGAGCTGACAGACATGTTTAGCCTTAGCCCAGCCTGTCTTTTGGAAGGGCTGAAACGAGACAGAGAAAAAACTGAATACTAGAAATATATTCAGGCTGTGGCTTCTCTTTCTCTCTTCATCTCCTCTGTCATATTCACGGGCAGCCCAGAGAGTGGGACCATCCCTACATTGCCCCCAGTTCTTTCCAGCACATCCTCATCAGACACAATGGGCTGCAGCATCCCAGCTGCAGCTCTGCTGGTGGCACAGGTCAGGCTGGGTCACACCTTGCCCCAGGCTGATAACGGGTTGTGATTCTCACTGTCTGTACCACAGAAACCCAGACCCATCTGAGGGTCTCCTTTTCCCTCCTCCCCAAGAGGCAGGTGTGGGTATTTTACTGGGTTCTGCAGTGCCCTGGGAATGTCCCCATGCAGCGGGTGGTTCCTGGGCAGGTCCCTGAGGTTGCCATAGCTGCAGGGTGCAGATCAAGAGGCTCAGTGTGGCAGTGTGTTGGTGTCTGTAGGCTCCCCGAGAACCAGCAGCGTGTGGGAGGCTGTTTCACCAACCTGATGCCCCAGTTCCGCTCCCTGTACCTGACGTACTGCGCGAACCACCCGTCGGCCGTCAACGTGCTCACCCAGCACAGGTGAGTGGTGGAGGAGGAGCTTCAGACTGAAATCCCTCCTTTAAAAAGTTACTTTTCTTATTGATACTTGGCCTGCCACGGATGTTGAGATGTGTTTTGACAACAGGGCAAGGGGATAACATGGGATCCTGCTGTTGGGAAAACTGCTGGGGCTTTGGGCTCTTCAGCAAAGCCTTTCAGCTCCAGCATGGAGACAGCTCATTGCCACTTGTGTTCAGGGCTGGTCCTGTCTGCACATACAGGATCCTACCTTAGGTAAAACAGGCAACCCCAGCCCTGGCAGTAGCATCTCCTGTGATTGTTACTTGCTGAAGGACTGAGATGCTGTTTCAGACCTGCTCCTCCACATGCTGTTTCCTCCCACCTGCTCACACACTTGCAGGTGGGAGGGTGCTCCTCTGTGGCACCACAGTGAGGGGCACTTTATTGCAGAAGGAGGGTGGTCATTGAGTCACCCAGAGTTACCCAGTTTATTAATTGCTCTTAAACCAAATGGTTGATATGCAGGGTCATTGGTAGATCACTTTAACAGCATCTTTCTCCCACTTGAGTAGACACTCAAATTTGTGTGATGTGCCAAACCAAAAGGCTACGACTGTGTCATGCCTAGTGCAGTTTAGCTGTCCTGCCTGCAGCAAGGAGAAAGCCAGGATCCCATCCATACTGTTTTAAGTCTTCCCATTCTGTGATGGGAACTTAGGTGGTGAAATCCAGCTTTAATTCAGCGTAACAAAAAGCCTGGCTCCAGTAAATGACTCATTCATGTAGTTCTTCAGTCTGACCCCTTTTCTTAAATCAGTCAAAGAATCAGCTTTAGCAAATGTGCTGACACACACAAGCCATGTTTTCTGGAGCAATGGATGTGCTAACACCTGCATTATGGCTCCCAGCAGGGTTCCAGCATATTATTGCAGCATCCTCCAGCACAGCACCAGCCTCTGCAGTCCACACTGTCCACCAGACACCTGGCCCTGTGCCATCTCACTGTGCCTAGGGACCAGCTGCTGGCACCGATGTATCCCAGGGACTGTGCATTCCAACACCTGCAGCCACACAGCATCCTCCCCTGCATCCCTGGGGAGCAGGGTCTTGCTTGGCTGGAAGCTCACAGCTCTCTGCCTGCCCTGCTGGGTTGATGGGGGGTACTCAAAGGGGAGGCTGGGCTGCCCTTAAAAAGGCACAGCTCAGAGCAGAGCCCTGGCCATCAGGAGAGAGCGTGGGAGGCAGCAGAACACAGCCCTCAGTGGTGCGAGCCCTCCTCGTCTTTGTCGTTGTTGTTGTCTCTATTTATAGTGATGAGCTGGAGAAGTTCATGGAGGGCCAGGGAGCGGCCAACCCAGGCATTCTCATCCTAACCACGAGCCTCAGCAAACCCTTCCTGAGGCTGGATAAATACGTGACACTTCTGCAGGAGCTGGAGCGGCACATGGAGGTAGGTGGGATGTGGGGCTGCTGGGCAGACTCTGCCCCTTGGTGCTGCCAGAGCAGCCCCCTGAGCTGCAAGAGGCACATCTGCCCTTTGGTATTTAAGCACCATGTGGCTAAAAGTGCTTACCACCTCTCCAAGGAGATGTCCCACTTCCCCGGGACATTATCCACCTTTCAGGTTAGAAGTGGGAAAGCGGTGGAGGGAGGAGTCAGGGGATGTTGTGGGAAGGCATTGCCTGCTCTTCACCTCAGCCCTTCCTCAAAGATGGGCCATTTCCAGCCCAAGTAAAAGCAGAGTTCAGGGCTGGGCTACAGCTGGTATTTGTTTGCACAGCGGGTAATAAATCAGGGGTTTTATTATCGTTTGATGAGATTCCTAAGCCTGGCCACTCGTTCCTGCGGCTCACAGGCGCATTCCTACCCCTCGCCTCAGGCTTGTGCTCCTGGGTGGAGGCAGAGCTGCACAGACAGACGTGCATCTGGCAACCAGCACAGACACGGGGGCGGAGGAGCGAGTCCTGGGAGCAGGGAGAGCAGCCGAGGGGCACAGAGACTTCCTTGGCAAGTGGCAGGTTGGCTTCAGGACATTTCTTCCCCCGGGGAATGTAGAGATCTCTGCTGCTGGAGCTCTCCAGATCTCAGGGGTGGTGCAAGGGGGTGAAGAAAACAGAAGTAACAGTCTATTTTTAAC
Source organism: Manacus vitellinus (assembly GCF_001715985.3). Classification (NCBI taxonomy): domain Eukaryota; kingdom Metazoa; phylum Chordata; class Aves; order Passeriformes; family Pipridae; genus Manacus; species Manacus vitellinus. The sequence continues at coordinate 11,574,652 of NW_021939395.1, read as the reverse complement.
CAGGTTTACTTTTCCCCCTCTTGCAGTTTTAATTACCAGCTAATTACTCAGCACACTTATCCGTGACCGTTCAAATCCACAACCCAGCCAAAGGATTAAAACCTTTGTGCTTGAGCCAGGGGTATTTCTGCATAGGAGAGGCCATGAGAGCCTGCAGGGTAGGCACACACAGACCTACCTGTCCCACTCTCACCTGGCTTAGCTGAGCTGCAGCCACCATGCCCGTGCAGGGACGGTGTGCTCTTTGCAGGATGCTGTGTGGGAATAAGCAGTGGATTTGGGGACACACACATCACCTGTTTCTCTTAGTTTCTAAGATGAGTGTGGGAGTTTTGTTGCATGAATCAGTAGGGCTGAGGTTTAAGCTGTGATGCCGTGGGAAGAGCATGGATGAATGCAGTATAGATGTATGCAGTGTGGATGTACTGTACCACAGCATTCCCTGCACTGCTGCACAGCTGGTGATGGGGCAGGTACACTCAGGGCAACCCCTGTCCCACGTTCCAGGCTGAGCAATTCCAGGCTGCAGGGACTGCTCCATCACAACCTAGATACCTTAGGATTTGCTTGACATGAGAACTGGGTGGTGAGGAGCTTAGAATACAGGGCCCTGGACATCTGTCTCTCCTGGTCAGAGACAAAGGACAGCATCCTGCACTTCCCCTTCCTGAGCTCTCTGCTCAAACATGCCCTCCCTTAAACCTGGTGGTGAAGCTCCTGTTGATGCTCATGGATTTCCACCCTTGATGGGGCAGTGGCTGGAATACCTTGCACACCAAGGTTTTCTTTCTGAAGGTGAAACCACAAATCCACCCTGCACCTCTGCCCGTTTTCATTGATTTTCTTTCCAAGTCAAATTTGCTATGAGTAAAATAATATCTGCTCTTGCCCTGACCACTTTACACTCATTAAATTGGTATTGCTGAATTGCATAGCTACTTTCAGCCATGTCACTTTGAAGTGGATGGTGGGGAAGGTACTTGGGGGATTGTGGCCCCCTCCTGCAGCCTGTGCTGCCTGCACCCTGAGCCCCACAGCCCTGGTGTTCTGGGACAGTGGTGCTGCTCAGGGTGGGTTGATGCTCAGAGTGGGTCCTGCTGCTGCTGCTGGCTGAGGTATTTTCTCTCCCTTCACTAGGAGGCGCATCCAGATCATGAAGAGGTTTTGAAAGCTGTCACATCCTTCAAGTCCCTTGTGGTAGGTGGCAATTCTTAAAATAGAGCGCTCCATTTCAGGGCTGCATTTCACAAAGAGTGAGTCAAGCCTGACATTTGTCTCCTCATTAGAAAGAAAGGTCTTTTGGAATGGAAAAGATGGGTTATAAAGAATACTAATTTCAGCTTTCAAGCCTAGAGCTGCTCCTCTGGATGTTTGTTTTGGCAATTGCACTCTGGCTCCGTGGTCCCAGAGCAGAGATGGCAAATCTTTGACTTTCTTCTCCACTGCTGAAAGCCACGTGTGGGCAATGGTGGCAGCAGGGTCCCTTTCATCTCCTTTTACCTCCATTCCCTAATCATTTTCCACCTGAAACTGGACCACCCCTTGCTCATTGAGGTGAGCTGGGAAAGGTTAACACGGCTGTGACTGACTCAACTGCTGGTGCAGCGGGAAATTCCCCCCTGAGCCCATTGAGTAACTCTTGGTTTTGTTGAGGTTTGCTCACGGGCACTGGGATACTTTGACCACATTGCAGGTAATTTGTGGCTCTGGGTGCCAGGGCCCTTGGTGGGGAACAGAGCACAGGGATGAGTCAGAGATGACAAACCTATTTCTGTGAGCTGTGTTACCTGCACCCCTCAAAGTCCTGCTGCACTGAGATGAAACAGAGGGGGGAAAGCCATCCATGTGCACAAAGGTTTTACCCGGAAAAGCTTTTTTCGGTTATTAAAAAAGCTTTAGTCTCTCTCTAAAGCTTTCTAGCCACTGCCTTTCACTATAACCACTCCAGATGTGGTCCAACTTCCTTCCTTAGCACAGCAGATGCCATTTTTCAGTGTTTAGCAGTGCAGATGAAAAATGGAGAGGAGAAAGTTCATAGAAAACAGGAAAGGGCGATCATGTTGCATTTACCTAGAAAAACTCATCTCCCTTTCCATTTATTCTGGTAGCTAACAGGGGAATAACTCAGTTAAATTACAAGGTGTCATTAATCTTTAGGAAATCTCGTAAGCGATGAACGGGTTTACTTGAAATGTGTTCTTGGGTGATGAGTAATTTAATGTCGTTATGACACAGCTAAAGAGGTTCAGTGCGGATTTGAGGTTACACAGCCAGAGATGCCCCTTGCCATGGACACGTGGTCCTGTTACAGGACCAGGGAGGCTCCCAGGCATGGGCAGGGAGGGACCAGAGAGCCACTGTGATTCACAGTGGTGCCCCTGAAACGAACTGCTGTGGCTTTTATTTGGATTTGCATCCTGGGAACATTGGACTGGGACACTTGGGACACCATCAAAACATGCAACAGTTGTAAAACCGGAGGAAGCCCCCACAGTTTGGTTCAAATGCGTGTGTTTCCAGAACAGACCCAGTGCAGCCTCTCTCTTCGAAGACCTGGATAGTCAAAGAGTTTGTATGAAACTAAGGTGGAAAGGAGGAAAACCTCTGTCAGAAAAAGGGGTTTGGAAAAAAACAATCAGCTGGGGAAAACTGAGCCTAGTTTTAGCTTTGCAGCAATTTTCCCTGTTGGCAGAGTGGTCAGTTAAAGGAAGTTTTGCTTGGATTTGCAGGACTGTCTTTGTTCAGCCAGCATTGTCCTCTGCTTGCTGAGAGCTGCTGGGGGACTGGCCACTCCGTGGAGCTCCTCCAGTCCCCAGCTGCAGAGCATTGGTGTGGTCTTTTCAATTACAGCACTTTCAGTAGATTATTTTTGTGCGACTCTACAGCACCACCAAGTCCTGCTTTTGGGCTTGCAGATTTTGGTTAGAAAATATCCACCCATCTGATTCTTGGGGACTTTGCATTGCTGCAAATACAGCTCTGCTGTTTGGACAAAATGGGCAAAATCTCTCTAAGCAGTAGCAAAATTAGAGACATTTAACTCTGCAGCTGTCTTGGTTTGGAAAATGTGACCCTGTACTCTCATAGGTAGGGCTGGTTTGGAAAGAAAAGTTTACTCAGTGCAGTTTGCAATTTCTTTGACATTTGAATATAGTCATTACTTCATAAATCACTAGGGTGTGATTTTTTAACAAACTTTGTGTAATAGGGCCAAAAGAGGCTTTCCTGATCCCTGACATGACCAGCCCTGAGCCCACAGGGCTGTGGGAGTGTTGCTGGTGAAACTGGAGTGGTTTGGGTTTGTGCCTGCCCTTCAGCTAATGAGGCTCTGCCGTGATTCCCAGTCACAGTGCCAGGAGCTGAGGAAGAGGAAACAACTCGAGCTGCAGATCCTTTCTGAATCCATCCAGCGCTGGGAAGGAGAGGACATAAAAACAATGGGAAACATCATCTACATGTCCCAGGTTATGGTGCAGTGTGGAGGAAGTGAGGTGAGTGAAGCCAGGTCCTTCTCCTGACTAAAGGCATTGTGTCCAAATACCCCCTTGCTCTCAGGATCAGTGATGTGGGGCAACAGCTCCTCTCACTCCAGGCCAGGAAACTGCTGACAAATAATGGTGATAAATAATTTTGCCTGGGGAAGAGCTGTGCAATGGGACTGTGCACATCTCTGGAGTGAGTCAGACACCCTGGGAGCTTAGCTTCAGGCCTTTAGTGTCGCACTTTTGAAGCAAAAAAAGGATCTCAGTGTCATAAAGCACATTAATTTCCCTCTTTCTCCCCCATGACTTATTCTGAGAAAGGAGAGTGACTTGAAAGCGTCCTGTGCACAGCACAGTGGCTGCTGTGACATCCCAGTCCAGAACTGAATGTGCTTTGGAACTAACTGAAGGGATTCCTGTGCTACTGATCCCAATGTGTCGCACCAGTGCTTGCCACCACCTTCACCAGTGGTGTTAAAGCAGTGCTTGCTGCATGTTTGGTGTGGGAAAGTGCCTGTTATCACTGAATTTCTTGATGTAGCACCTTTTCCCTGGGAAGACCTGTAATACAGGTTTGGGATGTGAGATGCTGGGAGACATAAGGTCTTCTGAGATGCTCTGCAATGATGGGAAGGGGATTAGCAGGATGCAGACAAAAATCTAATGCAGGAAAAACTAGTACAGAAATAAGATGCTGTAAAGAAAAAAAGCCCAAATAATTGGTTTGGGGGTGATCTGACAGGCTGGGATTCCAGCTGCAACAGGTTCAGTTTGCTGGAGGCAGGTGCTTGTGATGCATTGCAGACTGGACTAACCTAAATTCTTATCCCTGCAGGAGAAAGAAGAGCGGTATTTCTTGTTGTTTTCCAACGTTTTGCTGATGCTGTCTGCAAGCCCACGGATGAGTGGGTTCATCTATCAGGTAGGCATGCTTAATTTGAAGTTGCAAGGCATTTGGTGTAAAAAAAAGGAAATCAGATAGCTCTTATCAAATTCAAATCCTCTGCATCCTTCAAACTCTCTGTTGTGATGCAAATGCTGGGAACCAGGGCTTGGTTTTACCATGGGGACTTTCAGTGCCTTTGTCCTGCCAAGTGGTTAAGCAGCATTTGGTAAGTGAATGCTGTGAAATTAGGAAAAAACAACCCGCATGTTGTCCTCTGTGCTGTTGTGAATGCAAAGTGTCCTGATCCAGCTGTCCACACAACCAGCCATCCAACTCTTAGTGAATATTTCACTACTATAAAGCTTCCTGTAAAGAGCCCAAAGTTTCCACTCCATGAGGTACCCCAAAACTACATTTCTCATGTTTTACCATTTGAATGGCTGGAATCAGGCTGTTGGGAGCTTGGCTTTTCTCCAGCTGTCTGAAAACATCAATACTGTCAGGAAAAGGCTGTTCTTGTGTCGATGTGTCATTTGTCACAGAAAGGGAGATGGGAAAGATTTGGGAAGGATTTCGCTGGGTTTTCTGACTTGACCCACTAGTGGGAGTAAGGTGAGCAGGCAGTTCAGCATGCAAATCAGAGGGACAGGGAAGGCTTTCAGAAAAACCAGGGGAAGTTGATCCTTTTGACTTAACTGTAAAAAAGGTTTGCTCTGAGTGAAGGGAAAGGGCGGCAGATGAGCCGGGATGACTCAGTTGTCATGGAAGCCGCATCTCCGGGGTTTGACCTAGTTGTGCGGGGAAATCTAGATCCATACATTAAAGGAGACTCTTCCTGCAGTCTGAGGCTTCACAAATTAGTTTTAAATGGCGATTCCCAAAGAGAAAGGAATCAGCAGGAACAAGCAGAACAACACCTGCTGGGAAGCAGATGCAGACACTGACTCCTCTTCAATTCTCCCAGGGAAAGCTGCCTTTGACAGGAATGACGCTGACAAAGCTGGAAGATGCTGAAGGGAACGAGCACATGTTTGAAATTGCAGGTCAGTAGGGCCCCTGCCTGGAGCCGTCCTCCCAGTCCAAACAACAGTCGCCACTGGAAGTACTGGTCCTCCTTCCTGAATCATGCTCTTCTTCTTGCTCTTTTACCATGTGTTGTCTGAGTTTCTGAGCAACCTCCTCCCAGTGCCCTTGCGCTCTGCCTCTGGCTGCTTCTGGAGACTGGAGGGTTTTGTATGGGACAAATGCCCCACCCCAGTAGCACTGCTCTGGGCTGTGTGCCCATCTGTGTCCAGCATTGGTCCTGTGCAGCTCTGAGCACCTCATTTATTGACAGATTAGCAGCTCTGATCATCAGGAAGCTTTCCTAGTTTTCCTCATTTTTACTCTTCAGTGTATCTTGCTCCTATACACAGTCATTCATGCTCAGTGCCTGGGCTGCAGTGCAGCTGTCTGTTACGTTAATCAGCTGTCTGTGCTGTTCTGTTAATCAGGGAAATGTCATGTTTGCTTACTTTCAACATAAAGTAATTCTCAAACATTCATCTCACCAGTTCCCTTAGCCTTTCTGTGCAGTTCTCACTCTGGCTTTCAGTGGTTGCCTGGAGCAGGATGGGCAGTCACATCATCACTGTAGATGTGGTGCTTAGGGACACAATGTAGTGGTGGACCTGGCAGTGCTGGGTTAATGGTTAGACTCAATGATCTTAGAGGTCTTTTCCAACCTTAATATTTCTATGATTCTATGTTTCTGTCTTTGCCCTGGCCTTTTTGCAGCCACTGGGCTGAGCAAACTGAGGAGCCGCTTGCTGCTGCACTGAGCTGATCTCACCCCGTGTTTCCTCCTGGGTCTCTACCCTTTGATAAAGTCAGTTATTTAACCCTCTGCCCCAGGGAACATGACAGAGCGGATCACTGTGTCCTGCAGCACCAGCCAGGACTTGCACGAATGGCTTGAGCACCTGCAGAGGCTGACCAAAGGGACGTGCAGCACCGTCTCCAAGACGCAGTCCTGGAGCCCTCATTCGGTGAGTGTCACCTCCCCGCCCTCTCCGCTGCCCAGGCTCCTCAGTGCAGGCTGAGCTCTCTGTTTCAGCAATGCACTCTGATACTGAGGTAGCATCACAGCTGTAAGACACATCCTGCAGTTTTGTTTGTAACCATGTCACCCTTGTACCATTTTACATGTATCCTGCCCTATTTTTGTTGCAACTTAGACATCTCAGAGTTCACAGTGGATGCTTGTCCATTCCGCTCTGCTTCTCTACATTGTTTGGTGGTGAACAGTCTTTGTTTGCTTCTCATCTATTTTCTCAGACATTTAGTTCAGCTGGGCAGATCCGTGGACCTCTGGAACCGCCCAAGATCCTCAAGCCCTGGAGTTTGAGCTGCCTCCGTCCTGCTCCTCCGCTCAGACCGTCAGCAGCATTGAGTTACAAAGAGGTAATCATCTCACCTGCCTGTGCAGGACCCTGATTTCACACAATCCCTAGAGCTTGTGTCCAGTTTTCTTATGCCACAGCGAGGGCACAGAAGTATGGGTTCTTGGGGATGTTGGGAGAAATGACTGCCAGGTTTGACCCCAGTCCTGCGATGGATGCTGGTTGCTGCACTGGGCTTTGTGCTACAAGGGACTCATGAGCACGTGTGTTTGCAGGTTGGATGTTTGCTGTTGGCTGCTGTAGCCAGTGCCCTCAGCTGCTGGATGTCACCAATCCTGCAGCAGGGTGTCCCATCAAGCGCTGTCCTTTGGCAATGCCATGGTGGAGCTGTCTCCTCTCCTCCTCCTGCCTTGATCTGAGCTGTGGGTCAGGAGCTGGCTCCCTGCCGGGATGTGTTCCAGCTCTAGCCGTACCAGTGGCTCAGCATTGCAGGACTGAGAAGCAAAGCTGCACCAAGAGGAAGAGGCAAAAGGCCTGCTCATGTTTCTTGTGTCTTTCACCTTGTTTTGGTGGCTGGAACAAGGCTCTCTGCAGCAGCCATGGGCCTTGACCCTCCTTCACCACCCACCCGATGTTTTACACAGCGATGCCCTGCTGGGAGGCAGCAGCCTGAGGGATCACTTCCCCTGCAGGAACCCCAAGCCTCGGAGCTCAGAGGAGGTGTGGGGAAACCCAAAATACAGCCCAGCTCTGATTCTCACCCCACACCACAAATGTGGTGCTCTTCTTCCCTACCTCATGTTAAACTTTTGGGATTACTCACCAGTAACTTGGGTAATGTTCCCCGTACTGAGTGAGCACTCTGGATCTGAGTCAGCTGCCTTTCTTGGTACAGCAACCCTGGGAGTGTCACTGCCCGTGCTCCCAGTGGGGATGGGGATGGGGAGGGGGTCTTGGACCCCCTCACCCCACCAGCACTCAGGGGTGGAAAGCCCAGTAGCCAGGGGGCTGTGGGTCCACTGATTCAGGCAGAGATTTTAGGTAGCCTCATCATATTTTGTTGCATTTTATTTCTTAAAATTTGTAAAGGAACGCATTTCAGTTTGGGAATTAAATTGTTCAAATACCAACTGAGAGGACTGAAAATGACCTGTAGTCTTTGCATGGTCCAAGTCCCAAACAGAGACTAAACCGTTTCTTGCTTGTGTGGTGAATTAAAATATATGAAGAGGCTTGAGGTAGAGGAGAAATTTTTCTGTGTGAAAAACCACAGATTGAGTGATATGATTAATACTACAGTCCTTTGCAGTTTCTTGTCCCCTGCCACACATAGCAGGAGTTAAACTCTCTGTGTGGAAACCAGGGGAGAGGTTTTTGCCATAGAGGCCGAGCAGGCGGGGAGCCCCTGGGGGCGGAATGCTGGATGGTATCCTGTGAGTTGTCAAAGGACCAAAAATATCATTTTCATGGGAACAGGCTGTGCTGGCCAGTTGGTGGAGAACCAAAGGCCAACATGTCCAGCAGATCTGGGCAGGCACAGCCTGGTACCCAGTCAGTCCAATCTGAACCCCCTTCTCAGGGGAGGGACTCGTGGACATGAGTCTGTGATGACAAGTGGGAAATAAGTTCTGTTTTCCCAAGCAGATCCTCATCTGCCTCGTCCCTCCCTCTGGGGTGCTCAATCACTAAGGGGAATCCCTATTCCACTGTATTTTATTTTTTTTTTTAATTTAAAGTAGGACACAAAATAAACTATGCAAACAACTCCATGCAAGTCACCTTCCTATAATGAAGATAAAATAAAGAAATACAAACTTAAAGATTATTTGCAGGGAAGTGAGTGGGAGAGTTTGATTAAAAGGTTAGAGATTTTCAGACATCCATGTTACTTTAATTGGCTTCTGGTAGTGTAGGATGGGATGGCACAGTCTTGTGCATTTCCTCATACCTTGCTGTGCTCAGGAAACCCCAGACCCTGCTTGCGTACTGCACCTCACTCTTGTTATTTCCATTGAAATTGGGTCATTTTTCCTGTTCTGTTTCCAGTAATCATTTGAAATAACAGAACAGGTAAGTTCTGTGGGTAAAACAATGCGTATGGATTCAAGTTAGCAAAGGAAAAAAGATTTACCAATCATTTCTTCTACCACTTCTTTTTTTTTTTTTAAACTGGCTGCTTTGCATTAAGTGAAAGATTTATAACTTCAGGATTTTGCTGATCAGACCTGCAGGAGAGCTGTGTGGCTCCCTGGACAGAACATCCCAGGGATGGGACCCTCCACAAGGTGTGTAGGGAGCTCCCCATCCTTCCAGCAGAGCAGGGAGATGCTGCAGCGCTGATGCCTGATGTAGTCAGTTCTCCAGCGAGGCTGGCAGGTCCCCTTTGAGAAGATGCAGTCCTGGGAGGCTGTCACCAGGGTGGGCAGAGCATCCTGCCATCCTGGCTGGGGTTGAGGCCAGCAGGACTGGTGTTGAGCACGGGGCCAGACCCCGAGCTGCTCCCCAGGGCTTGGATGGAGCCAGACACACAGGGGTCTGGCATTTGTAAGCATCATTTTAGGCAACCAACATCCACAGACACCCACTACTAACAGGAGGCATGTTCTCTATGTGTTTAGAGTGTATTAATGCCCACTTACCATGCGTTTCACATGTAATTTTTTTCAGTTTTGCATGACACCGTGCTCCTTTGCATGTTGATAGTGCTCTAAAACCAGTACACGGAGGGTTTGCCGCATTAATCGCAAGACTAACATTTAAATGTGTTTTAGAATTGTGAATTTAATGGACTTGGTCAATAAAATCATCAGTCTCTCACACTCATCTTCTCTTTCTTTGCATATTCATTGTAGAGGATGTCTTATATCTTAAAGGTAAGGGTAGATACATCTCTTTGGCTTATCGTGGCAAAGAATGCTCGTTCCTGTTCATGCTTCTTATGCTTGCATGACCCTAATTTTGCCTGGCTGTATCAGTAAGTTATTGTGAGAGTCAGTAGCAACTGGCAAATATATTTTGAGATAACTCTCAAGAAGGATTTAGTATTATGGTACTTAAACTTCCTGGCATGCCTCTTCTCCTGCTTTAAACCCTATTGCATGTAACCTACTAATACACTAATTCTCTCCAAATCAGCAAGACTTGTGAAAGTGAAGGAGATAAAAGCTTGTGTTTCTTACTTGTGGAGTCATAGCAAACACTAACTTTGTGTGTGTTTGTGCGTTCTCTGTGTATGTGTGTGGGGGATTTATAATCTCAAACAAATTGTGGGCATTTAGAAACAGTGTTATTTGCCTACTCTTATATTAGAAATCAAGTCAATGGAATAAACAATACTTTGGGGTTTTCTAGCACAGACCACAGAGTTGGTAAGCAGACTAAAAGTGCTTAGTATGTATTTGAATTCTTTGGCTAAAGGATTTTAGACACGGGTTGAATTTGCTAGAGGAGCCTGTCCTGGCCCAACCCTGCAGGTACAATTCCCACTGCTGTTCCAGGAAGCAGTGGGTCACAACTGGCACACAGGAAAGGCAAACCCCATCATTTTCCCCGACTTTATCGTTGTCTGCTTTGTAGTTCTCTAACACGTTGTGTGTAACAGAGATAACTGCACCGGCTGCGCTGCTCCGCTGTCCGAGCTGCCTGTGGGTCTGGGTACACACAAGTGTCTGTTTCTCTGTAGGATTCCAGCAAAAGCCCAAAAACAATGAAGAAGTTTCTTCCAAAAAGGAAAACTGAAAGAAAGCCATCTGATGAAGAGTTTGTTATTCGGAAAAGTAAGTGTTGCCCAGAAAAGCTGTGGTTGCCCCATGCCTGGCAGTGTTTAAGGCCAGGTTGGACGGGGCTTGGAGCAACCTGATCTAGTGGAAGGTGACCCTGCCCATGGCAGGGGTTCAGACTGAATGATCTTTAAGGTCCCTTCCAACCCAAATCATTCTGTGATTCTATTTTTCTTTTATCTCTGGAGGTTTCTGTGTTTTCAGTGATCTCCATGGGACTTTGAGGACACCCTTTCTTTACAGGCAGGGTGCTCTCATTGTGATGAGCCCACATGCTGCTGAGCAGGGGAGGCTTCTGGAGGTGCACTGGTCCTCAGCCTCTGACAGATCCCCTCCTCCCCTCCCAGTTATGACTGCTACACATGCCACCACCCTCCTTGTGATTGCTACCAGAAGGTCACAGGTTGTGGGTGGTCTTGTTCTGGGTATGAAGCCAGAGAACTTCTCCCAGGTAGTTAAAAACTGTAGTAAAACTGCACATCAGGAGTGGCCAAAATATGTCTAAGAGCTGGGGCAAACCTGGCCACGCCAGCAAGTCCTAGAATAGTTTACATGGGGAATCAGGGAACAAAAAAAACCCAAATCCTGCCAGGGTGTTCACCTGCAAAGAGGGATGTCCTGACAGCTCCCTGAAGCCCACTTGGGACATTCCTCTGGGGCTTTACATGAAGGGCCATGGGCCCCCAGGCCATGGTCAAGCTGCAGTGTGCAGCTCTCCCTCGAAAAACAGCACTGAGAGGGAGCTGGAAATTAAGTCTTTGTGTTTCCAAGTCCTGCTCTGTTGCTGATGTACCAGAGCCCCCATACCAGGACTGCTTTGCCTGCCCATCTCCCAGCACTGCCTGCACCCAAAGTCAGGCATCACCCCCTGGGTTTTGATGAAATGAGCAGCCAGAAGTGTGTTTTCATACCAGTTAGTCATGGTGCTCAAAGCCACACAGGCCCAAAAATGCAAAGGACCTCAAAAGAGAATTGAACAAAGTCCCAGATAGAGTGTCAGCCACGGAAACAACACAATCTTCTCTTAAAGGGCTTGGGAGCAAAGGCTGGGAGAGATGAGGCCAGAGCACCTTGGTTTTTGTGCGAGCTGTTGTTTGCACTGTTTTACAGGTACTGCTGCGCTGGAGGAAGATGCTCAGATCCTGAAGGTGATCGAGGCATACTGTACTGGGGCAGGCTTCCAGCAAGCTCTCAGCTCAGGTGGGCACACAACCAGATTATTTAGTTCATACTCTGCCCACAACACTGATAACCCCTCTGGGAAAAAACAGATGTTGCATCATACAGCAATGAGTCTCATGCTAGGAAACTGTGTGGTGCTCAGTCTTCGAGATAAGGGAGCTTTATCTGCCTGGTGGTTTAGTTGCCATTGTTTTTCTTCTAAACACAGAGAAGAAGCAGGTAGGAGGGCAGATGAGACACTGCTATTTCACCAGTGATTACCTGATGGTAATCTCAGGTTGCTTATAGCTTTAGAAAGGAAGCATGAATATTATCTCTCAATCAGCTGCATGTTTAAGAACAAGCAGCTTCATAAGAACCTAACATCTTCAACTCTGGAAATATAACTATTTATCATTGCTGCCGAGATGTCAAATTAAATCACTGACCTGTCAAATAATGGTACATTTAAAAAAGGGAGGCCACAGTTCTTCTGGGAGCTCTTGCCCCTAATCGAATGGTTTCATTTATAAGTCATGATGTAACTTTAGATGCATTGAGCACTCTTGAAAACTTTCCACTTGCTGCTGTAGCTCGGGGATGTACAAGCCTGCACTTAGCCATGGCAGGGAGCTGATGTCTCCAGGCTGCCCCAGGCTCACAGCGGAGCAGGGAGAAGGAGGGCTCCTGTCTCCAGAGCAGGGTGGGCACCAGGGAAATTTCCCCCTTTTTCTTCCTGATGAACAATTCTTGTACACAGGCTCCCGTAAAGACTCCATCCCCCAAGTCCTTCTTCCTGAGGAAGAGAAAATCATCATAGAGGAAACACGAAGCAATGGCCAGACAGTCACAGAGGAAAAGTAAGTGTGGTTGCCCTCCACCTGCAGATCCCCACGTCACTTTTCGGAAAGGCACTGAAAACCAATGCCCTCTCCTTCTGTGTCCCCACAGAGGAGCAGGGCTGGTGTCACTGACTGCTGCCTTAGTTCTGGCAAAGAACCACTGGGCAATTTCAGTTGCTGTTTTGTCCCTTTTAAGGGCAGAGCTGCCTTCCCAACTGCCCTGACCTGGCTGTATCCCTATGGATACTCCCTCTGGGAGTCTGGATCCCCAGTTTATGGCTTATCCGGATGTCACTAATGGGGTCAGGGAGGACAGAACCAAACAAGTGACTTTTTTTTTTTAACTACTGACATGCTGGGCTGCTGCTGCCCCGGGGGAGCCTGCCTGGCACCCTGCCTGTGAGTGCTCCCAGCCTGTTCCAGAGCTTCTGCATCTGGGTGACTGTGTTGATCTGCTCCCTTTCCAACCCAGATGGTGCATTCCTTTCATGTTTGGTTTTTTGCAGCATAACCTCAAGGAATCAAGCTGCTTTACAAAAGATTCTCAGGCATTTCCATGATTAAAGACATTGTTATTTATTGCTGTAGCATAAACAAGGAAGCCAAAGCCACAGACCATTGTTAATAACTTAAAGACAGCAGAACAAGGTATTGAAGTTTGAGAAGAGAGCCCTGAGTTTTGGACCAGTGGCCTATCAATGCTCCTGGGCTGTGTTTCCAGAGTCCCTTTACAGGCAGCAACCTGATGCTTGTGAAGCAGAAGCTGGAAGCACCTTCCCAGTCAGTGCCTGGGTCATGACAGCTCCTGTGCTGTCACTGTTTTCCTGCACACCAACTCTTCTTCTTTTTTTTTTTTTTTAATTTTTTTTCAGGAGCCTTGTTGACACAGTTTATGCACTGAAAGATGAAGTCAAAGAGCTAAAGCAGGTAATTTGAGTGGGATTGTTTGTGCTGGGAGTTGAGCAAAAGCCAGTCAGGCTGTGCTGGGTCATCCTTGACTGGTCGGTGCCCAGGAAAAATCCTGCCGATGCTGGTCCCACCCTGCAGCTCCCTGAATGAACATTAGTTTTCTTCTGATTTAGCTCCTTCAATCACAGAATCATAGAGTCTTCAAGGCTTTAAAAGACCTCGAGGATCATTTAGTGCAACTGTCAACACAGAACCACGTTCACCACTAAACCATGTTCACAAGTGCCACATCCACACATTCTGTGAACAACTCCAGGAATGGTGACTCCACCACTTCCCTGTTCCAGTGCTTGACAACCCTTTCTGTGAAGAAATTTTTCCTAATATCCAATCTAAATCTCCCCTGGCCGTTTCCTCTCATTCTCCATGCAATTACTTGAGCACCAAAAACCACAGGAGGGAAGGAGTAGCTGCTCTTGTGGTAACATGAAACTTTCCCCCTATTCTAAAAGCTCTTTCAACTTGACTGTCCATATAGGGGTCTGGTGGATACCAGTTCTTATAGACTCAGAGAAAATATGTCCTCCACCCTCCAGCACCAAGCCTGGAGGTGGGAGAAACCACCCCAGGAGAAGAGAGTTCTTCAACCCAGGCTGAAATTACATTTCTAGGGAGGATGTTTCTTCCTGATTAAAGTCAGGAGACTTTTTTGCAGGTCTGTGAGGTAGTAAGGATCTGTTTGGGTTAATTGTGGTCCAGTCCACTTATATTCTCATCCTCAGAAGCTCCTACCAAATGTCCCTGATATTTCATCACCTCTGAGGCACCAGGCAGCAGGCACGTGGAAGTACCTCATTGCATCAAGTGCCTGGGCATTAACTGTGTCTTTATTCCTTTATTTCTCACCTTGCAGGAGAACAAAAGGATGAAACAGTGTTTGGAGGAAGAGCTAAAATCCAGGAAGGACTTGGAGAAGCTGGTTAGAAGGCTGCTGAAGCAGACAGACGAGTGTGGCAGGGAGGACACGGGGCGCAAGTCGTCCCTGATCGCCTGAATTCGGGGAGAAGCTGCTGGCAGTGGTGTGTGACCTCAGGTGTTTTTTGGGAAGCGGAACTGGATCCTTTGCCTCTTCTTGCTCCTTATTTTGTTGGTTTGGGGAATTTTGTTACCAAAAAAAAAAAAAAAAAAAAGTCATAGAGAAAAAAAATAGTTTTTCTTCCATCCAGTAAGGAAATAAAGCAGAAACAATCGATCACAAGTAAACCAGTAAGCAAGCGGTCCATGATTCACAATTCATCTGCAGCAACTAATACCTCATTGTACCTGCTACTGGGAGCAAATACAAACTCTGCTGATGATTACTACTCACAAAGGCTTGGGCAGCAGTTTCCTAGAGGAAGCTTAGGCACTTTTTAATGTTTTCATTCTTTTCAAAAGCACCGGTACCTATTTATTGAATGAAAACATTATTGAGGTGGCATTGAGCAGAAACCAAAAAGCACCATGCTCCTCTTTTCAGATAATCACAACTGGGGAAGCTTTTCCCATTCACCTTCTTTTTCCCCATTAGTTGACTGTAGCGAACTAGAGCCCAGCAATACTGTGGTTCCTGTGTGGCCTTGATACTGATTAAAATGTGCAATTAACATGAAGACATTTGAACTCCCTGGGGAGGTCAGACCTGGAGCACCTGTCAGAGCGCATGGGAAGGTGTGTTGCACAGTGCTGCCTCCTTACAGCTCGTGATTAGCACAACAGGTAACCGCTGTTCTGCCCCCCATCCCGTTTCTTATGCATGACCTAAAACTCCTACCCCCCTGCTTTGTTTTCACATTGAGTGTCCAGGTATCCTAGGAGATTATAGTTTTGCTGCGCTTCCCCTTGCAGGACGTGCTTTTCTCTGTATGAAATGTAAACACTGCTTGACAACAACAAAACAACCCCAAATGTGCTGGTTCCTGCTCCCTCCTGCCCATGTTAGTCTCTCCATCACTCCTTCCCAAAGGCTGGGAATGTAGCCAATGGCCACTTCTCCCCCCATCACCCCAAAGGGGCTTTCTGCTAGAGAAAAGGAACTTTCTCTTGGAATAGGAAAGGTATTTATGCTTTGACAAGAGCTGGAACGCTTCTGGGAAAAGGATGTGCAACACCCTTCCAGATCCCTGCACAGCTCCTCGAACACAGCACACAGGCAACATGCATATGTATCAGCTATCTTCATCTTATTTGGTGTTATACCCTAGTTTAGAACTGATGTTTTCCTTCCTTCCTTAACAGCATTATAAAAATAACCTTCTGTTAAAGTTAATGATAAGTCTTATTTATCTCACAGGGCAGCATGGTCCCAGGGTGTGCAAAGGCACCACAGATCATTACAGTCACACCGTTACGTTGGTCATGAAGGACATAACAGAGGCAATAATTACAACTCCCTCCTTGCCATTAAAATTCAACCAGGACATAGCAAATGGTGTTTAGGGAGAAATAGACTCAAGAAGATCATAAGGAGTGTAATAAGAAACGCTCTTTAAGCTGTTTCTAGGACAAAACAGAGGTCTGGCTACATTTGCCATGCCCAGAGCATCCCAGCTGGATGGCAGCTTCCCACATCCCCACCCAGGCACACAGTTGAGTGGTTTGGTCAGCAGTTGAACCCTAGTGTTCCTGTTAATCGTTTTCCAGGAAAAGGACCTTTGCTGCACATTCTGCTGCCCTGGGATGCCATGCCCAGACACCTCAGCACTATCTGGTCCTGCTGCCTGCCCAAAGCTGGGCTGGGAACTGGGCTTGCAACATGCAGCCAGTGCAAGGAAGCAAACCAAGGACCCTTCACACTCCGAGGAGAGGGTAGAAATGTGTCCTCACTGCCCCCAGGTTTAGTTGAAACCCGTGCTGTGTACATATGCATGTTTGTGAGATGTAATGTGATGGAGGGCACACTGGGACTTTTTGGATCAAGCGTTTTGTCAAGAGCTAGAAGCCAAAAAAAGACAAGAAAATAAAAAGGAAAAGAAGCCATGCCGGATGGACAGCAATGTTTCCATATTTACTTTGTTTACAGTGCTTTGTAAATAGGTTCCAGTGAGTCTGTCTTTAGATGGATGTTGTGTCAGCTGCCTTCCAGTTTATCTTTGTCATGTAGGTTTATTTACTGTAACTACTTATGCAAGTTCAACTTTTCTAACATGTTTTTATTTTGAACAGTTTTTTAATTGACATTTTCAACAAATAAAGAAGGATAAAAGTCTCTTCTTAGCCCTCGGTGCTGCTTCCTTTGTTTCCATTGCAAAAGCAAAACCAGGACTTGCTCTGGGCATTGCTGATTTGCTCAAAATGCCCGTGGCTGCATCGTCCTGCCTCTGATTTACTGGATGCTGGTAGGGATACAGGAGCAAAGGGTGATGCTGGCACTTGGGCTGTTTATTCCCACCATCACCCAGACCTGCAGCAGGGAAGGGCGCCTGCTCCCAGGGGAAGAAGATACACTTTCATCCCTCAGGCCCTGCATGCACTCTGCTCACAGGGATGCTTTATGGAGAACAGGCTGCTCTCTGCTGCACCAGCCAGCTGCTGTAGATAAGTGACTTCCTGCCTGTTTGAGATTATTTATTTTTTTTTTTAGTTTAGTGTGTTCTTTTCTGGGGATTAGGTGTGGTGACAGGATTTCCTTTGGTCTACCACTTGGACAAGACTCTCCTGCACACTGGGTTTTTTTTTAACTCTTTGGTAGAGACATGCCACACTCTCAGCATGCAGCCAAAGCGCAAGGATTGAGAGCAAGAGGACCGGACCCTGCTCTTCCTCTCCAAACAGCACTTGGAGTGGAAAATAGAACATGGAAAAAAAAGAAATACTGGCCTTGCGTGCATCATGGAAAAACACCCAAGTCTGAAACTGATGGAGGGCAGGTTTAGATGGGATATTAGGAAGAAATTCTTTACTGTGAGGATGGTGAGGCACAGGTTGCCCAGAGAAGCTGTGAATGCTCCATCCCTGGAAGTGTTCAAGGCCAGGTTGGATGAAGCTTGGGGTAACATGGTCTAGTGAAAGGTGTCCCTGCCCATGCAAGGGGGTTGGAAGTAGATGATCCTTAAGATCCTGTCCAACTCAAACTGTTGTAGGATTCTGCAAGATAGCCCACTTGAACCCAAGTGGCACTCGGGAGAATTGTTGCAGAGGCAGAGCAGGACCACATCCAGACCCAAGAGCCCTGGACAGGCATCCTTCAGTTCCTGCTGCCTGTCAGCTCTGAGCTCAGTGGCCCAAGTTGGAGAGACCCTGCTTGCAAAATCACATACAAATCTTTTTTGAAGAAAGAAAGCCCAAAATCTTCTTTCTAGTACAAAACTCAGTATATGTATATGTATTTCCAGCAAGTTCAGTGTGTCTTCAGCCATGTAAGCACCTCTCTCAGCAGATGACTGTGCTGCTGCTTACTCCTGCCACTGCTCATCTATCACCCCCTGTGCCGGTCCTGCTGATGTGTCCCACATAATCATCATCCTCTCTTCCCCTTCTTTACTCAAAAGCAGTTTGGAAACCGTAAAATCCACAGCCCAAGGACTGACATAGAGGCCCGACGTCAAGGGAACAGTCAGTGTATCGACAACCTTCAAACTTTCCATGGGGAGAGGAAACCTGTGCCCGCTACAGCACCAGGCAGGGCAGTGGAGGAGAACAAACCACCCGGGAGAAGGGCACAGCTGGATGGCAGCAATCGAATCTCCTCCCCTCCCACACACTACCTCACATCTGAATCCCACAGGCTATTTTTGGCAAGCAAAGAAACAGAAGCAAGAAACAAAAGCCCTGGGAAAAGCAGCGGCATGGGCAGGGGCCAGGGTCAGGCAGGCAGCCCACGGGCAGGGTAGGTGGCACCTGCTGCTCTTGCTGCAGAATTTACGGACTTGTTTTATGCCTGCTTTTTGTCCCCTCTTTAATTGTGTCCCCCAACCATGTGATTTGCAGCTCTTGGATCCCCTGTCAGTGATTTGGGCTGGGGATCACAGCCCAGCCCAAAGTCTCCAGCAGGTGCCCCTAGCCACTGAGTCTGGGGGCTGCAGGGGCTCCAAGGCTGTGCACTGATCACAGTTTCTCCTGGCTCATGATGAACAGTTTTCCTGCTCCTGAAGGTTTTTGGCCACACACATGCTCCTCATGGCCCTCCCCTCCCCATCTGCTCACTCCCAGCTTTTTCTGTCTCAGACCACGCCAGTTTGCACTGTCTTTGGATTCTCCTGTGGCTCCCACACACACTCCCACCGTGACCAAGCAACTCCACCTCCCCTGTGGAGGTTTGGGGCTCTCAAGCCATGCCAGCACTACCTGGCTGTGTTTCAGCAGCAGCAGGAATGTGGTCAGACCCTCAACACTGCAGGAGGCTGGGGGAGGCAGCAGCTGCCCAGCTCCACACACAGCAGCCACAGGATCCCAGCTTGTGCAGCATCCATCCTCTGCTCCAAAGCAGAGACATCCGTGCAGGCTCCATGACCTTAGGACAGGCAGGAATAATCCTCTTCCAGTCAGGTGTCCTCAATCCTGTTAAACTACTCCCCACCACTCTGCTCCACAGCTATGCCTGGTGCTGCACCTCCAGTGCCCTGCTGCCTTCCCAGGGCAGGGGCTCCCTTCTTCCTCCTCCAGCCAAAATGTCCCCAGTGATACCTGGCCCTGGCACCCCAACATGCCCCAAGGAGCATGGTGGGATGGCTGCCCCTGGAGGCTTTTGGGACTGGCTGTCCCCAGTGTGCCCCCCCAGTGTGCCTCCAGTGCCACCCCCCTGCACTCTCAGTCCCCAGGCTCCAAGCAGGACCCCAGGAAATCCCAGCCTGGGACAGGGAAGGCTGAGCAGCGTTTGAAACACACAAGGCCACCTATCTCTTAATTCATAAACTGTATTAGCTGGGTAATCAGTGGACAAAACCCCACACTAGGGAAGGGGAAACCATGGATATTGAAATAGGCTGCAACATAGTCCCCTAGCATGGAATCTCTCTCTGGTTACAAATGTAAGACCGTTTCAGTTAAATAAATATTCCTTATGCATGGTGTCAGACAAGAGTTGTCCACTCCCTGATGAAGTTAGGCAGTTTTGGAGAACAGTCAAAAAATACATATTAAATTATAGTGAAACCAGACTGTCTCTGAGCTGTATGGTAGGGGCTGTGCTGGGCACCCAGCACTGCAATGAGCTGTGCAAAGACTGTCCCATCCATCCCATCACTGGTGGCACTCAGGCACTGTATTAGGGCTAGACCTGCAGCCTCGAGTGAAGAAAAGCCTAAGGACTGCCAAAATCTGGAAGCTCTTCCTGTTGATTTCTAGGAGTCTCTCCAAATTTTGTGACTCTGACAAGTGTCACCAGTATAACACAATGCCCCGGGCTTGCCACCTGTGTAATCTTCAAATACTTTAATAAAATGCTGCATCAGCATCCTTGTGCCCTGCTCACCTTCCCCACGTGCCAAGCTGCAGAATAGGGTTGGAAGACCCCAGTGTGCAGCGTTCACCAGGTACCCCACCCCCTGCCAAAGACAGGGTCCTGCTCTCCTGGAGCTCAGGAAAAGTGCCACTGTTGGCACATCCTCAGTGAGGACAGCCAGAAGATGCTCTGCACATGCCCCTTAGAGGGCTTGGTCCTGCCACCCTTGTGCTTTTCTGGTCCTCCTCTTAGGGTAGGAGGGGTCTCAGGAGAAGATGCAAGTCCAATTTTGAGGCACTGCCCAATGCCCCTTCCACAGAGGAGTGAAACAGTCCACAGGCAGAGGGTTTTCTACCTGCAGAGGCAGGAGGAAGGACAGTCTGGTGAGCAGGTTCAGGTCACCGAGAGCAGAGCACCACTGGTGCCTTACCCTCACTCTGCCTTGAAATCAGCAGTCCCACCTCAGCCACCAATCACTCCTCTGACGTGGAGCAATTGTCACCAAGTATGAACCCGGCCAAGGCAGTGACACACTGGGAAGACTGGTTGAGTTTCATAGGTAGGCATGGATGGAAAATAGAGGGTTCTCAAAACACAGCAGACAGGGTGGCAACGATGCATCACCAGCAGCTAGAACGTAAGGGCAGTGCTGGGCTGACTGATTCCTTTAGAGAAGACGTTCCTAAGCCTTTTTATGTTTTTCCGTTGATGTTTGGTAAGCAGATTGGTACGGGAGATATGCATGAACACAGCTTGGCTGAAGTGCCCCAAGCCATCCTACAGTTGCTAGGAAAGAAACGTTGATGGTAGTTTGCTAAACAAAGCTCTTGTGACATAACGGGGACAGTGACCCTGCCAGGAATGTGGGGTGTGTGGACCCAGACACGCAGCGCCAGCATGTACCAAATCATTGGCAGTGGCAGAAGAAAGCTAAAAGCAAACAACAACAGCCTCAAACTTTGTTCCATTTGTGTTCTCAGGGCCCCCCGGCCCTCATTAATAAATAACAAAATATACAAATTAAGAAACAAGAAAAACAAAGAGGCAGAGGAACATAAATAAAGGGAAACAGGGAAAGGCACGTTGCTCAACAAAGTTGGGCTGGAACCCCAGCTCGGGTTCCTCACTACAGCTTGAAGATGCCAAAGTAGTTGTTGCCATGGTTGTAGTTCAGTTTTGTGGAGTCTGTCACGTTGACAAAAATCATGTCATCTTCCCGGAGCTTGAAGACACCTCCCACCCGGATGGACCGGAGTTCGCAGTCACTCTGGGTGCCCTGTGTCTGTAGTCCCTTCAGCAAGAGCCGGTCCTCTTCCTTGGGGAGATGCAAGTAAACAAAGAGGGTGAAGGGTGCCGAGGATGGTTCCTTGGTGCAGAAGCTGACTTGGGAGTAGATGTAGTAGAGCCCTGCTTCCTTCACCTTCAGTTTCCCCTCGTGGTTGGATATCAAGGTGTTTGTGGGGCCATACATGGTCTCCTGCCACTGTAGCACTGTGGAGAGAGTGTTGCAGGTGAGCTGGGAGAAGGAGACATCCAGGTTTTGCGGGGCCCCCCCCAGACATCTGGCATCACAGCCTCTGTTTGTCTGTGGGGTGTGGGGGTGGGTCCTTCCCACCCCAGGACACCAACCCCAGCCCATGGGAGCAGGTCCCTTTCCCCAAGGCCAGGGCAGGTTTAACCCATGTTGCTGGTCACTGGCCTTGACACCCTTGAATTGATATGCAAGTGGAGGAGCATTTTGCTTCCTTCATCTGGCCAAGTGGAAATGCTTAGGGAGGAGGATTGCACATGGTTACCACCACAGACCAAACACACTCCTGTGTCAACTCCTGTACGGTTGCTATCTCCGTGGATTTCAGGGATACAACCTCCAAGCCCTCAGAGCGCTGCCAAAGCATATTGCAACTCCATTATTCAGAACCTCCCATCCCAGGGCACACAGCCTTTCCTCCAAAGTCCCTCCTCCACCTGGCCTCTGGAGATGGCAAGACTTTACCAAGGAAGCACAAAACTGAACACCCCACAATTCTGATCCCTGCCTGGGTGCAGAGCTGGAAGGGCTTTGCACAGTGAGTTCTGCTTCCCACCACCGGGACCACGGCTCACACAGACCAGCTGCTGCCATGGCTTTTGGGGCACTACTGGTGTCATCCTGGTAGCTCACAGAGCTGGTGCAGGTAAGCCAATAAAGAGATTGGGAAACCATGGGGACTGAGGTCAGCTCTGACCTCCGGGAGGGAATTTGAACCTCTGCCTTCCCCAGCCTACAGAGACACCTGCAAGAGCAGCCAGGGTGAGCAACCTGGCTCCAAGGGAAATAATGGGTTCAACTGCCCCAGCCCAGAGTCCCAGTTCCTGCTGCAGGGTGACCTGGGTGATCCTGGGGGAGCCACATAGCCCATAGTCCAAGACTGAGCATCCCACAGGGACATTTGCCCACACGGAGCTGAGCACCAGGCAACTGCTGCTCTCTGGGCTATTTCAACTTGCTTTATGGGCTCAACAAGTGCTTGAGCAAGGAGTTTTAAAATGCAGCAAGTTTCTCACTTCTTTGATCTTATCTTAGCTTTCCACAGATAAACTATGCTCTGGGTGAAATGCTGCGTCACAGATGGAAAGAGCAGTTGCTGATTGCTGTCAGTTACTCCAGAATTAAATCAGAAGTGCTCAGATTGTGAAAGCTTTGCCAGATGGAGAGACTGGCCTTGCAAGCTCATACTCACTTTGGTAATCCTTGCTCTTGAGGGATGTCCCTTAGCTAAAGGTATGCTGAGGGACAGAGCAGTGAGAGCCCCCATGGTCAATACAGAGGGACACACAAGTGCAAATGGACTCAGGGAGATCTCGCAAACCTAGCGTGGCCATGGCTGTGAACAAGTGCAGCTTGCCTAAATCAGTTTGGATCTATTTTGTGACTGTAAAGTCCTCAGCCAGCCCACATTGCTACCACAACCACTACGGGTGAGAAGAGGATTAAATCAGCAGATACAATATGCCAGCAGAGCCCTCCTACAGCAGCCACCCCAGCTAGGTGTGGCCAGGAGGTCAAAAAAACTCAATTTGAAGAACAAAAGAAAAGTGGGAAGTTTTTTTCCTTAAATATGATGAGAAAAATTTTACCACTTGTAAAGATAAGGCTGTTGTGGTGCATTTCTAGGAAGGCACATATATACAGCTACTGAGGACAGTTGGCACGGGATGTGTGAACCCCGTGTGGCACAGGAGCACGTGGTGACATGCACTGGGAGGTTTGCTGTGCTTTGGGGGCACACTTTCATGCTGGAATTGCTTTGTCCCTGGCCTCTAGAGAGCCACGGGGCAGGACTGGGGATGCACACTGCCATGTCCCACTGGCTCCCTGGTCAAGGTCAGTCTGAGCGGGTCTGTCTTACCTGAGCCTGCATTGTTGCTCTGCCGAACTGCCAGGTGGACTGCAATTGGCTGCCTCTTCTCTGCTGCAATTCCAAAAGGCCAGTGTTATTAATGCCTTGGCACCCTGTCCCCCCCGGGGCAGCACAGCTCCTCTACAGGGACTGCAGCACCTCCCACTTTTAGGTTTCTCTACAGTCCAATTCCAGCTCAGATACAGTGTCTCCAGATTCCAACCCCAGCTCCAAGTAAAGCAGGACCTGGCCTCTACTCAGCAGAGACATGCAGTTGCCTCTGAGGCATAAAGCCCATGGAGGAGACAGTGCCACCTTTCCCACTGCTGGGACAGGATCTGGATGTGCCCACACCTCACCTGCCACAGATGTCTCATTCTTGTGTGTCAAATGGGGATGTTCATGGTGCTCATGACCTGCAATGCAGAAAGGCCATGAATTTAGTTTTGGGTTCAGTTTCATCAACTTCAGCCATTGTGCCACCCAGAACTGCCTGCCCTGGTGAGACACCCATGCCCAGTGCCCCCCTCCACCAGCCCCATGTTGTGCACAGCCCTACCCCCATGGGGGTGCATCAAACCCTGATCTGTCCCCTGCCTCCATGCCATACCCTGAGCTGCTGCAGGGTGAAGGAAATCCCTTTCCAGACCAAGCTATGGGTGCACTGGTGACAGCAAGAAACTCACCTCTCTGCATGTCATACTTGGGCTGCTCCTCGATGGCTCCATCCTGTAACAACAGTAAAAACATATATATTTTTTTGAAGATGTACAAATAAATGATTTTGAAAGCTTCTGTATGGTCACTGCTCGAGTTGGTGCTATTTGGCCCTGACATCTCCTAGCAAAGGTGTCAAAAACGACAGAGCCCTTCCTCCTCTAGCATCATTGTTTGCAGCAGGGGGGTTGTTTATGATCTTAGTTTTCATGCAATTAAAATTATGTCAAGGCGAAAGTCTATTTGAAAAAAAAAAAAAAAAGAAAGAAGTAAACAAACATCTTTTCATTTAAAAACATGTCAGAGAGCTTTAAGTGCTGCCAGGCACATCCCTGCCCCTACAGCAGGAGGTTTCAGGGCTGCTGAGCAGGGCCCATCTCAGACACAATTTTGGTAGTCAGTCAGGCACTGATGCAAACCTGAAGGTTTAGCTGAGGTCATTGCTGTCATCAGGCAGTGACAACAAGGAAGAAATGTCCCCTTCCTGCCTGCTTTGGCCAGCACAGCCACTCCTAAACAGAGACCCTTTCTTTATTCGCAGAGCAGCACGTACCTTGTACTGGAGATTCTGGAAACCCTTTAAAATCTGTTCACAGTCCAGTAATGTCGACTTCTGACCTTCTGGTGTCCGACATTTCTGTACTTTCCTCAGGAAGATGTAATCTTCATCTAAGCTCAACATCTCTTCCATCTGCCAACAGGGGAGAGAAGAGAGGGTGAATGGAATGTTAGTGGGAAACCTGCAGCAGCTTCCAGCAGAGCCATGCTGTATTCCTGCCAGGGATAAATTACAGCCTGGGAAGCTCAGGGTCAGATGTTCAGCACTGGGATGAGCTGAGCAGACAAACTGTGGGTACTGAGAGCTCCCACCAGCCACCCAACACAGCATCTGCACCTCCTCTGGGAATTGCACCCACAGAGCTCATCCTGATCAGCAATGCTGGGTGAGAGGATGATTGTTCAGGATCACCTTAATAATGAGTTTAAATGTCTCTCTCTGCCTTTTCCAAAAGGCACAGAAAACTCAGGAAAGCCCAGGGACTCAGGGTTTGCAGCTGCTTCCCCAGCAGCCCCAGCAGCTGGGCTGCTTGCTCAGCCCCTTGTTTCCCTGCCCACACAGGGGGCTTTACATTTTTTTACTCACTTATTGATTAAAAAGAGCTGCCAAGAAAACAAAACTACTTGTGGGTTGGGGCTGAATTGCACCAAGAGTTTCAGATTGAAAAAAAATGAGAAACCAATAAATTAACAAATAAATGCATCAAAATACTGATTTGTGAAATTATACCTGGTTTTGTTCTTTTTTTTTTTTCTTTTTAAACCTAGCAGTCAGCTAAATGGCAAAGAGAAAGTGCAGCTGGACACGAAGACAGATGGCTGGGCAGAGCGCTCAGCACAAGCAGCACTGGGATGTGGAGGGTTGGGTTTGAAGTCCTGCCACAAGCTCTGAAGGCAGCTGAAATCCTCCTGCCACCCGTGACTGCATTTCAGCTGCCTCTAATCCTCTGTGGTGACCCCCATGCAGTCACATTTCACTCTGCTGGGGACCCTCTACTCACTCCTTTGCCCCAAGCTGCAAACTCTGTGCAGCAAAGTTCCCTGCCACCCCCTTTAAGATCCTCTAGCTCAGGATTGTTCTCCATCCTTGAAGATCAGAAATCACCCACTTAAATTTCAATTTAAGTTGAGATAATACATTTAAAAATCAGTAATGACGACCTTATTGCTGCATCTGGCAAGAAAAACTTGGTCTGGGTTTTAGGCACATATTTCTTTAGCTGGTAGTCTTTTCTGGTTTGGAGGAAAGTAGCTTTAGATTGGTGATTTTAAGCATTACGCAGTGTGGCTGCAATCATGGCAACCTCAAAAATAGCTTTTCAGACTCCAACTTTTTGGTAAATATTGTCCCAAGTATGAGACAGGATCACCGATACCGCGTCTCTTCAAAAAATGACAAACTACTAAGGTCCAGTCTTTTCTTCCCTGAATCAAAAGATATCATCTGAAGTGAGACGTTGGTAAAATTCATACATGAAACTCTAAAAAAATTTTAATTTCTGGACCTTTCATCTTCACAATTAGTGTCACAGTGCTTGCCAAGTGCTACAAAACCAGAAAAACCACCACCAAGCCTAAAACAGCCACTTGAACACCTAAACCACACTCTGCCGTCCCCGGACTGGCCATGGGCTGCCAGGGTGGCTCTTAATGGCTCTTCTTGAGTGATCCATTCTCTTTTTGTTAACAAATGGAACAGATCCCTTCCCCAGTGTACATCTTCACGTCAAACTAAAGCAGAAATGAGAACACGGGTGAGATAAATGCTACTGCTGCATCCCTCCAGTGGTCAGCATCGTCTTCTGCCGTGTTCATCCTTTTGGTGAGCAGCCTCACCACAGCTGAAGTCAAACCGTGCCAGCAATCCAGCAGAAACAGGCAACCTTCTTTCTCCACTTACCTTATCCATCTTCATGTGAAGATATAAACAGAAGAGCACGGTCCCGATCATCTGTGCGACAATAAATACGGTGAGGAAGCCCATGAACATCTTCATGGTGCCAGGCGAGGTGCTGCTGATGGGTCGGGGTGTCTCAGGGCTGTAGGGTTCATTCATCCTCCTTGCACTTGGCTGGGGCTCCTTCAAATGAGCTGCTTGCAAGTAGCATGAGAACTGCTGTGCGAGCGCCCGCCGCTCAAGGGATACAGGTTGCGGCAACCTACACTTCCTGGAAAAACCTCTTCGTAGTGGGTAGGTTTGTTCACTACCATCTCCCACAACAACAAAAAAAAAAGGTTGCTTAGACTTTCTTCTCTCTGTTGCACTTCCATGCCTTTTTCCTACTGTTCTACAAGAAACAGAGAGAGGTTCTTATTCTGTATATTCACACTTGCCCTTGAATCACTCCAAACTATTCCCTGGTGGTTTTTTTTCCTGTTGCTGATGAAAGTTTTGTGGCAAGTTGTCTTCAAAGAAATGAAGACAGGTAGAGAGCTGCTGAGAAGCCCTGTGGGCTGCCAGGGGCTAGGAAGCACTTGGAAAGTTGGTTGTTTCTCAAAAGGGGAAGAAAGGCTTTTTGCTGTTCATTTCCTTCAAGAGAAGGACGATTTTTGGCAGTGAAGACACTTGGCTGAGGCAGGTGGGTTGTGCTGGTTTCTGCCTTCCCTTGTGCTCCCCAGGGGTGAAGTCTCTGCCTGGGGAGGCTGGATGATCTGGGAGGAGGGATCATCTCTACAGGCACCCTAGTGACCCTAGTGTGGGCACAGCTTTCATGATCCTCAACAGATAGTAGGACTTTGAAGCCCAAAGTTTGAACCTCCCTCTCCAAATCAATTTGGAGAGACAAGTTTTAAGCAGCTTTCTTAGTATCTTTGGGAGGTGCTCACCTTGCACCCAAAGGCACCAGCCATCTCAGTCCCTGCATCTACTTATCCATGTTACCTATATCTGCATATCGGGGCATGAAAAGTGCTGCTGGAGATGACAGGCACTCCTGTCAGCTGCTGACCTTCCAGGATCACCACCAACTTTGGGCAGTGCTTGCCCCCTCTATGCCCTTACCCCTCTCAAGCTGGCAGCAGGGAGGTGAGGTCCTGCCCCCCCACGTAACTAAAATAATTTAGGGTAAATACAGAGGGGTCCTCACTGCTTTCAACAGGGGACAGACCTCTTTTTCTCCATATAAAGAGAATAAATCTGGGGGGCTGTTGGGGTGCAGAGGAGGAGGACTGTGAGGTTTGAAGGCATCATCGAGCCATCATGTAGAGCTGTTTTGAAAGTGTAGAAGGGATGCTGGAGGCAATGCTCTTATCAGATGTGCACACAGCAAATAAAGGGTTGGATCCTGCCGAGGCAGTGGGTGCTGAGCAGGTGCTGCTCGCCACCAGTCCCAGGAGAGGAGGGCACACAGTGCCTTTCAGGCTGCTCAGAGCGTTGCAGGATTGAGTCTAGTGTTGCTTTTGCTTTCTGCCCTCTCTCCTGCATCCTGCCCTGTGTGGTTAGGGCACTGTGAACTGCAAATGCAAAAGCTGGTAACAAAGCACAAACATCTCTGCAACTGAATCAGAGTTTGACCTCAGCAGGTCACTTTTGCCTTCTGGAGGACAGATTGGCTCCTGGAGTCCCTGCCCTGGGGACCCATACCCTGAGGGCTGCCCATGCACCCTGACCATCCAAGTGGTGCCCTGGTGTTCAGCTCACCAGGGCTTCCCACCCCCCCCCAGGAACATCCTCCTGGCAGAAGCAAGGTGATCCAAACAGTGCTGGGGATGCACTATGCTGTGTTCCCAAAGGGGGTCTTCTTAGCACTGCCAGGCTTTGGATCTGGTCCCTTGGGCCTGCAGCCCTGCTGTGCAAAGGACCAAGCCCACACACAGCCTGGGACCACTGCCAAGTGCCAGCTTTTATTCCGTTTTATCTTAAAATTGGCATAATCTTTGGAAAGACCAGCCCTGGCTTCCTCACAGGAGTCTGGTCTGACATCAAGCTCTTGCACACACCCCCTGCCATAGTGAGCTTGCCACGGGCAGAAAGACATTTGGATATTCCCAAGAACATCCCAGACAGCTGAGGCCCATGAGGCCATGGTGGGGAGAAGCCCTCGCTCCCCAAAGCCCTCACCCCGTGCCTTAGCCCCATCACACTCACCAGCACTTTCCAGGGCTCTTCAGAGTTTCCTCTGAATTTAACACATCTGGGGGAAGTTGCTAGATGAGAAACAAAATGACATGAGAAATCATCACTTAATACCATTCCTGAATGTGCTGAGACAGAGGCAGCCGATAACATGTGAAACCACAGCACTGAGTGTTGCAGAGAGGTTTTGCACAGCTACTCCTCAGCCCTGGCTGTCCCCAGCAGACAAAACCTCTTCAAAGCCATTTCTGGATAGCCACCTGTCACTGCTTCACCGAAAGGAGAAGAACCTGTAGGTAATGCCAGAAAGCCCAAGCACGTCACTGGCCCCGTTGCAGGCACCTTGCTGGGGAGGCTGGAGCCGGCAGAATCCTCGGAGGGGCTGATGGGTTCGGTGAGGAGGATGGGGAAAGACTCTGGTTCTGGGTACCCAGCACAAAACATCACCAGAGGCTTGGCCAGCTTGTGCTGCAAACCAGGAAACTGAGTCTGTAGTCACCTGCACCCTGATGGGAGAGATCAAGTGGAAAATGTGACAGTGGGGATCCTGGCAGAGGTTCATCAGAGGCAGCTCCTCTTCTGGAAACCATTGCTGCACGTCAGTGATCCAGCCCCTTGCTGCCCTGGCTGGCGGGGAGAGGCCCTCGGGAGCCATCCACCCTGCACCACCTGCTCCTTCAAGCCAGACTGCTGTGACTGCTATGCCAGTGTCAGAGCGACCAGGGGGTGCCAACCAAGCTCGGTGGGAGGCAGAGCCCCAGCAGGTTGTTCTGTCACAGTTGCTGTTCAGAACCAGGCAGCCCAGGAGGAAAAAACTGTTGCAGGGTGTGTGTGTGTGTGGGGGGTGTTGGGCCTTGGGGAGATGCTCTGTTGCCATCTCACTTCCTCACATGGATAGTAGGGATGGGGGGAAAGACTCAAAACCCTCAAAGCCCGTGTTACCTCAATGCCAGGGCCAGGCAGCATCACGGTTGCACATCCCTGACTGTTTACCTGCTCTAGGAAGGTGGGGGAGCATATCAGAGGGGGAACACAGCTTTGGAGAAAGAGGGGCATGGTCCAGGGGAACAATGAGCAATGGAGAGAGGACCCAGTACCAGAAGGAAGAATCTGCCTGCATGGGATAATCCCAGGGAACATGAAGTTACACCTTCACTCGGTGACAAGCCCACCACTCAGAAACCAACTGGGTTTTCTTTTCCCACCCCAAACCCTCTGAACACAACCATGCCCATCCACCCGTGAACCCAGACTGGCACAGTTCCTCCAGCCAGATAACCCCCGGGTGCGACAATGGGAAAATGTGATCCATCTCTTGCATTCCTACTGACCTAGCTGTGGTATTTCCGCTGATCAGCAAATTGTCTCCACTTGTACTCGGCGCTCTGAGTTTTGTTTACTGAGAAAATATCCGGTTGCCTGTCCCTGTGATCTGTCAAAGGCTGAGAGCATCTCTGAAGGCAACAAGGTGAAAGCTGGTAAGAGAGTGATTTTTTCTTTTGGTGTGCTTGCTGCGGTTTTGTGACTAGCTTTTTGAAATGTGCTGCTCACCCCACATGCTCTTTACAATTAACAAAATCTGAGTGGTGTGCAGTGCTAAGAACAATACATTGAAAAAGAAGATTTTATTCTGAGTCAGAAAAGGAGTTTGCCTGCGATGCCATGGGAGGGATGCAGAAGGGAATCTATGAGAGAAACCTAAATTAAGTCCCTTCAGCACAGAGCCATGGGCAAAAGGGAAATATGAGCTTTTCCACCATTTGCTTTGTCACTTCTTTAGACTTTTCACTCTCCTGTATCCTCTGAGCTCTCATCATCATCCTGTTATCAGAGAGGAAGGGGGGACAGACATAGCCAGAACAGAGAACATCACCAGCATCCGGAGAAGGAAAAGTTGCGCTGCAGTTTCCGTTAATTTTCTACCTTGGTGTGAATAAAAGAAAGTTCTTGGAGACCAGAGCAGCAAGAAGCAGCCTCAGGTAGAGATGAAGATGTCAACACTTGGGACAATCACATCTTTCTGTGGAAGAACAGAGCAGAAGATGGTGGTTGTAGCCACTAAGGTGGCAAGGGCAGGCTGCAGCCCCATCACTCACCAGGGCCCTCAGCCAGAGACACCCATGTGGAGGTCACCAAAAGTTCAAAATTCCAGCAGATGTAAACGCAAGTGGTCCCGGCAGGTAGATCAGATCAGGGTGTACAGTGCCATCTCCACTGCATTTTTCTCACAGATAGGAGGGGACATCTGCCCCTCCAGTCAACTGCCCCTTCTCTGCCACCCTCTAGAGCAGCAAAGAGCAATGGAGAGGGACAGGGGATGGTACTGGGGTGCTGCTGTCCCTCTGAGCCTCCCTGCTCCAAGGGTCATTGTCATCTGTGCCCACTTCCCTCCTTACCCCCTCACCTTCCTGCCTTCTGTATGACCCACGGGCACACCCCATGAGGAGCAGGGAACAGCAAAAACACAAGCCCCAGTGACCCCACAGAGGATGGAGGGCCTCAAAGGGCACGTGCCTTTCGTGTCACATCAGGGTGGCAGTGCCAGCCTTGCTGTTCTGAGCCACAGAGAGCACCCGGCCTCCAAACTGCTGATGCTGAGCTTTACCGGAGCTGCGGAACCACAAATGGCACTAGAAACTTCTTGCTGTGAAGGCTGCACCTACTTCTCCCGACTTCCTAAAAATAGAGCCCTGTGCGGAGGCCCCCACGGCCCCGGCCCTGCCAAACAAGCCCCTGCTGCCTGAGTCACGGCGGAAGGGAGCAGAGCATCCCGAGCGTCCCCCCGCACTCGGCCAACAGCCGAAAGCTGCTCTCCCCGGCACGGGGTGCGGGGGCTGCGCCCTTCAAAGCCTCAGAGAAACGCCCCGGCGAGGCTCTACCCTTTCATGTTGCGAAAGGAGAGGGTAGGAGCGGGGAAAAGCAAAACCCGCGGGAGGCTGCAGGGCTGCCGATGCCCGCGGCCGCCTCCCACGGCGCGGTGCGATGGGTGGGTGGGGAGGGTCCCAGCGTCGACTTTGCATCGCCCCTTCCTCCCCACCTGCCCCGTCAGGATCAAAAGACAGACAGGACCACGTCTTCCACATCCGTGTGGGACACACAAACAAAACAAAAGGCTTGGGAGGAGACGGGGGATGCTGACATTCCTCCCCGCACGGAGCTGAGTCCGCGGCAGCCGCATCTGCAGCTGGCTCCAAGCACTCGCTGGGCTCCACGAGGACAAACCCAACCTTGCCACAGCAGAGCCACCCAGCCCTCGGCTCCCACCGCCCCACAGGGTGGGACAGTGCCCACGGATCAAGGCATTGTGCCCTATGGAGGGTTTCACAGCTCTTGGCCAAAGTCCACGTGTAGCACTGAGATGGATGGGATGCCAAGGATTTTGTGTGGGTTCTGTCGTGGGATGTGGGTGAGACACAACCTGGATCAGCTGCTGTCCTGCTCAGCCTTTCCCTCCTTTCCCTCCCTCTGTAGCTGGAGGCTTGCAGTGAGCCCTTGCACTGGCTGAGCCCCAGGCTGGCTATGCCTGGTTATCCCACTGGGCACTGACACATCCTGCAGTTAATCATCTGGATCCTGATTGGAAATTATCAAGAGATGGGCAATCTCCCAAGGCAGATTTGGCAGCCACTAATTCAATCTTCCCCATTTCTCTCCTTCATTACACCACAATCCCCCTGCCAAGGCAATATTAATGCAAATTACTCATCTTTTCCAAAACCTTTTGCACCTCTTGCTCCATAAGGCTCTCATCACAGGGCTTTCTTCACCACTACGAGAATCACCTCTGTGGCTCTTTCAACCTTTGCTGTCATTTGTCCCCTCTCCCCACTGATCTCCGAATCCCCTGGGAGGCTGTGCTCATCCCTCATGATCACTAGGATCCCACTGGGGTCACACACAGTCCCAAGGGGAGCAAGAGAGAATGACACTGCTGTCAGTGGCAAGAGATGAGCCAGCCAGGGTGAGCAGCCAAAGGGGCAAAGGGCAGACAGGGAACACTTCTCTGACCTGAGGGCTTTGGGGAGGAAATCCTCAGCCCCTACCCGGGAATAACTCTCCCCATGGAGAAGGCAGGAGGAAGCTGTGCTTAGGTGCACATGCAGCCATGCTCACTCTGGGAGCCCAACCAGGGCAGTGCACACACAGTCAGAGGCAGTGAAACCAATCTTGAATCTCTTGGGAAGTGATGCAAAGACAGATCAGCATCGCCTTCCATGGTGTGTGACAGACACTGCAGTGCTATCCCACAGCCCCTTCTCCTTGCCATGATGCTCTGAGCAGGGCATGTTGGTATCATGAGGAGCCCTCTCCCTGCATGCTGCCAGCCCTGCTGCTGCTGCAGCGCAGTGGTGGGAATGCTTGCCCCAACCCCAGCCCCAGCTTGCTCCTAGGCCACGCTACAACAGACCCAGCTTTGGGGTGTCATCTTGATAACAAATCCATCATAAATTCCCTGTGAACCTGTGGGAGGCACAGGAGAGCAAACGCTAAACCAACTCTGCCATCTACTGACTCCTCGGTCTCCTCTCCCTGCCCTGTCCATCCTTCCATCCCCGCCTCACACAGACACCTGGAAAGTTGTTAAAAATGAAGGGTCTCCATGCTGGGACATGATGACACAGGCGATGCCAGAGGAGCCCTGCAGCCAAGCACATGTCCTGCCTTGCCTGCCCTGTGCCCCAGAGACGTGGGCACAGCTCAGGCTGCAGAGCAAAGGGCTTTGTGGGGAGAAGAGCAAAGTAGAGCTACAAAAGCTGCTCTTGACATAACAACGTTCTCAGTGCTCAGGCCATGGACAAGACCAGCTTAAAGAAGAAAGTAAGTCTGGCTTCCATGAAGCACTGATGTTTCAGGAACTTCTCCCTCTGAGCAGATCTTAGAGGCAGGTTTCCTTTTCAAGGAAGCAGCACCTCATGGCTGGCAAGTGTCCTGTCAAGGTCCACCACTGCTTTCCCCACACCCCATGGGAGCAGGGCTGGTGCAGAGCCCAGGTCTGGCTTGGCATGTGGCAGTGGGGAAGAGCAGGTGACAGCTCCAAGCCAGCCTGGCAGTCCCCAAACCATGACCAGAGGGGGTACAAAGCCTGGGTCTGGGCTGAGCTCTGACCTCGCTCAGCAGTTTTTGCTGATGGCCACTGGGGCAGAGACAACCCCCAGGCAGGAAGGGATGTCACCCCTTTTGTAGGAACTCCTGTCTGTGGGCTGAGCACAGAAACCTGAGCAGCACGATCAGCTCAGTGTTGCCTCATTAAGTGAAATAAAAAGGAAACAAGACATTTACAAGTGGAAATAGAACAACTTCCCTGGTGCTCTGGAAACCATCCTGCCAGTGTGGGAAGGTATTTCCCGGATTAAATTCTGGCCACTGAGGCCACTGATTTCCAGCACTGCAAAGCAAAGTTTTGGCTACAGAGATCTGGAAAGACTCCCAGCCATAAGGACAAGGACATCACTGGCATCCCAGTCTCAGTTCATGCCTAAGCAGTGCAGAGGCAGCTATGTGTGATAAGTGGGTGTATGAAACACCAGAAATTCATTTTCTCTTTTGATTTCCTCCACAGCAGTGTCCCAGAGCACGGGGGTGCAGGAGCTCCAAGGTTGGAGTGGCCACTGGGCCAAGGTACCACACTGCTGAGAAAGCACCACAGCCTCAGCCCCAAAATCCCACCTCCACACCAAAGGTCTCAGCAGCTCAGGGGCTTCTGCAGAGGAAAATGATGGCAGCAGGATGGTAAATGTCAAGCTTGTATCTCCAGGCCTGAGGTCAGCATCTGTAGCACTCCAGGTATTCACCAGATGGAGGATGGAGACTCCCCATGGCAGTGCTGCAGTTGGATAGTGTGACCAGAAGGACTGAC
Source organism: Manacus vitellinus (assembly GCF_001715985.3). Classification (NCBI taxonomy): domain Eukaryota; kingdom Metazoa; phylum Chordata; class Aves; order Passeriformes; family Pipridae; genus Manacus; species Manacus vitellinus. The sequence continues at coordinate 11,540,201 of NW_021939395.1, read as the reverse complement.
ATGAGGCCTTTAAGATGTTTCTCTTTCAAAACAATGAGAAAATTAAAGCCATGGTAATTGTGTAAATGAGCTGTCCTACCAATACTTTATTTTCCCAAGGGAGTTTTTTCCTTTTTACCAACACAGCCCCACTTTGAACTTTTTTTGGTCACTGCCCAAAGAGATGTAGGTCTGCAAACACCCTCTGAGCTGTCTGTACTAATTGTCCTGTCTGTAAAGGGTGCTGCAAGCTTAAAGATGAGCCTGAGGTCAATAGAAATGTCCATTCTTAGTACCTGGTGATGGTATGGCATTGGATATGCTGGTTCAGCATTCCCCTCTGCCCCTTTTAGCCTGGAGGAGTGGCATTTCCAAGAAGTTGCTCCAGCCTGGGTGAATCGCAGCCCGACACAGAGGCAGGACATGTCCCATCCTTCCAGGAACGCGATATCAGAAGATGCAGCAGCCCTGGTTCCTGTTCCTGCTGATGCTGGGAGTGACTCTGTTGCAGTTTCTGGGTACAAGTCACTCTTACCAGCAGACACACGGTGCTTCTCGGAGCTTGCAGCCTGTTTACAGAGGCTGAGAGACGTCAGCTCATCTCACCTTTACCACAGGGGCCAGGGAGGCACGCAGGCAGCTCTGGCAGAGTCGCTGCCCTGCTGGGAGCCCCACACCCAGCCCTGGCCCCTCTCCCACCATGCTCAGGCTGTGCTGGGCTGGAACCCCCTGGGAAGCACACTGAGTGTGTCAGCTGCTTCATCCTTCCCAGAGGTTTCCCATAAGGTGTGGAGAAAATGCTGTAAAGCTACAGAAAACATGGCTTGTTCAAGCACTCAGTTTTAAGGGATGATGGGGCTGAAAAACAAAAATTAGGATGATTTTCCAGATGCAGCTCCCCCAGGATCCAGTCACACCAGAGAAACAAGTTTCTCATGGAGAAGATTTGTCCAAACGTATCTCATGTATAATAAACCAGGCACAGAGCTATGTGCCTCATGGGTGAGTGCAAATTACGGGACTGAGGGACACATTAGCACATCAAATTGCAGAGCATGGGATTTCAGCTTCTTTGCTGGTGCCCAGGCTCATCCAGAGTACCATCCAGCCCATCTCCACATCCTGTTGGAACCCATCACACCATTACTTAGGTTGATGAGAGCTGGCCTGGGGACACACAGATGCTGTTCAGGGCACACTTTTTCTTTCCAGAGCAGCTCCTCGTATGCCCAGTCTGCTGGACACATTTCTCCTCACTCACTTGAATGAGTGACCAAATGCCAGAGGTTGTAATTCCCTTTTAGCAGAAAAGCAACTTTTACTTTACAGTGGAAAATCTTTGGTCTAAAACCCCCCTGCACACCTGAAGTGAAGTATTACATGCATGTGATGCAATCAGGGAGGCTTGCAAGCTGGAATGGCCAGTTGCTGCAAAACACAGTGAAAGGGAAACCCCAAACAACCTGTTCAGGGAAAACACCCTACTGACACTAACTCTAAGGACAGAAAAAAAGGACTATTTCCCCCCAGTATTCAGGGTGTGGAAGATGAACGCACAACAGTCAAGAAACTATCACCATTTTGCTGAGCCACAAGAAAAGCTACCCACAGAAACAGTGAGTGTTGTCATCCCCATGACAAGTCAGTTGGGGAAACAGTTACAGAAACTGGGCTCAGTGGTTTGAGAGAAGGGAAAGCAAACCCAGAGCACATTCCAGTGTGTTCCCTCAGCATCAGCCTCCTTACACCCCATTACAGGCCATGAGCTAGTCAGGATGTGGATCACGTGGGCCTTTGCCACCTGGGCATATAGATGGAGAGATCTGGAAGGTAGGATACTTGTTTTCTCTTGCTGCCTGTGTCCAACTGCTTATGATACCTTAGAAAGTCAGCTGGTCTCAATTTCATCACTGGTGAAATGAGGCATCTCTGTTGCTAGGAAGGGTGAAGACCTAGAGATGCCCAAAACAGATTGAGTGGATATAGAAAAAAAAATCATTATGCCAGCTCTAATCTGCAGAGCAATATAACTTTTTCAGAGTGAATTGTCTCTCAAGGTGGTAATTGCTGAGTGATCCCTTATCTCAAAGCTTTTTCATCTTACCTTCTTCCCCTGTTTTGTTGAGAGAACAGCTGAGTGGGCATCTGGCAGTCAAGTTCAACCCACCACAAGGTTCCAGCCCTCCAACAGCCCCATTCACCTCCTACCAGGCAATGCAGCTCCTGAGGAACATCACTGCCCCTCCTGACTCCCTGACCCAGGAATTCACCCTAATTCTTAAAGAACTGAGCTGAATCACTATAGATAATAATTACACAGTGAAATGGTGAGTGTCAGTGCTGCCACAGGCACCCATCTCCTGTCCCTACTAACCAGCCCCCAGTCCGTGAAGCTCCATGGCAGTGACACATGATGCAGAGACAGTCTCTAAGTGACAGCCTAGATTTGATGCAGGAAGGAAAATTTCCCCCAATTCCCTTCAAAATAGCAGAGTGTGCAGCCTCTGGGGTGGTCTTCAGGCTCTTTGAAAAGAAGGCTCAGATGGGGTTTTTTTAGCTTTGCAGGGCAAGAAGATCAATAAAACTGAAAGTAGGTTCACACCACAGAGCCCACCCATGCAAAACTATCACGAACCACAAAACCAGGCAATTACACAATCTCCTTCTAATGTTTACCAGGTTCATTTTCCGGGCACTGGCTGCTGTTGAAAACAGCCTCAGGAGAGCTTGGTGGTAGAAATGACCTCTTGGTCACCAACAGTCAGAAAACCCACTAAGCTTGTCTTAAAGGGTAGAAGCATATGATTCAGGTCTCTAAGAATTAGTCTCGGTCTTCAAATAATCCTGGAATTATTTTGGTACAAACCCAGAGCTCTCATATCACCATGTTTCACATATCTGAGATCAAAGGGAGAAGATGTAAAGCAAGTTTTCTCCCCTGCATGGCAAGGATGGATAGGTATCTCCCAGGAACATGGAGTTTGAGGTTCATCGTGCCCAGAAAGAACCATATGGAAAGGACAGATCTGATTAACAGCAGACAATGGGTGGGCATCTCTTAGACAAACTATGTCCTTTTAGCTCATTTCTGGAGCTGCCAAGCACTGTCCCTGCCAAAATCCAGACCAGGTTCTCCAGGCTCTCTTTGGTCATGGCCAAAAGCACTATCACACATGGCATCCAGCAGAGGAGAGGGTGGGTAATCCCCCCTTCCTCTAAGTAGATTTACCAAAACCCTCTCCAGACTTGTGAAGAAGCACAATTTACAACCCCTTTGCACAGTGGGGCCATGCCTTCCCCTCCCTGCACAGCACAGGAGCAGCAACATTCCCTGGAGGATCGCAGGGCATTTGAAACCTCTGCTCCCATGTCCTCCTCCCAGCCTGTGGATAACACGTTCACAGGATGGGTCAACTTTCTCCTCCATCCAGAAGGAGGAAATTTCTTCCCTAACAGCCACCACTACAACACTTTGCTGCATGGTGGCTTCTGCTGGGTGGTGAAGTGCCAGCGAGTCATTCATAAAATTATGCCTCAGGTAGGAAAAAGGCCAGAGCTCTGCATGGGAAATGAAATGCTCTTGAAATTACATAGCTGTCCTGGGGATATGAACATACAAAACTAATGAGGAGCCCTTGAGCGTTTCGTACATCAGCCCAGTGTACAGCCTTGGTGAACACCAAACCCCAGCACTCAGCAGCTCTGGGACAAAATTGTGGCCAAGGAAGCACTCAGCAGATGTGAGTCCTGAATTGCTGTGTCCCTGCAGGGTGTGCTGGTGGCAGAAGGTCTCACCTGGATTGGTAGCACATTGCCCAGTGGTTTTGGTCTGCACAAACACAGTGTTAGAGGATGCAGGATGAGGTTGCATGATGCTCAGCACACACCATCACACAGGTCAAGGGCTGGATTATGATTCCAGCCCAGCCCAGCTGGAGCTCAGGAGTCTCAAGGCATAAAAACCATCCTACATTAAGATCAAAGGTCCAGTGCCCATCCCCAATAGTAGCTGACAACCAAGGAAATTAAGGATCTACCTTGTGCCCATCAAAGTTTGTTTGCAAATTCCTGCACTGGGGGTTGCATCCAGAGGGCTGCGTTTAGGAGAGACCTGTGCTTCCTGCTGTCCACCACAGCATCCCTCAGCTGGCAGCACCACAGTTTGGTCACACATTGTGACAGAAACACTTGTTTTCCCTTGTTCCACCTTGTCTGATGCTCACCGAGCTGCTCTACAGTTTCTATTTCCTTAGCAGTGGGAATTCACCAGCTTTACTGATGCAATGCAGTTACGTGGCAGTTCTTCAAGCTAAACCCAGTGGGAAGTTTGCTTCCCAGATGGCACTGTTTGACAGCAGCTCTGGGACACAGTGTGGCTCCCCAGGAAGCAGCGGTAGCTGTTGGAGCCAGGCCCTTTGGAAGAGGATCTGGTTTCCCTGCATTCTGTTACTGTCACATTTTGAGGACTAAGGCACATGAAGAGAACTGGAGCAGACATGAGCTTTGCATTAACCCTCTTCCACTGGGCATTGCAGGTGGCTTTTCCAAATGTCTTCCTTTTTATAAACAGGAAAAAGGGTAGTATTTGTATTCCTTGTCTCAATACATTTCTTATTTTTAGGTCTTTTGCTGTTTATACAGCAAATGTACTGTTCAAAGACTGCAGCAGCAGAGTGTGACAAACATCAAAATCTTTAGGATCACTGAGCATCTTTTCATTCTGGGCATCTCCACAGCAGATGAGCCTTGTCCTGATGGGGCCTCCTGGAATTACTGTACCAGCATCATGACATGGCATCTGTCACCCGGGAGCTGCACCATGTATCTCTCACAAGCACCAGCAGCACGATGAGTGCACCCACAAACCAGAGGCAAACACAGTGGCATCTGTGCAAACACATTGCACACCCTCAGGCACACAAAGTGCCACTGACAGCACCGAGAACTGCCGAGTGCTGGAATGTGCAGGAACAGCCAGAGGTTTGGATTTGCTGGTTTGACTGTTCCCATTCTCCTTCCATCACAGTGGTGGAAGTAACACAAGGCAGGAGATAAAAAGAAATACCCTGTAAAGGGATGAGAGATGCAGCATTTGCATGATCCAATGACACTGGGGACTGACTGTGCACATGATAACCTGCTGCAGAAAACACACAGGTGAGATCAAGTGTCCGTCCTGACTGAGCCACACTGACACAGCTGGACTTCCTAATTTAGGAAGAAACAAGTATTCTCAGGAGGAAGAGATGCTCATCCTCTGACCCTGGCACCCACCAGCAATACCCAACTCCAACACACAAGCCCAGCACACCCTGCAAGGTCACTGCAGAATGAGTGATGACAGACAGCACAATCACCACTACTGTTATTTTTCCAAAGAGATCAGCTAGGAAATATGTTTAATTTTTTGAAGAGAGATTTAGAGAGGTCCAAGCTCTGAACCAGGCCCTGAAAAGAAACAAAGAATAATGGGTCATCATTATCCATGGATATTCATTTACATGGCAGCACTGAGCATTCAGGAAATGTAAGAAGTTTCCTACATGGGCAATAACAGTATCTTCTTTCATACCATAAGGACTTCAGGCTCCCAGTATTTTCCTGTATACTAGATGGCTAAAATAGAAATACTTGATTTTAGAGCCACCAAGGAGTTAGACTGAAGTGACTGAAGCCATTGCTTCAGAAGGGCTCTTAGAAAAGCCCAGAAAAAAAACTCAGATCCAAGTGCAGGTTCGAGAGAAGGGCTCATAGTTTCACATCCAATAACATTTGGTCAGTGAAAACCTGAATACTGGTTGTTTATTACCTGAACGATTTACCCAAAACTACTTCTGAATAATCATAAATCATCAAAGCAGCTGTCGGCCACCAGGCAGCCTCAAAACACACATCAAGAGCCAACATAACAGCTTAAAAAATCCTGCAAATGCGTAGAATGATTTGACTCATTTAATTGCTTAAATCAAGCCAAAATCCAGTTTAATGATACCCTTATAAACAAAGAATATGTCACAAATAACGAGTCAACAGAAATACATGTTTAACACAAAGAAGTAGAACTGGTTCTGTGGCAGATGCTCGTTTACATATGTATTGATTTAATTACAGATTTCTCTCCCTCCTTTCAAGATTGCTAAAAAAGATTCAGAACACAATCCCAGAACCGCTCAAACTGAGCCAGAGAGACTAGAGACACTAATTTTTTCCTTTGGTTGTGCCTACAGAGATGTGCAACATTCCTGCTCTTATTGACATAAACAAAGTCAGAGGCACGGGCGGGACTGCCACAGCTTCAGCTCCTGATGCTCTGCTGCATGTGAGGAAGCTTGTGCCTGTCTTCATAAGCATAAAAGCCAGAATTGGGCCAGGAAATCCTCGAGTTTTCAGTCTGCATTAAAGCAAATTTCTGTGCATGCTGCAGCTGTCTGTAAGAGAGACGAGGCGAGTGGATGTGCACAGGGGAATAAACCTGGCTCTGGGTTCCTGCACTCCCCAGTTTGCAAAGCCACAGAAAGCATTTTTCCCAGGCAAGGAGGGGCAATGGAGAAGGCTCTTATTTCCCTGAAACCCCTCCCTTCTCAAGCGTTTCTTCATGGAGACAGGCAGCAGTTCTCATTAGTCACTATTACAAGGTTGTTTTGTGCCCTACAGCCTGTCAGTGTGGGAAATCTGCCTGGAATCAGAGCAGGCTGCCAGCCTGCTGCAGCCTGGACAGCACCAGCACCCTGCAGGATGATTCCAGAGCTGCTTCACAAACTGTCATTTCTCAACAGTATTTTCAGGCTGCTTTCCTGTCAAGCAAGGGGAAAAAGACCCAACAAACAAAAGCACCTCCTTTTTGGGATACCACTACACAGTCTGTGGGCAGACAATGGGTTTCTACACAGGCAGAGGGGTCATCTTTTGTGCCTGTGCCAGGAGGATTCTGCACAGGGATGCCTTGAGGGACGACAGTGCATGCTGCATCCCTGGACTCACTGTCTGTCCATGTCTGTGGCTTTGTCTCCTGATCTTCCCCATCACTGCACCATCCCATGGGTGTTCCTACAAAACATGAGGTCCACAACAGCGTGTTTTGAACAACAGACCTAGAAGCCTCCTCATCAGACCCAGCTCATCCTCCAGCCCTGCCCAGACAGGAGTTAGTCATGCACTGTTAGCAGCTCAGCCCTGGCTTGGGGGGCAGAGGAGCCCCACTGTCCAGCTCTGTTCAAGACACCACCTTGTAGATGATGGATTTTATGCCTTAAATCCATCTAATAAATGGAATTCTCTGTAATATTTTTTTTTTTGCAAGAAAAAGGACAAATGGTGCAACCATGATGCTGATCCTACATATTTGGATAAACATAGAAAAACAGTCCAACTTGCCCAGGGCAAGTGTTGGGCAATCAGTTCATGCTCTGTTGGCAAATGAAGAGGTCAGCAAGAGGGTGATTAGATCCTGTATGGAGCAGAGTGGAAACATCCCCAGCCCCTCCTGCCCCTGCCCTTTAACTCAGAGTAAATCACTCACCTTCGTGCTATGCAGAGACCTCAGGTCCTGTGCACCCAGCACGTGGTGCAGTCCTTGGTGCTGTTTTTCTAGCAAAGCAGGATAATGTCTGGCTGGTCTTTGCACACTTACAGTCAGCAGTCATTGGTGCAGCCTTGGGAAGGGGAAAAAAAAAATATTTTGATTCTAATCTTTTCTTAAAACATGGCACAAATCCAGCACCAACAAATAATGTGGGATAGGTGGAACTGTGATAGTATCACACGTCTCAAATGTCTTGGTTATGTGACAGCTTGACTAAAGCCAGGAAACTTTCCTTAGGCTCTACTTAGTCTACCTTAAAAAACACAAACAAACAACTTTATGCATCCAAAAGTCCAGCTAGAGGACTTTCCTAATTGCCCATAATTTTTAATTAGCCCTTGCGTTTTCCCCTGAAGTGGCTGGAGTGCAGTACCCAGACTGCACACAGTGTTCCTCGTGCTGGTGAGCTGCACATGGTGACTGCTCTAAATATCATTTATCTGGCACATGGTTGAGACTTGACAATATTTGGGCAGTTTACAAGAAGCAATATCATTCCTTCCCTGCCCTGCAGAGAGCCTGGCTGTTCTGCATTAGTCCACACTGCTCTACAACCTGCACAGAACTGGAGGTCTTGGTTTCCAGAGCCATAACCAGATCCAGTCAGACTTGGGGGTTGCTGCAGTAGCTGGTTGGGGTCCACAAAACTTCAAGACAATCAGACATTCAAGCCCTCCACAGGAACTAATCTTTAAAGACTAAGAAAGGGTTGATCTTCTGCAAGGCTAAATCAAAGGGTTATCACTTGGCCACATCATTCACTGGTAACTGAAGTTACCAGTGAATGTCATCTCTGAGCCTAAAAACACAGGGTAACAGATAAAGCCTGTGTGTGCAGGGGTGCTTTCCCCCTGCTGTCCAGGCACAGGTAGACATTGTTCAACAGGCAGCTGGTACAGGATTATTTTAGGCTGTGCTCAGTTACCAGAGATGCCCTTTGAGTGTTTGGTACATTCAGTTTCCTGTCATCCACTCCATTTGTTTCTGTTTGGTAGAGGGATTCACCTAAAGTGACACCTCTCTCTGGTAAAACACAGTATTGGGAGCTAATCAAGTGCTTTATATTTCTGAGCATAGAAACTTTTTGTTTTAATTGTGCTGTGTGGGAAAGAGCTGTTGTTTTATCCCTATCTCAGGTGGAAAGGTCTTAAGCAGGAGATGCAATACTGCTGTATTTCAGAATGAAATGCTGCCTGATAATATTTTTATAACCCTGTACAGGGGCACTGGGCTCAGCCAGGTTCATGGTGGCTCACAGAGAACTGAGTCTCCTGCTGGACCCTGTTTTGGGGAATACCACATCTGAGGTGGCCACAGCCAGCTTGGCTCAGCCAGCTCCGTTATGGCTTCAGCCATGAAAACATCCTCTGAGCTGTCCCAGAGAGCCCTTGGCCCTATGTCACAGCCCAGCTGCTGATTGTCCATCCCTCAGCCACCTTTATATCCCCTCAGCAAAGAAATTCTGATCTGTGAGATGCAACCACAGTGTTGTTTGTGCAGTGATATTGTCAGTGCAGTGACACACAGCCCTCTGACACAGCCTGTGATGTCCCTGAAACATGGGAACATCCCTCTCCCAGCAAACAAGGCACCAAAACCACCAGTTTGCACCAGTTTTCTGCTGAAATCCTCCAAGAATAATGATATATGACAACTCAGGGGAGTACCAAGCTCTCAGTGGATCAGCAGCTAAGTGGAACAGAGCCTTGAATCCAAAACATGCAATGTATTAAACCAGACAGTACAGGAAAACAGATCACAGAACAAAGTGGTGCAACAACACTTCTACCCAGGAGCAGGACTGTCTTGCTTGGCAGAGCCTGCCAGGAAAGAGGATTAAAAACCACAAGATGGTAAAAAATTCCAGTGATGAGTGAGTGTTTACCAAAGGCTACATGCCACGTGGGTACATGAAGTGTCCCTTGCTCACCTGGGGTGGGACAAATTAATTGACACCTGAACAAAAATGAAAACAACAACAGCTTGTGTTCCCCTCTCTGAAAGGGATGATCCTTCCTGTCTTTATTTATTTATTTATTTATTTATTTATATAACCTTTAGGTATTTTTTTCATAGCAAAAGAATATCTCGTTTGTCATTGCAGTCTGGGACTATTTTTAACACTAGTAATGAGTGACTAAAGTGGGGTGGAGTAGCTAAACCAGCTCGCTGCTCCCAGCCACCCACAGGGTTTATCTGACCATCAGAGGGGGAGATGGAGCAGGGCCAGCCCTCGTGAGGAGGCAGAGCAAGACGCCTGCAAAGTGTCTGTGTCCTGGGACACGCATGGTGAAAAAATGCACACCACTTCCTGCTGATTAAAAAAGGGCTCAGACTCCTCACAGGGCAGGCACATCCAATGCCTGAGTATTTCTCTGCATCAGTCTCTGACCAGAGCCCACAGAGCATGTAGTTTGCATCTCACCTGCCCATCAGAAAAAGATAGAAGAAAAGCCATCTGTGCAAACAAGTCATTCCTGGACTAGAGGATGCCCAAAGGAAGGCAAATAGTGGTTTCTCACAGTAAATTACTGAATCAGTAAATTACTAAAAATCAGTAAGCCAGTAAATTACTACAAAATCGTGGGATCATTAAGATTGAAAATACCTCCAAGATCATCAAGTCCAACCATTAATCCAGCATCACCACATTCACCACTAAACTGCATCCCCAAGAGCCACCTCCTCATGCTTTCTGAACACTTCCAAGGATGTAACACCCGGCCCCCGCCTGTCCTTCTGGGCGGTCTCTGCAGAGGTGCGCTGGCACTCGGGGAATCGGGAGCTGTTGAAGTGGATACATCCCACATCCCTTCTCCCATCACCACCACGACTGCTGCATTCAGAGGAGGGATCAAAACCAACCGTGGGAAGTACCAGATGGCAGCTGCTGAATACAGCGAGCTGGCTGCCAAGTCCTTCCCAGCAAAGGAGCGCACGGACGGAATGGGAATGAAGGCACGGTCACTGGAGCATGACAGCAGTGGGAACACAGCACCAGCCTCAGCTGAAAAGCAAGAAACACTCCACTCTGGACAAAAGTATTCTAGAGGACCATGTGTGTGTATCTAGAGTTTTTTTAATATATATATATATTATATACACATAAAAATAAAAGCCTACCTAATGTAGGGAACTGCTGTGAAATGTTCAAACCCCTTTTCATACTGAGTCACGTAAAGCAAGTTGTGCTGATGGGTTAAAACTGTGTTTATTGCAGAAGAACAGAGAGATGCCAACAAACCCCAGCACGCTCTGGTGCACATTGCTGTGGTGGTGTGAGACAAAACACAGGAGCAGCAGAGCCTCTGTCCCCCAGCCCTCCAACGTGTCATCATTCTTCTAGCAGCCAGGACAGAGAGCAAGCACACATGTGCCCAGTGTGGAGCCTGCACTGACAAGGGGCCCAGGTACCCTTGGGCTTCTTGGATGTTTGTTCCCTTTTTCCAGGACTGCCAGACAACTGGACAGTGAGGACACAGTACTGCCAAACCTTGCAGCAATGGCTCACAGCGTCACCCTGTCAAGGCAGAAGCACTGATGCCTCGCGTGTATGCAATAAGGGACATGCATTTTAAAACAATGGGTTTTTTCCCCCACACTGTCCAACCCCACTTGGTTGATTCACCAGAAACACAGAATTAATAAGTCACCTTGAATATTCCCAGCTGTGACATGCACAGGGCCAAACTGTTCAATGAAGCACTACATTTTAAGGGTATTTAAATACACTGTTATATGTCTTCTAAGACCTCAGAGAGAAATTATTTAAGCATTTTCATTTAGAAGGGATGGCAGAGGGAGAAAAAAAAATAATATTTCACTATTTTGAAGCAGTAAGTTAAATGGAATCATGGCACATGCCAGTAAGGCAGACATATAAAGTACAGCTTGGAAATCTTGGCTTCAGCCCATAGAGGAAGTCAGATTGATTATATTACCACACAGCCTTAAAAATCAGGGAAGTGATTTGGGATAACAAAAAGAAAACTACTTGGAGAGCTATTCATAAAATGAAAACAGAAGAAAAGTAATTTTGTAGAAATATTAAAACCCAGTAATTTTTTTTCAGTGCTCATCTCTAGGGAGACAGGATGTTGCTCTATCTTTTATTGGTTTAGTTAAAACTGTTCCTCTTGCATGTGATCACAGGTTGGTCTAGAGCATGTATCTGCTACAGCAAACTTGCAAGATACAAGCTGAGATTTTAAAAAAATTTTCTGTTAAGTCACTTCCATAAACACCTGAAGTTGCTGAACTAAAATTATTTATAAAATTACACAAGGTGTTATAACTGGAGAAGTGGCAGCAGAGACATGTGATATAAGTCACAACCACTTATACCAGCTCAGGATTTGTCCTACAAACTGACAAGCTCCAGGATCTCAAAGGTCAAATTTCCTTGAGCAACTGCAAAGAGCTGTCTGAAAAAGTTAATCATGCTCCTTTATATTAAATTAATATATAGCTAATGGAGAAGGAGAAAACCAAACCCAAATCTTTTTTATCCTTAGGATTTACAATAAAGGCTAAGCAATGTCTCTGAGTACAGGGATCACACACACAAACCCAAACACTAGAGACAGGAGGTTTTACTCACAGTAGCTTCTGCAAATGTATTTGCCAAGGGTGTGTGTTTCAGTCTTGATGCACAGTTCAATCTGCCACTTGTGCTGCACAGGGGAGCATCAAGACTCTCTGTTCAGCTGCTCTGAGGTCTGGGGGATGCAGCCACCACAAAGGGTTTGACTCCTGTTTCTTCAGCTGGCCCAGTCCTTCATGCTCAGTAATTCAAAATTCAAACTCCACTGAGTTTATTTAGAAAAAGAACCTCTTACACCTGCAGAGAGGCTGGGAAAATAGAGCATTCCTACCTCCAGCTTTTTGCTCAGTGGTATTTTAATTGCACCCAATGAGGATCCAGGTTGCCTCTCAGAGCCAGCGTGAATTCACTGCTTTCTAGAGGATGATTATACAACACTGAGAGGGCAAACCAGAGCCTTCAGACATAAGCATATTATATAGTTTCCAAAGAATATCCATGGGAATTGCAAGTACAGTTACAAATTGCTGTGCTTTCAAAACACAAACACGATTACGTGCTTTGCTGACCCGTGGTTGTCTTGAAGTCTCTTGCCCAGGACCTAAGACTATTTTAAACAATCTGGAGGTATCAAGTCAAGCTAAGAAGCTGCAGCATCGAATTTATGCAAACTGCAACCCTGCACTTATCAGTTATCAACTACATTGATAATAATTGTGCTTCTTATCAAGAGAGGGCAAATGAATAAACACAGAAAGATTAAAAAATGCTAAGAGTCCTTTCAAGAGGGCTACATGAAAAGCCTTAAGTAGACAATATTTCTTCACAACGAACATACCGTCAGGTTTAATACCACAGCTATTAGAAATTATTTACTGTATAGAAAAAGATGATTTTTTCATTCCCCAAATAGTAAATAGTACATGTATTCTTCCAGCTGAGAGAAAAAGCACAGGATAGCTGCAATTCATTTCTTCTTGATTCACAGTTGCAAATAATAAAAGTTCACAGAAAGAACTTTCTCTTTCAGGATAAAGTAGAAGCATCCATTTGCTAAAAGTACAAGTCTTGTCTTCTGTCATGAATCTGAATACCTGAAAGACACAGCAGCATCAGTAGAGTCAAACAGCACATTCCATGCAATCTCCTAAGGCGTTGTGCAAACAAAATTGCACCTTTGGGTCTGGTGCAAAAGAGCCCTTACTAGAATAACCAGAATGACCCATCCTAAGTATCCCCAAAACATTGCACATCAAGGAACCAACACCAGGGTATGACCCAGTCTCAAGAGACTAATAAAAATATGGAAGCTTGAAGGCTTTGGGAGTAATTTCTTAGCCCAGCTCTCCTAGCAGATTGGTGGGTTTGTTGGTGCAAAGTGCAGCAGTGCCAGCACATGGGTCCAACAGAGACCTCAGCCTGAAGCCAGGTGCTTCAGGTACAAATAAAGAGGTAGTCTATCTTTCTAGGACCTGAAACTTGGACAACCAGTGAAAAACAGGCATCACGAAGTGGTAGCCTGATGATATAAAAAGTAAAGTACATGGGGTTAAAAAATCATGTATCTCATTTTAATATAACGTAATTTTTTCTTCTTCTTTGTTAATGTAGATATGGGAGGTGATGTGTCTATCTGGGGAAAAACAAGTTTTTGAAATACAGCCTGGAAGCAAACAAGGAAACAGCTTTAATTCTGCATGTATAAGCAGAATATTTAAGAATGTCCTTCATAGGTGAGCACTGATTTGTTCCAAACCTGCTGCTTTCATTACTCACCTGCAGTGGCATGGCCTACACTGGGATTTTCTGAGTCTTGGTAAGAGCTTCCTTTCCTCTCTTAAAAAAAGAAAAATCATAAAAAATACCAGGGATGAGCAGAGATTCCACACAGAGCTAAAAGTAGACAGTAATTCCTAAAGAAACCTTGTGCTTTTGCAGCCCAGCCTATAGCACAGGTGCTGGGGAGCTCTGTGCTGTCTGGCACAGCAACATACACTTCCATAAATATAAATATCAGCTGTTCTGAAACATGACACAGCACAAGAAGTATATTTAACAGATAGAGGCAGGAAACAGGGACTCCCACAGCCAGACTAAATGCACACATCTGAGGGATTTGCCAAAGACTCCCCGTGAACGTGGACCAGCCATTTCTTATCAATCCTTCTTGTTTGATAAGTACATGTGTGGTGTTACACATGTGGTGTTAAGAGGCTCCCTGAATATTCAGAAAGGTCCTGTAAACATCCTGAAAGAAAAGGCCATGGCTGGGGAATACTGAGCTGTTTAATTTCCTTTTCAGTTTTTCCCCACTCATTTTCTTTTTGAAATTTTGGGGAAAAATGTCCACTTCTGTTAACAGTGCTTCCCTGTTTTGACCCCAAGACTACTTTCACGAAATATCTTCTTTTCTGGAGGAGTCATTTCTCGAGGTTCCCAAGCCTTGATAGGTTCACATTGCCCCCTTGGGGGAAGAGGGCACCCTAACCTTGTTCTTAAATTAAATCCTAGAAGTACAGGCAATGTCTTTAAAGTAATTAGACTGTCATTTATTAGGCAAAAAGACTAGAATGAGTACCTGTGCAAGACATACATAAAGCCTCAGCTCAATCTATGTACCATGAGTAGAAAGTTTGCATTGCAGCTGAAGACAGAGCACTCTCCTTTTTCCATGCACAGACATAGACAGGCATCAGACATTGGAGCAGGAATGAGTTAACAAAACACCTACAGCTGGGGTCCTCATAACAACACAGCTTTGGTTGTATCCTCAAAAGAGAAACTGTGGATAAACTCCTGTTTGTACCTGCAGGCAGTCTTTAGCTCACATTCTGCCAAATTACTGCTGGTGCAGTTTCGAAACGGGGTAACCAGTAGGTATTTCACAGCTGGTTATTTTTCAAAACCTAAGCCTCAGGATTGCTCCTTCACATGCCTGGTCCTTTTTATCTAGAAGCACCAAGTAGGACATGCTGTATTTTTCCAGCAGACTCCCTAAACAATTTCACAACCCTTTTTCTTGGAGGCCAGTGTTGAGCTGCCTGACTGGGGAACGCCCAGGAACAGCAACGCAGGCACAGGGCACCAGGGCTCCAGCCAGGAAGCTTGATCCCAGACAGCTTCTCAAAGGCAGAAATTACTCACAAGGGAGCAATTTTATCCAGCAGATCTAGCTGCTGGGGGGACCTAAGCTCCTGGGAAATGGATTTCAGTCATCCACCATCTTTCTGCTGTGTGCTGGTGGTATCTAGGATTGGTATTCCTACTAGTTGTTGATAATAAATAACCAGCAATCATCACTTCTGTGGGAATTGCATTAGCTCTGGGATATCTGCAGGGAGCAAACACAGCCTCTGACAGGCAGGGCAGCAGTGCTTCATGGCAGGCAGCAGTTAGCCAGGAGACAAGGCAAGGCTGGCCCTAGAGCCCCTGTACCCTCGTCATTCCAGCTACAGACAGAGACTGGGAGGCAGAAAACCCCCGACCATGCTGGTAAGAGCTGCAGCTTCCCATCCTGTATTCAGAACATCATTACCACCCTGCACAGTGAGGCTGTCCAGGGATCTTTCCTGACCACCCCTTTCTGGTCCCAGTAAGGGAGCATTTGTTACCCATCAGACCTGCTACCTATGGGGCAGAGATCCTGATAGCACTGTGAATAACGTTTATATTCACTTAAAATACCTCCCCAATGTAAGCCAGAAGGTAAAATACTGTGCCAGTAGGCAATGCACATTGTTTGATTAAACCATACTGTGCAGCTAATCAGTCCCAAGTACCACAGCTCACATCATGGTTACCTGTTGAAATCTGAGAAGCTTAGGAACAGACTGTATTATTTTGACCCTTCACATAAGATGCCATCAAAGAACAAAGTGATAGTAAGTATTTTCTTACCTCCCCCAGGAGCTGAACTTTGACTCATATTTTGTAACCTAGCAGGTCCAGTCATACAAGCAGAACTCGAGTGTTGCTTCACAGGACATTCTTGCATGGATGTCAGACACCTTTCCTGCTGCAGGAGGCCGAGGAGAGAACCGTATTTCCTGTCAGAGATGGGTTCATCCACCACGTGCAGGTTGGGCAGGGCAGGATGATACACGGAACTGGTGACACCGGGAGACCCAATGGAAGGGAAGGGCCACAGATCTGCGGGTTGAGCTGGGTGACTGCGCAGAGCTGGTGGCTGGTATTGGCCTCCCAGACCGGCAGCAGGAAAATTCAGGCCGGAATTGGACATGCTCGTGGCGGAAGATGAGGGATACGGTTTGTAGCAATGCGATGAGAAATTCCACTGATGGGGAGACATGCTATCTGCTTAAAAAGAGAGAGAAAGCATCTGAAGTCTCATCAGTTCTTACTTTTTCCTAAGGCAAATTCCAATGGACTTCTAAGGGAAGGCCACCAGATTGCATATTCATTTTTACGGAAAGATATATTCACTTTAGTGTTGCTTATCTTAAAAAACAACCCTGAATTAATATTAAAAGCAGACTAAACCACCACCACCAATACTTCCAAATAAGTATTACGTGTGTTTTCTTACAGATCACTGGCATAGGCAGGTTTTTTAACAACTATATGCTTAAACAAATACATTTTTGCAAAGACAACAACTTAAGTCATAATGCATTTAATGCATCTGACAGTGATGGCCACACTTGGCTGGAAAATGATGACCTAGTCCTGCCAACAGGCCCATGGAGAATTTGGGAATCACCCCAGCAAGCACAGGGATTTACCCAGGAGGTCCCTGCTACATAATCCAGGACTTTACAAGTATGATTTTCATTCTTTCTATTTGCACACAGTTCCAAATTTAAGCTCACTAGATCTTAAATTCCTTAGTGAAAGACAGTCACCCCCATCCAACACCATGGAAAGTGGCTCACCATTCTTCAGGACAACATTGTCACCCTTGTGCTTTGTGCTCAGGTCTTGTGGGTTCTTGGCATTGCTGAGAGCTCTGGAAAAATGTTCATCTACTACGCTGTTAATATCCCCTTGGAAATAGGTAAACACAACACTCTGAGATCCCCACTCTGTTTTCACAGCTTCTTTGCTTTTACATGGCTTTGGAGAGAGCTTCCTTGTTTCTTCCATTTTTACAAACCAATCACTCCTGGAAAAAAAACAAAACCAAAACAAAACAAAAAACAAAAACCAAACAAAACAAACCCAGACAGGTCAAAACGATAATATTCAGTTTAAAGAGGCCAGTCAGTGGTGAGCCCATCTTCCTCCTGAAAATGGTAGGGCCAGAAGAACTGTGCTAGTAGGATTAGATTCTCTGTGTGGGTTTCTGCTTTTTCCATGCACCTTTTCTTTACTGATTTCCTTATTATATACTTTTAACATGGAATACTTGGGCAAAATGGGCACATCTATCTACCAGCTGTCATTTCTCACCGTGACCCTTGGCCTTAGGACCTACTGCTGTGCAAATGTGCCCTCAGGATAGAGCAGTGCTGGAATAACTGAAGCACTTAAAAAGTAATTCAGAGGTGGCACTGTCACTGAATGAAGTTCAGAGTGAACATATCAAAATGCTTCATCCATTTCTGGTTTTTGTATGTCTCAAAAACATACTGACACAGTGAAAAAAAAACCCAAACCAAAACAAAACAAGAAGAACAAAAAAACCAAAACTCCACCACTAATTAGAGCTGAAAATAATAATTTTAGATAAGGTAAAGTTTGAAGTACCTTGATCACTGTCAGCACAGACCTCCACAACAAAAAGACTTCTGAGAGTAACTCGTTGCTTCACCTGTTAGAAAAAGACACTCAGATTAAATTATTAGAAATTCAAATCATGACAAATTCAAGTAAAAAAACCACCAAACCCAAAGCCAAACAAATAATCTTTTTTGTTTGAAACAATTTACCTCAGAACATGATGGGTCTGCCAGTTAGTTAAAACTTTGGTAGCAAGACTGCTGAAACACACACTGTGGGCCAACCCAAAGTTACAGATTTAAGGCAGGAACTACACTAAAATAGTTTGCAGGAAGTCAACAGAAGACTATAAGAGTCCTTTTTGTTCTCCTTAAAAAATATCTGCTGCCAGATATGGTAAGAGTAGGACAAGGAATGTCACTGCTTGCCCTGGAGAAGCATCATTTTCATGCATTTGTGCAGTTTCTGGCCGCAGGGGAACAAGTTCCCCAACCACGGCTCACACGTCCTGCCTTAATCAGAATCATATTTAACAACGCTCAGGCTACAAATGCAATGAGAAGTGCCTGCTGCTTCTATTCAATTTTCCAGACTCATTGTCAGCTCATGACACTGCATAGCATAATCAATTTACCTTGGTAGCAAAAAGAAGCCTGTTATTTTTCAGAGACCAGGCAGACCTTTGGCCAATAGCCAGTTGTACCACGCAAAACCTAATGAATCATTTGATTTATATTTCCATCCAGCTAACCCTGCAATATGCAGCATTGCTTAACCTATTCCTAGCATTTATCTGATTTCTTTCCTAGTCATAAACCCCCCAATCCCCAGAAGCTTCCCAATAAACATTGCACTCATCTGTGTCTCAAAGAACACCCTGAAGAGCCTGTGAATGCTGCCTTCAGATGGTTTCTCAGAATTTCTTACACATGAAAATACTGTTCAGGCTGCAAAACCAAGTATACAGGCATCAAGAAATATGAGGATTAAGGTTATCAAACCACAATCTATCACCATTTTAATCCTTCAACTACAAACTTCTTGTCCATGTTTATCACTTGCTTCTATGTCTAGTTTTGCTTGTTACCTCCATCTCCCTCTCCCTTGTGCTCTGTTCAGTTCTCCCTGCTTCACAGTCCCTTGCTCAGCCAGCCCTAATCCCCTGCCATCAATACCAACTTGTGTTCAAACTCCAGTGTTCCTCAGTCCTTATCTTGGGATTCCTATTGTTTTGCCCCAGCTCCGGCCTCACATCCACCAAAACACAGGGATGGGAACAGGACACGTTCAGGTTGGTCACCAGCCAGGAAATGCAAGGGCATACTTTAACAGTCATCTGATTCAGAAGATAATCTTTCACAATTTTAAAACTGACCCAACTTTCCCAGACATGGAAAACTTACACCAAAAAAACTTCTTCCTAATTTACAGGCACTTTCCCAAGGCCTCTGAGGGGAGCAGGAACTAGCACAATGCAGCCAAACAACTGGAAGACCTTCAAGGCACAGGAAGAGGTGCTGTTTTTTCCCCAATCTTGTTTTAGAAAGCAACCCACTGTTTAGGTGAAGGAACCTTCTGGTTGCTCAGCTGGAGGCCAGCACTTGCCATTGAAAATTCCAACCAAAGCAGCAAAAGCTTGGCAAAGACATCAGTGATCACATGGCCTGAGAAAGGACATCAGGCCATCCCCACAGCAAGCAGCAAACCAGCTCTTCCTACACTGCTCCAACACTACACATCAACATACAATTTAGAGAGCATTAGCTCTGGCCCAGAGGTTCACTTTTCCTGTTCCTCACTCAGTGCAAGACATTCAGTCTTTGTACCACTTTCATTAACATGCATTAACTGGCTCTTGACATTAATTCTGAGCTCCTTTAGCACCGTTTATTGCTGTGCAGCAGCTTGTGCGAAAATAATATATTTTAAAGAAGAAAGGTCATCTGTCTCTTTTTTGTTTTATCATTTCCTTTGAAAACCTCTTGTTCTTTCCAATAAATAGCCATGGGAAGGCTGGATATAACCTAGGTTACATCTCAGTCCCTCAGTGATCATATGCACATGAAGAATCTAATGTCCCAGGAGGCAGGATCTAAATTTGTGGCGCTGTCTTCATTACCTGAACTTCCTATTCTTCCATCTTCCAGCAGGAAGTCTTCAAAAGAAGGCAGAAATCCTTCCACAAACTGCCACAAACTGTTGTCAAAGTGGAGTAGAAGTGGAGCTCAGGATGAAGCAGGCTCAGCTCACCTCACACTGCTCTCAGAATGGATTAATTACGGCAGAATAGTGCAAGTAATTGTCCAAGTTACTTGTCCTTAAGGTGGACAAGGAGGTGTCCTCAACACAGGCTTTAGAGAAATGGTTGTTGATGGCTCATCACAAGTGACAATACTTTACAATGTCTCTCACATTCCTACCCTTGCTCACAGTACTGATTGCCCATCACTGGAGCATCAGAGAGGGAACTCTCTCTGTTCTTGCTTTCATGTAGCTCAAACCAGTTTTAAAAGCAAATTAAAAAAATTTCCACTTCCCAAGTATTAAGCAACAACTTAACAAGCAGGCATTCTCTTTCATCCAGAGATAAGGGAACAAATAAGGGAACATTTGAGAAAGTCAGTGAAGGTGGGTTGGAATTACCCCTGAGTTCTCCTACCTTAACTCACTGTCAGGAGCGGTGTCACACCAGGGAGATGTTTCGGGTGCGGGATGGTCATGGTGTGTCCAGCAGGTTTGGGATCCTTCCCGGGGCCCGGCAGGCTCTGTGTGCTCTGCAGCGACTGCAGCAGGAGACAAGCCACGTTCATGAACTCCTCACACACTTTTTAGCCTCCAGCTGCGCGTGAACAAGGCGTTTCCTTCAGCCTATCTGCTAAGAATGCATGAAATGCACTCCAACAAGTCAACCAGGTTAGGAGGTTTCAGGAATGAGGAAAATAGGATTGTAAGTAGGTTTGGGTTTGTTGGTTTGTTTTCTTTTTTTTTTTTTCTTTTTAATGACAATGTGTACACAATAAAGAGGACTGTGGACTTTGGAAGAGTTTAGAGTAGGATGATGAAGCTATGGCAGATAGCCAAATTTAGCCAGGATGATAAAGGTTTTTCCTATGCCAGGCTAGGACATATTCAGTATTATGTGGGCAACATCTACAAGAAGGGAAAGTAGGATCTGCCTCCAATCCAGAAAAACTTGATAACTGTTTTTCTCTCTCTTCTTCACTGGATCTGTTTAAATGACTGCAGAAAGCTTCAGAAAATAAAAATATTCTTGTTCTTCAAGGGCTATAGCAGGAAATAGAGTTTGGGGTTTTTTTAATAGCAAGTTTACCAAAATTACCCAATTGCAGTCATTCCAGAAATGCTGAAACAGGGTCAAACTTGCCAGTCTCAGCTGGAAAAAACACCTTGGGAACTAGAGTCACCAAACTGGTGACATTATGTGTTTTATAGAGCAGCTTAGGAGTTTGTTTACTCATCCAGAAAGCAGGAGAGCACAATTCAATTCCCTCTGCCTAAATACATATGAATCCGCCCTCTGCCATCTCCCAGACCAACTTAACTACCAGGCTGAGATTCCCTTGAAGGTGCTTAGTCTTTTATTGACACACTCTTTGCATAAACACATTTTCATTGTGAGACACACTGGATTCCAGTCCATCAGCAGGGCAAGAGCCCTCAACATCTCCATCACTCCTTCTTTGATCCCCTTTTCTAAACTAGCTCACACAGCAGAGATTTCTTCTGCTAAAGCTTTTCAAGATCTCATTCAAAAATTCCCTCTCAGGTTGGCAGTTAAAGCACTTGGCTGGTTGTTAAAATGGAATCAGTTTAAAGCTCCTACAAGGAACTACTGGGTAAAATGGGATTATAATCCCTGTTCTTCAGTACAGGAATTGAGCAACTGATTTCCAGTGCTTTTTAAGCGAAGTGTCAAAGCTTTGAAGAAAACAAAATTGAAAAAAAAAAATCTTTATTTTTGAGAATCAAAATTGAAATTCTACTTGTCTTTAACAAATAAAAACCCCTCAATCTCATTTATAATTATGGTGTCTGCAATCATCCCTTCTACTTCTTTTATATCTGTGCAGGTCCATTAACACACCAAGCCAGGAAGAAGACAAAACCCACAAATGGGGAACAGACACCATATCCCACTTACAGTTCCAGCAACACGTCTACTGGATCCAGCTGGAAAGCTCTGGCTTGTTAACACATGTATTTTATAAAAATCCCTGTGCACCAAAGGCTACTGTATCTTCTACTGAGGGAAAAAAGACAAATACATTATCTCAGAACGAATCAGCAAAGACTTGTTCTGTTCACCAGTTTGTTTATTAAAAAGGTAGTATAAAACACAACCCCTTTAAGAAACAAATTGAAGACAAACCAAGGGATTCTCAGATGCTGTCACAAGTCTAGATATTATTCAATTACCATTGCTTTTAAATGTTGGTTTTCTAAAGGATAAATGAAAATGGTCAATTTATCGAAAGAAAAATCACCAGTCAGAAAAAAATTCCAAGTCAACTTACTGAAAAGTTTAATCTAACAATATACTTTCTTATTACAGAATGAGCAAAAAACCAATTTGCTGCAAAAGATTTCATAATTCTATAAATATTTTACAGAACTTCCAGAGTATCCTGACAGTAAGACTTCAAGCCGTGTATAATAAGCACTAAAATACACACAAGTCAAATCAACACAAGTACACAACTCACAGAATTCATTTCCCATACTGCAGTATGTTTCCTCAAATTCAGAAATGAGAACTTAAAATCCAATTAACATCTATAGGTAAGTATTTTTAATTTTTTTTTCTCCAATTTGTTTTGTTTAGGTTCAAGAATTCAGGGTACGAATATCGATTTTACTGGAAAATTTAAAGGCAAGTTTGGGTTTCTATGAAGCATCCAATACCTTCAAGTTAAGTGAATTAAGTGAATTATTCGTAATTGTAAATAGGTTAACCTTAACTGAATAATGTCTAGGACATTTAGCTAAAATGCACTGCATTTAACATACTAATGATTTTAAGTGAATTGCAATCCTTATACAAAATGTAAGCTGTACGAGGGACTGAAATTCAATTAAAAAAAGTAATTAAAAAAAAAAGGCAGGAGAAACAGATAAACATTTTGATGCAAAATGAAGCTAATTCTCTCTTTACAGCTGTATATGAACATTCC
The DNA here is from genome assembly GCF_001715985.3 of Manacus vitellinus. Taxonomy (NCBI): domain Eukaryota; kingdom Metazoa; phylum Chordata; class Aves; order Passeriformes; family Pipridae; genus Manacus; species Manacus vitellinus. The sequence continues at coordinate 11,517,226 of NW_021939395.1, read as the reverse complement.
AGAACCTGCGAGAAAAAGAGAAAGCCTTCAAGAAACCCTTTTCTTTCGGGGCTTTTTGTTTCCAGGTGTCTACCTTGGCCTTGCTCCTCAAGCCACGTCATCTCTGGCAAATACCTGTAACCCCATAAAACTTCCTTGCCAGCAAAGCACTAAAGAGCAGTTGACTGTAAAGCAAACTACCAATGTATCTTGAAGCTAAGAAATGATTTTGGCTGGTATGGTTAAAAAAGCAATTATTGCTGAATTGTACTGAAGGATCAGTTAATACTCTGTCCCTGCTGTTGTGTTTAAGTGGCTTCACATCCATTTTGTTACACTGTGTGAACTAATAGAAACAAGTATTTCTCCAGTTCAAAACTGAGCAACAAGGATTATCCACAAATTGTTTCAGCCTCCTGCTGGTTATTGTTTTCATCATACTCAGAGGGAAGGAGACAGATTCTCTTACAATGAACCTCTCACCAAAAGCTTACAATATATTAGAAATCAAACAAAAAGTTTGATTTTGTCATTTCTAGTGAGCAAGTAATTAAACAGCACTTTTAATTAAAGAACAAATACATTGAAAATTCCATGGGGGTTTTAATTTCTTACCAACTTATGTATGATGCTGCTCAGTCAGAAAAATACGTAAGTTTAAAAAGCAACTCACCTTATTCAGCTTCAGATTTGTTAAAATTTGGTATTAAACATTACTGCTCTATACAACAAGATTGTCACAGTCATACTTCAAAATAGTAATTTTAACTTTTGTGATTTTTTTATTTCTGTTCAGATTAATTTATAAAAATTTGCATCATTTCAAAAAAGGAAAATGTCAGAAGAATTCAGTCTGAATGAAAATCTGCTGAAAAGAAAGTTACAGCTGCATTAACCTCTCCTTGGACTACTAAATGCAATAACTCAATGAGTAGTTTATAAAAATATATTTTTACATTTTACTGGGGAAAACAGAGGTAGACAAAAGGAAAATACCAGTTTGAGTGTAATGCCACACTTCAGAACAACGTATTTGCATGAAAAAACAGCTTTTATTTCCTTAAGAACCCTATTTAATAGGAAAGCCAGTAAAGCATTTGGTCTCAGTCTTTCTTGGTGCTCTATTTCAGTGTGAGGTCTAGAGAGAAAGGTGAAAGGACTGACATCAACTGCACTTCTGCAGCAAGCCAGTCAAATGTGTACATCAATTGGAGAGAGGAAGGTCACTGCACATAAAATGATTCTTTATTTCTCAAATAATACACTACACTAACCTTATTTTTCATATCTGATACCATAATAAGGCTTCATAGAACTGTACAAGTTTTATACATTTGTCCACAAGTTTCCCTACATCAGTTGCAATTCCACTGTAAAACAGGTGATTTAACTGTGTAGTGTTACATGACTGGGGCTCCTTTAAAAAAAAAATGAAGCAAACAAAACACAAGAGTAATTGATCTAAAGCCTGGAGTCTAGAAGCTGGAAGGAAAAAAAGGAGCACTGAAAGCAATACCCACCACATTAAATCACTCCTCACATGCAAACACTCCCAGCTCTCAAAGGTCTGTGGTGCTTATTACCAATAAAAATAACTAAGGCAGAACCAACACAACCCAGAGATGTATCAGAACATGCCACCACGTGCAGCTACTAAGCAGGCAGTGTTTCAGATCCCCTGAATTCTTCAAAGACCTGCTTTGCTGAAACGTACAATTCACACTTGGAAACAGGAGCAAACGGACTTTTTTAGCTGGCAAGAGCTACAGCTCTCCCTTATAATGCAACTCAAAAAGGGACATTTGTCATGCCAGCTTATAATGAGCCCTCGACTTTTAACCTCTGAATTCAAATATAATCTCTGTTGTAAGATCAGGTATTTTTTGTCACAAAAAAGATGTAACTTATAACTACAGTGGTAGGTGTTAACTTAGATGCCCTGGTTGGCATAGCTACCCACACATACTGATTATATATTAAAAAAAACCCCAACAAAATAAGAGAACCATATAGACTTCTTGAAAAAATATATATGGTAATCTCAGAGCACAAATTTTCAGAGTATTCCAAATACCTCATGATGGAAATACAGGAATTAGCATCTATAGTTTCTTGCAATCCAATATGAATTAAAACAATTCAACAGATCCTCCTTACAAATGTGTACTGGTTACCACCCATATGAACAACGTGCTATGAATTTAGCACCAGTATTTTAATTATTTAGTGCCTAAATCCATATTCTTCTACCCTTACTTATCAAAATAACAGGATTCTAAATTAAGAATGACTATGCCCAAAACAGCTCCCTCAGTTATTTTTGATAGCCTGCCATGTATTAAGATACCTGAAGTTAGAATGTCTTCTAAATCCTTGCTTTTGGAAATATTTCTAAGAGGGCTAGCATTTGTTTTTTAAGAGCATTATTTGAAAGCATGTTTTCAAGTTTTCTAACTTCTGCACAACAAACTGTAGTTTGAGCTGCCAAAAGCCTTTAAATCTTATGAAATATGGAAGATCCTCCCCACTCTGAAGAGCATGCAGGGCTAAACTAAAATGTTGAGAACTTACACTCATCATGCTAACAAAGTGGAACAAAAACCTTTAATATAAAAGCAAAAACTAATAAAGCCACCACAAAAATTGAAAGCCTATTTTGATACCTACTGCATACAGACCATGAGAGTTTAAGATCTATCTATTTCATTATGTCCTAAAATGTGTGTGCTCATGCATTTCTAGTCTCCTTGACATAATTCCAGCCTCTATCTAACATCAACAAAAGGTCTAAATAGGGGAAGGAAAAAGTAATTTACTGAATGCTGTGATTTAATAATCTGTCTTCACTCGGTTTGCCTGAGGGTGGTTATGGCAACGCTGTTTTCCACTTCTTTTAAGTTTGTGACTTGGTACTACTCGTATCATTTGCTACCTAATGAATAGCAACACATCCTATGCATTCACCCCATATGTATCACAGCATCTGTTCCATAAAATGAACCAAAGTACTCAGGACACAAATCATTTTAAAGGATGAAATACTGAGTTCCAAGGGGTACAGGAAAATTAACAGTAAAATCCACAAATCTTGTAATAGCTTTGCATTACTTAAGTTACATACAGTTACATAAACTTAAGGGTTAGAATGTATTTCACACTCACATGATGGAACATTGACAAGCATAGTTAGAACAAAAGAAGCCTGATGAGTTTTACTGCATTCTTGGCAACTTGAGTTACTTTACCTGAACAGCCAATTAATACAAACTTTTAGAACCTCATTAAATACTGCTTTTAATGAAAACTTCAAAGCACACAGTTGATGACATTCTAATATGCCTATATTCATATGAATATTGTCTGCAGTCACCCTGAAGAAAGGGATCAACTCAAACATCACCCTAAAAATCATGCTTTCGTAAAGCATTAAAGGTGCTATGTATCAGCTTCACCATCGCTGCCTGCAAGGCTGCTGTCTGTGGATGGAGCTCCATCTTCATTAATGCCCTCACCATTATTCTCCCTCTTAGGAGCTTCATCATTTGCACCCTCCTTAGGTGTGTCATTAACTCCTGGAGGTTGTTTGCCTTCAGGCGCTTTAACGCTACTTGATGCAGAATCCGAACCAGATGTAGTTTGCTGCTCCTTTGCATCAGGATCCCCTAAAAATGTCTCCCACACCTTCAGCCTTTCTTCCCTTTCTCTTGCAGTCTCCTCCACCTATTAAAAAGAGATGTTAATACACATAATTTCGAAGTCATCCTTGTCTAAATGAGTATTTACACAGATAAAATTATACAAACACTTATCTTACAGAAATATCTCAAGAGTTCAGAAGGGCCTGCTGACTGTGAACTAACAATCTGTACATGCAGTGGATAATGCTCCAAACTGACATCTCCAACACACAAAACAGGTCCTTTAATTTTCTGCTAAGTTGAATAATTCAGAATGATTTTTTTGGGGGACATTCTAGCAGTTTTTGAGGAGAAGCAAGATAGTGCAGGGGTGGGCAGGGGAAGGGGATGGGGGTGCCAAAAACTTCTTGAGTTAAAACAGATTTATGGTTTGGAAGAAATATTTGATGAAATAGGAGCAGGAAAGGTTACCTGATAATCTGTTACACCATCCCATGTTTCAGCACTGAGCTGACGGCCACCAAACCACCTTCCATTTAGAGTGAGCTTGCACAGATCAGCTTCTGTGGCCTCTTTAAATGACACAGAAGCCACGCCATCAGGGTGTCGCTGTAAGGAGAGACACCTTTCATTTAATATTCTAACCAGTGTACCTATTCCAGTATCTTTTAGATTGTGCTAAAAAATCAGATTATGGTTCCATTCTGATAATACATAGTTGTGTTTGAAAATATCAGTTTCCAAGTTTACATATTTTGTTCTACTGGCATACAGAACACAGTTTTTGAACACAGGAAACAGGAAATGTTTCAGCTAGCTTAGATACAATTAAATGTATTTATATACTTTCAAACTTGTGACTTGTATTCAAGTTCTTCAAAAGAGTTAGTTTGCCTTCACTTAGGCTGAAGTTGATGGGTGCTTAGACATTAAGTTTCAAAGCAGTTTTAAAATACTAAAAGACTAAATCAAGTTTCCATGAAATAAACATACAAAACCAAATAAACACTCCACTCATATTTAAAGCAGCCTAAACGTTTTGCAGCTTTGCACATTACATCAGTTCTGCCAACACAGCATTTAAAAATACGTACATCAAATATGAGAACCTTCTTTACTTGTCCAAACTTTTCACACTCTGTCCGCAGATCTTCTCTGATCTCATTTAGCACTAAGGGATCCTCCTGCAAAGCAGTCACACAGCTTTAATTAAACACAAGCATTCACTTCTCTCAGCTTTATTTTTGCTCAGTCACTAATGGAAGCCATGTGCCAACCCATCAGAAGTTCATAAAGTAAGTGCTGCTATGCTGCATTTTCAAAGCCACCTAAGAGTTGGCAGACAGTTCTTATTAGAATTTTATAAATGCTACTTATTAACAAAGCTATTTTGTGCTGGTTTCTCCATCCTAACAGTTACTGTTGTTTACTCCTCTTTCCATCCCAAAAAGGAATATTGTCAGGATACAGACAGTGAAAAAGGCTGATTTGAAAAATACATTCTTACCACCATCTTTTTCTTGTTTTCAGAGAGCTGAATGAATTTCAAGCAGATGTCTGGTACAGGAGAATGCCCTGCCCAAATCTGGTTCTCATCTGCTTAGAATTTTGCTAAAATTTGTATGGCAGAAACTTCAGACAATGTTAACTGTTAACAGCCCAACCTACAGTAGCAAACTGCATTTTCCTACCTCAAAGTCCTTTGGGTGAAACATATTCCTGATAATAACGATGCGTTCATGTCGCATTCGAGTTGCACCATCTTTCTTCTCCGGCCTCCAATCCAGCTGTCTAATGAAATGAAGCAACAGTAAGAAGATATTGTTGCGGCTCTCTTCAGTTTCTACAAGTATTTGTTGAAAAAAAATTATTAATTTGGCATTTTTTGCAATACATCAACACGTATTTTTGACACAAAGCGTTAAGTTATTAGTCTAAAACATACAATAATTACCCAGGTTTACCACTTCTACAAAGCATTACAAAGGTATTTAAAGCTCAAAGAAGGAATATAAATTATAGTAAAAATCAAAGCATTTTTTTAAACCCAAAGAAAATAATTTTGAAGTTTTAATTTCTTCTTAGATTCAGCTCAGATACAGGAATCAGTTGTTGCCAAGTACAATTAAAATGCTGATATTTTGCCATTTTTTCCTAACTTATTTTGTAAAAAAGGAGATCCACTATTCCCTTTAGTAAAACTTAACTGCTTTTATTTAAACAAACATGCAAGAAGACTTTGACTCCTACACAGGCACTGCTGTGAGATGTGTTTTGTTCCACAGTGCCACAAACTAGTCATGTAACTCAGGGCACCTGTTCTAAGATTTTGCCTTCTCACAGCAGATGTTACTTCTCATAGAAATGCCTACTTCATATCCTATTACAAAACAACCCCACATACTCACACTTTTAAATCTCAAAATCATATATCAGGGGAAAATCTTAAATTCCTTCTTATATCTCCTACTTTAGCTAAAGAAAACATGGATTCCCAATGAGAGTAGTTTTACCAGTAAATTATGCTCTTCAACTCAAAAGGAACACAGTCATTTTATTCACACAAATTGCTGTCAAATGCAGTTTAATTATTTTCATTCATCATCTCCACACTGGAGACTTCTCACAACAAGAACTGCCAATGCATCCTTGGGGCAGACACATTTCAAGCTACTTCTGTTTTCAATAGATAAGATATCAAGTAGCCTTTGCTCCCTTTAACTATGGTAAAACACTTCTGCATTACTATTTACAATGTTCAGTGGAATGTTGCTTTCAATAAAATATCAAAAGTTCAAACTTCTTTCTTCTTTAATCTGCATCTTCTTGGTTCCAAAAGGCAGAAAAACAGTTTTTAAGCGACAAAAGCAATGAATCAAGGTACAATTAAAAAAAATCAGTATATTTTATACCAGAGACAGATGTCTGGGGGAATCTACAGAGATATTTTAGTACTTTCTCCTATGGCAGCCAAGCATCTTTTGCCCTTTTTTAACTATTGCATTATGGTACAAAATACATGTGGGCAGTCAGTGTTATGACCTTATAACAGCAAGCCCAAATATCATGACAGGATACCTTGCACACTCACACACTCAGAAGTGTCTTATCTCCCCAGAGTTGTAATATTTTCTTCTACACCTGAAAGGACCATGGCTCCCTATGTATTATTTTAATGTTTAAGTCACAAAGAAGCTCATTATATTAACATTTAATTTAGGAGTAGCTCCCCTTTAAATGAGCATTAGTTAAGGTATTTCACTGTCAGATAAGACTTTAACTTTTGCATAGCTTAGCACTGCATTTGAAAGAAAGCAGCACTTTACTAATAGCACTTAGAATTCAAGCAATATTCTACTGAAATAAAAAATACAAACTTCTGCTGTTGAGACAGCTTCTTCTTGTAGTCTTTACATTTCTTCTTCTTTTTGCTTGCATCATACTCCCCCTTCAGTTGGAACTTTGCAACTTCCACATGCAATTTATAGCCTCGGATTTCTGCCTCATCCAGAAGCCTCAATGCAAGTTGAACTGATTCTCTCTATTTGAAAATAAAACACAGCACAAGCTTTAAAGCACAGAGCACAGTCAAATGATCCCAATAACGTGGTGTTAAGTATATTGTGCAAAGCATCAGGTCCCTGTCACTGAAAAGGCCACTTCTCTTCCAAATCTCCTGACACACAGCTGGCAATGCTTTCTTGATCAAAACCCAGTATTTCTGCACTCCTGTTATAATTGACTAATGCTCCCAAAAGCAACTGCACACAGTTCATTCAAATATGTCACAGAAACTAAACTGCAACCATCAGGCAAGCTGATAAACTTAAAGAATAAAAAGACTTCAGGGGACTAATTTCCTATAAAGCTTATATCACTTTTCCATGAACAGCAGATGTTGAGACTCTCATGTAATTTTTAATATTTTCTTGAAAGTCCTTTGGAGTGGAGCCTGTCTTTATATTTGTGCACTGAACAGCCCTAACTACTCCAATTACAAAACCAGCACAGAGTACAGGACATTGGATTTAGCACTGCCTGGTGCTTTTCTTGCAGAATTAAAGCAGGTTGCACTTGGAAGCACCAACCTTCCAAATGATTCACAAGTGAAACACATGAAGGAAACAGTACTGCAGCCTAAACTTTTATGGCTTAATAAAGAACGTAACAGAGTTCTGAAATCAACCAGTTCTCAACTAAAAGTGTATATACAGGACTACAGTCCTTGGTATACAGTATCCTCAGTTACACAGTAGCATATTTTCAAAGTAAAAGGTAAACAGTCCCCCATTTCACCCCATAATCACTGTCACCCAAGAGAGGAACGTGTAGGGAGACATGTTCAGCAGCTATTATGGCCACTTTCAGGTAGAGGGTGGGGTTGGATAAGAGGTGCACAAGTGGGCATTTCTAGAGTAAACCTTTAAAAGAGAGACCTAAATTTCAAGTTACACTTCAGATGTTTCAACAACCTCCTGAATATGATTCTGAAACAGCGGCCACAAGTACTTTCAGTGGGAAGGAAAACTTCATTTCAGTGCACCACTGACCTTCAGATAGCAACAGAGGCCGTCTCCTTTAAGATTTCCTTCCTTATCTTTGTACAGTTTGATTTTGTGTTCTTCTGTCTGAGGATCTCGCATAATGATACCGCATTTTGACATGACTTGTACAAATTCATCCTTTGTAATGTCTGGAGGTAAACCTGCAAAATAAATTCAAACAGAAGGCTTGAGTATGGTCTATGGACAAAAAAAAACCCCAACCTATAAACTGACAACTATTTTCTCCACCTACAAATTCGACAAAAAGAGCGACTGAAAATGTATAGACTTTATAAGGTCTGAACTTTGAATTAAGGACAAGAAAAAAACCCAAAACGGATAAGAAAATTATGTGGATGTTCCATGCTAGTTTGGCCTGGATGAAGATTTTTGAGAATTCAAGTATGTGCACTTCTGTGACTGCTCAGAGCCACTGAGCATATACATATACAAATGTTCTTCTGTATATGCATCCAAGGGTAGCTCCCCACAATCCAAAACAGGTCAAGAAACACCATAATAAGGGCACAGATAATTTCATTTAAGCTTCCCCATTATTTTCTCATTCTATTCTCAGCCTTTTTTTCTTTTACTGTTTCCTCTTTCTTACCTAGTAATTTAATTATGCATTTATTAAATAAAATAAAAATTAAAGATTAAGTGATGTTTATAGCTGATGCACTATCTGGTTATAAACTTGTCATTATTCTATCCCCTAAGAGCCTGCAGAAATTGTTTTGCTTAAAAAAACCCAAACAAATTAGTGACTTGGCTGACACAGCTCACAGAATATCACATTTAGCAGACAAAAGCACAGAGCATGTCCCTTTGACTACTCTCCCACATCTGCAATTTAAAGGTCACCAAGACATTATGCAGTCAGGAACATAACATTAAGCAGCTTGCAAGTGGCAGATTGACTAGAGAATATTAAAGACTTCTACGAGTCTCTTTTACCATCTTTAGCTCCAAGTAGATAAATAAACACTTACCAGTCACATAAACATTTGTGTTTCTGTCTTCTTCAACATGAAACCATCCTAAACACAAGAGTTTTAATTCAGTTATGGTAATACATTAAACATGGCAGCATACGGTAATGTTTATATTCTATCAGATTTCTAACAATTTTTGCTTGCTCAAGAGGCAGCTCTGAACATGCCTTAATTTGCTTTTTTCCACCTTGCATACACACTTAGGAGGATATCTATGAAGTACCACAAAATTTAGAACCACCTGGAAATTTTCAGCACAACCCATATCTTTGCTGTACCAGACAACACTGAACAATTGCCAGTTTTCACTCCTTACTACACGTCACAGCTAAACATAGGGAAATACTTTGTCACTTACCTGGCTCCAGCTTTCTTTTTTCTGATTTTTGTTTTGGATCTGTTTGTTTTGGTCCTTTCTCATTTGCTGATGGTTGTGTTCCTGCTGTCTTAGAACTTACTGGCTGCTTACTTTCAGTGGCTGTGCCAGGGGCAGATGAAGTGTCTGTCTCATCTGCGTGGAAGCCATAGTTGGCATGATAGGTTGCCAGGAAATCTTCTGTTATCTGAAAAGAAATTAGGAAAATTAATCAAACATTTCAAAGAACTACAAATTCAGGTTTGTGTTTTCATGTTAGTCAGGTGATGGTCATTTTCCAATCCGGTATTTTAAAACTGGTTTTAAATCATCTTTGCAAAGCCATATGCATAACAAGTTCAGGCATTACCTCAACTGGACAAACACACTAATTCTATACAGCACATGAAGTTTTTACACAAACATTTCACAAGTTCTGACTTTTTTCAAACCAAGCTTTCTGCTTTCCACTTAAATTGGACCTGCCTGAAGGACAGAAACCAAATGCTCCTGGCCATAGTTAAGAGATAAAGTGACACTGACAGTAAGTCAACAACTTATCCACAGATGATGAACGACTGACATTTGCAGGCATCTGCCTTTTCATGGAATCATTTCCAGGGAGGACATATATTTGTGTTGACAGACAGTAAATACTGCACTTAGGCAGAGATGTATCTTAACACACTGTTTCTAAGGCCACATGCTTTACTTCATATCCTACTAATAGATAATTAGCTTCTTCTTTTCTAGAGAGAGACTATACTTGGATAAAATTTAAGATTGGCTAATGCCTATGTTTTAGAGGTCAAAATAAAAAAATCCCTACAAATTACCCCCAGTACCAATTTTAATACTAGCCACTAGCAATCCCATGCAAAGATATGTATCAGAGCTGCTTTTGCCAACATCCCTGCATTAGGAAGGATTTTCTGAAGTTACACACTCTGAAAGGATTTATTCCCAAAGCTGAGCCTTAACCTCTGAAAATTTTATCTCTGACTTGTGCTGCACTTGGTTCATCTGTATTCAACAGAGAACAAAACTTGATGTCATTAAACTACTGTGTCAATGATGATAATGCAATCTCCCATCTTCTAATGGTTCAAAGCTTCACGTTTCAACTCTAGACTTCTATTATAACAAATCAAAAATGCAGAACTGACAGTAACAGGCTTGTCAGGAATAATGCAAGATGTCATGGAGCCCCATATAACTTTAAAGTTTAGCACAAAATAGCTCCCAGGCTAAACAAGACTTGCAACACACCTCGATAAGGAATGTAAGTGGCTACTCTTACAGACAGGACCCAACACAAAGTCATGTCAAGAGAAAGAAAAAGTACAACCACATTTAGTGAAGAAGACACTGTGCTCTAACCAGGTTCATCATATTTGACACAAGCAACCTTAGCAATCCTCAGTTGATGAGATCCAAAGAATTAAGAAGCTTTTGTACTTTCTGGTAAACAGGATTATTAATTTTCATCAGAGAACTTACTGATAAATTAGTGATTAAACCTGCAACAACCACCTTCCTGCAGCAGGATTATTTTTCAGCTTCAGGGGGAACTGTGTTCTTGTGTAAAGCTCAATTTATTCTTAGCAAATTACCTACCATGGACTATCAAATTTTACCAGTCAATAACAAAGATGTTTTTTGCATAATATCATCCTACCATATAACCACTACGACTACCTCATTTTAAAATGTGTTTTTTGCAAGCACAAAGGAATTTATACAAATATAAAGACTTTTATTGGAAACTATGTTATACTGTGCCTGCATGACAAACACCAATTCACAGAATTTGTTACTTGGGGCTTCAATCCAGTTCTGTTGGAAAACATCACAGACAGATCAGTTCTATCTGCACACCCTCACAATTATACAGTTGGGGTGATCAAGCTTATAGGAAAAGTAATACAATACTACAGGACATGTGAGCATGTAATTAACTGCTGGTCCCACTGAAATGGAAAGGAATAGATTAACCAAATGAAGAACAGATACCCTGTGCCTGCAGATGACAGCCAACATCTGTATTTTCACAGCAAGTGATGGAGGCAGCAGATGAATTCCTCGTGCTATTTTGTGATACGTCCATGAAGGACTATAGAACTTGGTATTCATCAATACAGTACCATTGAAAGAAAAACAATTAAATAATAAACGAGGTTACAATTGCTTCTATTAAATATTTGACTGTCTCCAAGTTTTTCTGGGGAATGTTGACAGTTAATATCATTCACTTTTTGAATGGCTTTGAAATATGCTTTAGTGGAAGCTCAGCAGCCACTACTCCCAAAGCAGAGCAGCAGTGCAGTCCCAGTCTGTAGATGATGGTTACACCAGTCATATTTTCATCTTTTGTCAAGAAACAGAGATTAAGAATTTTATTACTGCTCATGGAGAAAGTACTCCAACTTCTGGCTCCGGTGGTCTCTCCAATTTATTTTGATAAAACATTCTGTTGAATAATCATCAGGCAGAAGAAGTAACCTGAGACACGGGTGTCTAGCTCAGTAAAGAATCTTTGTGAAGCTCTGTGGGTCACTGGTAGGTCACCAACTTCTCCTACACATCATATTTACTAGTGAACTTCGCTGCTCTTATTTAACCTGTCCAACCTTTAATGTTATCTCCTCTCCAAGACAGAAGAGATAAGAAAGGCACTTGGGAATATCAAATGATACTGAGAGGAGAAAAATTTAAAAAAATAGTTGAGAAAGAGGGGAAGAAATAGGTAAAAAAAAGAAGAACCTTTTTACAAGTTACTGTGCTTACTGGATATAGCACTCCACAGGGAGCCAGGGGTACTCAGTGTTCCACTTTGTGAGTCTGGATTTCTCAATGCTTTTACCCCTCCATAAGCCATCTGCTGCAGACACCTTCCTAGGTTTACACACATTCAAACTTGGCACTACAGGCTTCATTCTCACTCAGCTTCTCTGAATTGCAATGAACTCACAGTCACAAACTAGAACTGGCACATTACATCTATCAAGCAGACCCCATAAAATGTCTTAATACTAAATTAATTGCCCTCGTTCATTGTTATACGGTAATGAAACCACTATTTCACTTGCAGATCAGCAGATTTGCTCAACTAATTAAACCTATGTCCCTTCTCCCTTTGAAGAAACACAGTGTTATAGCAAAATCATTCTTTATCCTGAAAATATTTAATAAAAAAATAACCAAGATGAAAAACTGTGACGTGTTTCCATGCTGTGGAATGCCACTAAGTAAGACAAATACACTTAATTTTCAAGTGCACTTCTGTGACTGAAGGATGTGGAAGATCGCACCTGTACAAGGCACTATTTTCAGGTAATAATGAAAGAGGGATATACTTTCACCTAGAAAGGATATATTTTCATCTAGACATCTTAACAGACACTTCACTGCCCACAAAAAGATCACCACAGCCACTGTGACAAAGAGATCTAAAGGCAGCACGGACCAAGACCTACAAATATAACTGTGACTTCATGCCAGGCTCGAGCAACTCCGCAGATCCTCAGCCAAGGCGAGAAGCTGAGACACAGCTGAGACACAGCTCTTCGCAACAAAATCGCAGCCGGTCACAGGCGGAGACGGCTCTGTCTGTAAAAAGGGGGGTTTCGGTGCCACCGAGCCCTCAGCAGACACAAGTGGGGCAGAACGCGGACACCTCCGTGCCGAGGGGACCCAGCCCCGACTGCTCCTCCTCCTCACCTTCCGGGGACCCCCGCACCCACCTTGGGGAACCAGGCCTTCTTCTCCCGGTCCCACTCGTAGGCGGCCCCGTCCGCCGGGTCCACGTACGTGAAGGGGTCGGATTCGCCCTCGCCCTCGCCGGGCTCGGCCTGGTACTGCTGCTGCAGCTGCAGCTGCCGGTAGAACTCCTCGTTCCCGTCCTCGCCGCTCATCCTGCCCCGTTCGGCGGGACTCGGCCCGCGCCAGGCCTGGGTCACCCGCGCCGGGCCTGAGCAACCCGCGCCGGCCTGGACAACCCGCGCCTGGCGCCGGGCCTGGACAAACCCGCGCTCGTTCCGCGGCCTGAGGCGCGCGCCCGCCGGCCCCGCCCCTCTGGGCGGCGGAGCGCGCGGGAGCGGCGGGAGCGCGCGCGGACCCCCACCCGCCTCACGCGGCGCCGCCGCGACCGTGACGCCCCCGCCGCGCGCACAGCACCGAAACGCCCCTGCCCCGCCGCCGCCACCACCGGGGTGGTTTCGCCCGCCCGCCTCCTGCCCCGCGCCGCAGCCAATGAACGACGCGCTGTCGGGTCACGCGGGGAACGGCGGAGCAATGAGAAGCGGGGGGGGAGCCTGTCCAGGGGCGGGCGCGCGCAGGGGGCGGGGTGTGTTTTCCGCCTGTGGGCGGGCCCTGAGCGCGGCCGTGACGGGCCCTGAGGGCGAGGGTTGTTGGGGGTGGTGGGACTCCCGCATCGCCTTCTTCCCTTTCTCTTTCTCTTTGCCTCCGGCTGCAGCGCTGTTTCACCACAGGCTGGGCTTCGGCGTGAGGGCGGCTGCCTCTGATGCGCCAGACAGCTGTGGGCGAGAAGCTGTGCCTTGATGGGCTTTGCGTGGGCGCTGCTGCAGCTTTGCTTACGTGATAAATAAAAGTTTGGGACACGAATAAAAGTACTTCCTGCTGCGATGCCATTCGCCATTGTGCCCTGGGCAACGCTGGTCAGTGAAGCTGCTTCTGTCAGTGGTGCTGGCCGTCGTCTGGCAGTGACAGGTCCTCGTGTCCTGCTAGAGACAAAGGCAAAACCAAAAAGATAAATGAAACAAAAATGGCATGCGAAATGTCAAGAAATCACACTGCTTCTTACTCCTCCCTTGGCTAAGGGCTGTCCAGCCATGGCTGTTGTGCTCCCCTTGGAAAGGGTGGGTACGTTGGGACAGCGGGATGAGGCTTGGCTTCAAAACACGGAATTAGTTTGCATTAATGAAGTCTGCAGTTAGTACTCTGCCTGTGAATACTTAAATATTTTAAATACAATTTTCTCACGCGAATCAATTTTTAAAAGACCTGCATTCAGTGCCATCTAGTGGTTTTCACAGTGTAGCCCAGGCAGCTACATCAAAACCAAATTTAATGGCTGTGTTTAAAAGTGTTTTATTTAGAGGATGAAGAAGCACACTGATTAGGTTGTTTTGCAAAATTTAACCTAGAGCTATAAACCCTAGGTATTAAAATAGCCACCTGTTTTAAATGAAAATTGAGCCCCATCAAAGCTGGCAGTGGCCAGTTGCCAGGGGCAAAGCAATCTTTCCACTCAGAAATAAAAACAATATTCAGACATTTTCTGGAAATCAGTATTCCAGGAACAAATATATCTTTACTGTCATACAGACTGGAATGATAATAAAATCAAAGACACGAGATCGTGAAGCTCTGTAGGGAAAGACCAACATCAGCTCCCTGCCTGGGCAACAGGCTGTCAGATGAAATTGCTGAGGATATAAATATAGAGTTCTAGTAACCTTTGGCTGTCGCACAAAGAACATCCAGCCTAGTTAATGACATCTTTGATGCTTCAAGAATTTTCTCTTGGCAGGGCTATTACGGTAGTTGTCCAAAGATTGCTTTGTGATCACTTATAAACTGACAGCTTAAAGGACATTTGTCTTCACTTTCAAACAGTTATTGGATTGTGGAGAGGAGCGTGAGAGGCTGGACATAAACTGTGCTTACTTATAAAATTTGGAATTGGATATATGTTGGGAAATAAGATAATCACAGCCTCGACATTGTAAGAGAGACACAATTTAAGTCTTAACCTGCTCGTTTCATTTTGGCAGGGGTTTTTATGTTTATAACCCGAGTGATTGCAGCAAGGTCTGTGCCCAGGCAGTACAGCTTTCCCTGGTGTTCAGATCTGCTTACAGAGAGGCACTTTTGTGGGGAGCGGGAGTTCCAGATTTAATCTCCATCCGATGGGAATGAGAGCGTGCTTGTGTGCAGGGAGGTTAGTGCGAGGTAGATCTGATCTGCACACTCTAACGAGGCTACGAGGACACAGTGCCTCGAGTCCTCACACTTCCCCGCAGATCAGAGCATGTGTGACGGCAGCTGCTGCGGCACCGCCTCCTGTGGAGTCACCACCATCTGTTCCCTTCCTCCTTGGTAAAGGCAGCACAGAGGGCCAGCCCAGGGAGCTGATTCGGCTGCAAACGCATCACTTTTGGGAGTTGACACAGCTTTCCTCTCAATCACATCCTCGAAGTGATACAACTCATGGCTGCGCAAGCACTGCTGCTCCAAGCTGCATGTTCTGGGGATGGGCTCGAGTGTCCTACAGCTTGGATCAGTCTAAACTGTCAAGAAATGGTGTTTTAAATCCTAAGAAAATGTCTCAAAGTAAATATTAAAAGGAGGCATTAGCATGATTCTGTGTCTGTGTCTGACTCTTCTGTGTTATACAAGGCTATCTTGGCTCATCAGAGCTGATTGTTGGTCTAGAGATGCCATCCACTAAGAGTAGGGATACCTTGGTTTTCCTGAAGTGGTGTTTTGCTGTCTGTTAGAGGGGAAGCAGCAAATCACTAGCTAATACTTAATTAGGTAAACACTCTTTCCTTGAGCTGCTTTGTTATGTTAAATTAAGGAGGCAGTAATTAATGGTTAAGTACAGAGAAGTTACTCCTGTTTGGACTTTCCGTGGGTCTGGAACCTGTAGCTGTTACACAGACTAGTGAGAGTGTGAAAAATTCACAGTGTGAAAAATTACGGGACCAGTACAGATGTGCTAAAAACTCAATATCCTGTCCTATGCACAGAAATTCCACCTCACAGTTCACCTTGCACTGAGGGGCCCATCTGTGGCAGAGCCTATAACTAAACACTGATTAGAGCCCATATTATATTTTTTAAGTACCACTGATCGAAATGTGTAAGTACTGTGACTGTGTGTAACTTTGGCTTATTCTTTAATTGTAATATCCTTAGCATAAACACACAAGTGTCAGCAGGCAGCCCTTGTAAAATAAAACAAAACAAAGCAGTTTCTATGAGAAGAGAAGTGGGAGCTTTAAAATGGCTCTAACTGTGTAACTGACTTTAATACCCTGTGCCATTTGCTGGAGATGCAGTCAGTTACACTGTGGCACTGCTTTGACATGGATGTGTTAATTTTTGTGGATTTTTGGTTTTTTTTTTAACTACACTGGCATCTTGTGACAGCACAGAGTACTGATTTTAAAACTGTTGCTAATGTGAATATAAAAAGTGTGTATATCTCATTCACAAAACAAACTATAAAAACCCTATTTCCTAGAAATCGTATTTATTTTCTCAGTAAGACTCTGCATGAACAAGACCTTTGAGGGATTCTTGCTTTTCAGTATTTTGTGCCATTTTTCTACCTGTTCTTATACTGTGGACATAAATAGTGAACCCCTAATTATTCATCCCAACTCTTCACTAAATAACTCTCAGTATTACTGTAAATAGAAGTTATTTGCACATGCTCTTATAGAATTACACTTGTATTACTTAGGGGTGAAAGAACCTGGCTTTGGAACACTGAGAAAAGATTGCAAAGAAAACAACCCTTTTCCCCTAAATCCAGTTATGGTGATGTGGAGACATTTTAGGGATAATTATATTGTGGGGAGTAGATGAAATGAATAATATCAGATTGTTTAGATAAAAATATATGTTGACCAATATATTACTCGAGTACAACATGTCATGAAGATTTGAAAGTACAGAATTATCGAAGTATAAAGTACACAGAATAATTAAATTATGGCTTGAAATGTTGCCAGTCTTTAACAAAAACATGTGCAGGATATAGCAAAACCATCAGTTTTGTAACAAGATATATTAGCAATAGATAGACCACCCAGCTAGAGGAGTAGTTACACAAGCAAAAAGTAGCTGCATGCAAGGCAAGAAAAATGGTGAATTGGGAAACCGTGGTTTTTAATGGCTGCTCTGAGATGTAACCAAGGATTTTGCAGTGGGAAATTTGGTCTCCAACAGAGACAAATTGTGAAATCCAGAAACATGTAGCAGATTTGTTTCCCAAAGGCTTTACTAAGCTAGAATAAAGAATGATGTAAGGAGCTGTAAAACCATAATGTTTGTTGATTTTTCTTTTGTTTAGAATTCCCTGTAGTAAGATCCAGGAAGATAAATGTAGGTTCATAAGTGTGTGGGCTTATCTACTTATTTCAGTCTCACCCTCCAGCTCCATGAAGAAAAAAGAGAAGGAGAAAATATCAGTGCAATATGTTTGTTATGTTTGTACCTAGCTCACTACCAGGAATGTGTTACATTAAGACAAAGAGAGTAAAATAAGGTCTCTGGAGTCTGCTTTGACATAAATTGTGTTTCTATGCTATTATATTTCCATTTATTTCAGTGATCCTATCCTGATGTACAATTGGTACAATAAAAGGAAGAATGCATTTGAAAATTAGTTCTTTAGCCTTTCAGCTTGTAACATGAGGAGTGTAGTAAAAAAAGGCCAGGCCTGATGGGACTAAACTGGTCTGTCATTAACTGGTTTACGATGACTACAGAGGTTGTATTCCAATGCCCTTGGGATTTATAGTTTGGTTTTATTTTTATGATTAGGGCAGTCAACAGAGAGAGACTGTAAATAGATTTTCTCATCTTATAATGAACTCAGATAATGGTGCATGGGTGGATGGATTTCCAGCCATGTGTTGTTAGGGGCTCTGTACATCTGGAGGGAGCTTATACCTTCAAGGGTTAGTTAAAATGGAAGCGTCTGTGGCTGACAGAATTATTTTAATTCATACATTGCAGCTTCTGTTCTATACTTCAACACCCAAATTATTTTGAAATAGGAGCCCCTTAGTTTAAGCGGTGGAAAATCTGTTGTGTTTTCTATCCACGGAACAACTTCCACAGAATAAAATTTTGGTTCAGGGAACACAAGACTCATAAAAGTAAGTGTCATTCAACTTTTTTGTAACATGGGATAGGAAGACTTGCCTCCTGTATTTCCTAATGGGAAGGCAGTCCCTGCCAGCAGTGCTGCTGAGCTTGGACAGGCTGTCCCAACTTGTCTCTGCAAGCCGAGCCATAAAATCAGTGGATTTGAGATTAGAAGGCCTATCTCAGTAAGATAGTCTATCCTAATATTAAAAAGGGATACAACTTGAAGAATAGAAAATTAGTAAAATAGAAAAATCCAGCTCTCCCAGCATGCTTGAACATGTGCAGACCACTTAGATACAACCACGTACACTACAGCAGGAGTGGATCAGTGCAGGTAGAGGCTTGGTCTGGCCCTCCACACTGTACAGTTTCTTCTTCAAATTTGTTCTAGTCTGGTTCCATGGACTGGACACACAGTTTCATTTGAGAGAAATCCAGACTGTGCACTCAAGACCACTCTGGGAGACAGAGCAGAGTAAGGCAGGAGGGCACATTTGAGCATTCACTGTGCATCCCAGCTAGAACTCTGATACAGATTCACCCCAATTTCTTGATGTTAAATCATGAAGAACTCTGCACTATTGAGATGTTTTACCCATAGGTCACAAAGAATTTTACAAGTGTTGTTAAAGATTATTATAGTTTTCTCAGAGAGATGATCACCTGCTGGTTCCCTTGATTTCCTCAGGAACAGTGAAGAGCATCCATCTCACTACACAGCAGTCAGCTCTTAGCCAGAGTTTCAAAGTCACTGACAGAGCAAAGGCTACTGTGGATCTGGCCCATAATGCTTTACTTTTTTTACTTCACAGTGCTACAAACCTTAACCTTCTTTCATTTTAACATTCTTTCTGAGATGTTTACCTATATTTAACAATCAGGACAAGAAAATAAATAAATCAAAATTCTGCCTGGTTGATCATGTTATGACCAGGTGGTTTTTCTTGCTTGCTGTAGATGCAAGTACTTAGAGGGAGCTCTCAGTCACAAGTCAAAGAGCAAGTCAACAAGAAAAAAACCATCCTCACAGCCAATTCTCACACCAACTCTGCTAATTCCTCTCTTGCCCAGTCCAGGAATTCCATCTAGGGATCTGTGTTCATGGTTGGGAACATAAGCCATCCCTTTGAGCTTATGCTGGAAAGTTCAGCTGCTGCAGCTTCTTTTCCCACTTGGTTTGATTTCTTTATTGTATATTTTTTAAAGTGAGAAACTCCTGATGAAAACACTTTCACAGACAGGGCAAGCCACCTCTTTCCAGGATCCCAGTGGCAGTGACTTGACTGCAAAGGCTCAGTTTCTGTCCTTCATCCCACGTGAACTAAACGCTCTCCTCCTCTTTGGTGATGCTGTAATCTGTCAGCAGCGTGACACTGATTTCCGAGCCGTGGGTGCTGCCCGTGACTGACAGGGCCCTGGTAGGAGAATTGCTCTGGGTGGCACTGGGAGGCTTTCTATGAAACGCTGCCCTGCAGCACAAGACTTGCTTTTTAAAATGTTGCCGGAAACTTTTACTCAGCCAATAAAGGGCAAAGGGGTTGACGCAGGAATTGCTGAAGGCCAAGGCGCGGGAGAAAATCGTCGCTATCAGGTGGAAGGTGGAAGCATCTACAGAAGAGTGGTATGTGAAGGAGCGGTACAGGTAGAGGATGTGGTTAGGCAGCCAGCAAAAGGCAAACAAAGCAACAAGCACCAGCACTGTTTTTGCAACTCTCTTGCGGGATTCAATCTACAAAAAAAAAATAACGTGTATCAGGTATTAGTAGCAATTAGTGACATGTTTGTGTTGTTGGTGCTGACTGGCGAAGGAGTGTAAAAATCTAACTGCATTAGTAACCAAATAAACCTAAATGAAAAAATAAAACAAACAAACAAAACACCAAACCACAAGTGTTTACAAATCAATGGTTTAACTCCTGAGTTTACAGGATCATGATAAAGCACAACAGACCCATCCCTCTTTAGGAAAGCATGGACACTCACGAGTGGTGAGTCATGAGCACGTGTGTAAGAGCACAGCTGAGTTTGGGTTGCCAGTGTGGGCTGAGTTTGTGGAGTTTTTTTACTCCACTATCAGGTAAAGTTTTGTACTCAAGAATTCAGAGTTCATCATCACAATAGACTTTGGGAAATTGGACACTTTAGAGCTTGATCATAGCTTACCTGCTTACGGGCATGACCATGTTCTTCTGCTGGCATGTTGGATGTACTTTTATATAAAGTTCTGGCTATGAGAAAATAGTAGACAGAAATGACAGCCAAGGGCACAATGTAGAACACTAAGAAGCAAACCAGGGAATGAGCTTCCTGCAAAATCTTCTCGGATACAGGATAGGGGGCACACGCCTCGAAAGTTACATTTTTCTCAGGATTGCTGAAAGAATACAAATCTGAAAAAACAGCCTCTGGGATAGCAAATATCATGGAGACAATCCAAACACATCCAGCTTTGCAGCAGGTCTTCAGGAGCGCATCTGAAGTCTGCAGTTCCAAGGGCTTCACGATGGCTCTGTACCTAAAACCACCAACATCATTGTCAGAAGAAATACAGAAATAATGCAATCACTGACAGTGCAAACTTCTTAAGGCTAAAGCCATTACTGTTCCTGCTAAAGTAAGGGTGCTGGAATTGTCTTAGAAATGAAAACAGATACTAGCTCTTTGGAATTAAGATGGAAATGTGAAAACTAATTTTAAACATGTATTTTAATGGATTGTCTGGCAGGACTTGCCATTAAAGCCTTCCTAAATAAAGGTGACTTACTCAGTTTGGACTGGGATCAGTAAGGGCAATCATCTCTCCTAATTTTGTGGTACTGCCTAGAAAGGTAAATGATGGAATTAGTATGCAAAACTGGTAAAGGTGTGAAACAGGTTAGCTATTTCATAAATCATGAACCCAAGCATGTACAGCCCTCCTTTCTTCCATCTTCCTAAGATCTCAGTGGAGTGCAGTGATCTGACTCAAAGTAATGCTCCAGGATTCATTCATATTTATAAAGCAGGAGCGGACACTGCTGTTGATTCATGCCTGTGACTCTGCAGCATGTGGACTGAGTCAGGCAGACGAGAAAAATCTGGGTAAATCTACAGATATGTGACAATATGTGTGGAAATGGGACACAGAAAGAGGACCAACTCCCATGAAGGTGGGTGAAGCACAAGCAACAGTATATCCAGTTCCTCAAGGATCAGGGATTTTCCATAAGGCAGAAAGAAGTGACGCCTCCAGCAGGGCACAAGACTGGCATGAAAGGAAAGGCAGTGGAAAATGACCCAGAGGATAAGACAGCTTAGTTGTACCATTTTGCACAAGCTAAGGATGTGGTCTTTTTCTCTGCTAGGCAAATTCAAATAGAAGACTGGAAGCTGGATTGCTATTTATCAAACAAATACCATTTTTATTGACTTAGGGCTCTTCTAGCATACGGGAACATGACAGTCGGGCACCGAGCACGTGATCGATCTGAGCCTTCTCAGTAAGTTTACCATGTAGTTACCCTGTGAAAATGTGGCATGGAGTATTTATGTAACAGCTACCATGAAGCATTAAATACAGAAGCAAGTGTCTAAACTGTAGAATCAGAGAGTAGGTGGGTTTGGAAGGGACCTTTAAAGGTTATTTACTCCATGGTGGGTTCCGAACTGACGTCATACAGGACCAAGACCTTGGAGCTATGATAGATAGTTCAGTGAAAACATTAGCTTAATATTAAGCAGTAGTTAAAAAAACACACCAAACCCTTAAATCCCCCCCCAACATAACCCCAAATGTTAGGTATTATTAGAAAAATTACTAAAAGAAACACAAACATCCTAAGGATGGAATATAACATGAATAGCTGGGAGAGATGGATAGGGATTCTGGCACAAGAGACAGTGCCATCAAATGAAGGCAAGTTGTTTATTCAACAGGCACTGAAAGTCATTGCTGAACAAGTTCAAGAAGAGGCTGGACAAGGATCTAGAACCCATTGAGGTTATTAAATAGACAGAAACCACATCTGCTTAGGGGGTCATCTGAAGGCTTAGGGTTTAAGTATAGTGTTGGATAGAGGTTTTTGTTCTTCCTACGTGTCTTTTGTCTTTGTACTACCACTGCTGGATGCTGGTATTGTCCTACATAGACCCTTGATCTGCCCCACTGTGGCCATTCCTGTGCTGGATGATTATTTTTGGAGTACAGCAGCAGCACCATTGCTTAAATTCTGGACACATGAATCACTTGCTATTACATACAATCCACGATTGCTGGCATACTAGATGAAAATCTTTTTCTCTCTTACTATTAAATTTCATTTTTTGTTTTTCTACTCCTTGACATGCTCCTGCTGATTGAAATGAAATTTCATCTTAGCTTTTTTTCATTCAGGAAAGAAGTACTTGGAAAACTGATTGTTCAGCAACTCCTGACAGCAGTCAAAGCAGTGGTCCCTACTAGCAGTGCTGTCATTGTAACCTGAGTTTAATTTCAGGACATCTGGGCTAAAATATTTCTGTAAATGACATAAGAACTACAAGAGAAAACATATATAAAAAAATATATATATACACTTATGAAACTGAAAATTACAGTAGCCATCAAATTATTGGATTCACTCCTTTGTCCTCACTCTGTTCTGTGTTCTCTTTTGTATTTTTACCTCATGTCAATCTTTCATGTTCTAGGATTTCTTGAATGCATAGGGCAAAGGATTTCCACTCATTTTCACAGGTTTTTTTTTGTCTTACCTAACTACTTTAGTGCACCACTAGATAGCACCAATATACTGTCCTTTCCCCAACTTAAGCAATTTCCCTTTTCTGTGCAATTGAGAAAACCCCCTGTACTGTACTTCAAACTAATAAAAGGTCAAAAGACTTAAAGAGTCTTTCTCACTCCAATAAAAAGCACTGCTCCAATTTTACTAACGCGTGTTTTTAAATTCCATGGGAGACTGGTCAGTTTTGGGTTTGTTTTTAGTCTATTACAATGTGCTATTTAATATTGTGCAAAACAACAACTTCTGCTCTCTTATCCATTTCTAACTTCACACCTGCAGCATCTCCTGGCAAATCAGTTGCACAGACCCACCTGTCAGCACTGAGAACAGTCAGGGTAAACACTGACACTCCAACTGAGGTTAACTGGATGAAAGACAGCAGCTTGCACCCAATCCTTCCGAAGAGCCAGGTATCCACCACGTAACGTGTTGCATCTATAGGCACACAGGTTAAGAGGAGCAGCAGGTCTCCAAATGCCAGGCTGGTGATGAAGATGTTGGGAACCGTCTGCATTGATTTAATCTTGAAAAACACTTTGATGAGTATAGCATTTCCAAGGAGACCCACTGAAATGATCACAGCATATGTGATGTAAATTGTGCACAGTATTTCTAATCCTGGAAAAGAGTCTTCGGTCCATTTTTCATTTGTTGTTTCATTGTCAGTGATTGATTTCAGTGCTGTACCATCCATAGATGCACACAAAGTCTGATTAGCTGAATGCAAGTATGCTTGAGACATTTCTTTAACTGTTTCTTCTCCCCAGGCTGGACTTAGGTTGATCAAAAAAATGTTAAATATTTAGCTTGCAGCATATTAGCAAGGTCAATGGAAAGGTGAAGGTTTGTATCTGAAATCAGGATTCCCGTTGCACATTAGCTACTTTCATCCCCTTCTGGATCTCAAAACATGCCTAGGAGAAATGCACATAGATCTTGTTCTGAACTGTGGAGGAGGTGGAGAATTTTTTTATTGGCTTTTCAGCTATTGGAGCAGAGAGGGAGGAGGAAAAGAGGAACAGAATTTCTTTAAAGACATTAGCTGAAATGAGGTGCTTTTTTCTTGGAGACATCTGGCAAGTAAATATCATATGATGACTATTGTGATATTAGGCTTTGTTTATTACTTAGCAAATGTTTCCTAATGTTGTTGAAAATATTCTAAAAAGGAAAAACCTGAAATGGAAACCTGAAATACTTTTCTCAGTAGTACAGGTAAGCAAAGAATATACTAACTTAACACAAAACTCTTCAGTGTACATTAATGACGGATAAAATAGAACATATATAGTATTTGCTGAAAAAACTGTACAGACTGCCTATGTTCTGATTAGTCTTTCTATCACAGCAATGCAGTGACCTTCCAAAAGGCAATATAAAATCAAAATTTAGGGCCATAATACTCCTAACATGTATATTAAAGCTTAGGTTTTTCCATTAGAGCAGTCCCATTGCCATCAAAACAACACCTTATGCTAAAGTTTGAACAGGTGCTGGACAGAAGCCTTGTATCTTGCAATAGTCCATGTATGTATTGGCTTTGGATGGTAAAACCGATTATTCAAATCTTCTGGGAGAAAAATAACATTTCCTGATGCTTTCTCAATCAAACATATTTGTAATATGAGTTTTCTTATATTTAGATAGTCAACAGTCAAATCTTAAACTGTACATTGTAATGAACTCCTCATTAACTTTACTCTAAACTAAGGTACAAGGAGTGTAGTGCATTGAGTTAAATCTCCTGAAATTAAGGAAGCCATGGTCTAATTTCTAAGTAGTGGAAGTGGAAAAGCTATCAATGGATTGATCTTTATGCCTTGAAAATGAAAATCAGTAGCTATTTTTCCTTCAGATTGTTCTTGAGCTGTGATGTTCTAATGGACAAGGTACCCTGCTCAAATCAAGCAAGCAATCTCACAGCAGCGTCCCTTTATCTGTAGCTGCAGACACACAGACACACAAAAGCAAGTTTGTTTCATTTACTCAAAAAACCTTCTCTAAGTACTAAGTCTTAATTTTTCCTCTCCCAGTCCCAATCCTTTCAAACACAGCCATGCCATAGGTATGAGGTGGTGACAGACCAGGTGGTAAATGTTGGATCAAATGTAGGACCTGTGCTGTGGAGTGGTGGGAGAAGGACTCACTGATGCAGAGAGGATGTATGGGTTAAAAATTCCCATTACATTTTTTGAAAGTGCTTTTAGAAGAGAAGCTCTTGTCACGATCAACCATAATATGTCCTTTCATGCAGGCACAGTATGTAGGTTGCTCACAGATTTAGGTATCTTTGAGGATGCCTGATTATGTTGTCCACCCACACTGGCGTAGCTCTGTGCGTTATATTTAATACAGAGTTCACCGACTGCAGCAGATTGTGACAGCTTAATGTCAGATAGTTACATAAAATGTTTAGTTTTCCTGTATGGGAGAAGCAGGGTGTCACCAAACATTGGGAACTAATTGCACTCCACCAAGTGTTGAGTACTCAAGGGTGGCATCTGAATGAAGCATCAGGTGTTTAGCTGAAACTGGGATTTAGCTGAAACAAACTCATCGCTTGCCTTGAATTGCACTAGAGGTTGGTTGATGCTCCAAAGCTCAGACAGCAGCAGATCCCAGCCTCTTACAGTTCCAGAGCTTCCAGAGCCATCTGAAAGATTTGGGCTGATAACGTGAACTCTGAGGCTCAGTAGTTCACTCAACAATTTTGTATGTTGGGACAGAGAATCTGAACTGATACCCCTCTGTGTGACACATAACCCACAGGACTGGACTCATGAGCTGTGAGTTGCTCCCAGTAGTTGGTCTGGGGAGGATTCAGGTATGAGGGGAAAGCTGACAGACCTCCTGACCCATATTAAAACCTCTTGAGGACATCAACATGTGCCACAGATGAAAGCAACCCCAGGCAGGGGCAGAGACTTAAAATTCTCTTTACTCCTGATACTTCATGTGCTGTTTATCCCAAACTGGACCTGAATTGATGTGTCTGGACCTGAATGCTCAATTTGATGCTTTGCACTTCAGAAGCCCTCATTACCAGGATACACAGACACATTTTCCCTGCTCTTTTTCCAACAGGGCACAGTATGTATGTCTAACCCAGCTCACAGCAGCATGAAAGTCTACTTGGTTTTCTCTTTCCACTGAGAGATTGCATTTTTCCCATCTTTCTTCCTCCCTGGGGAAATGTGGCAGAAGAAAGCTCCATCATTTCTCACAATTATTCCTTCAGTCCTTGTGTGAGTGCAGGTTTTAGGTAGCTGGCCAGGTTCTCTCTTTATGGAGCATGAGATGCTGTCTTAGTGGATTGATAGGAGGTGAAAAATACTATTTTGAAAAAGCACACAAAATAACACTGTCTAGGCCCAACAAAAGCCAGATAGTAAACCACATCTGCAATTTGTTTATGATGGTAGAATTTCGGCTATTTCTGGTAGCTTTCAGTTGTTCAAATCCTGTTCAAATCCAGCTGAAAAGGAAGAGAATGGCATTGTTATTCCAAATTGTAAAGTACTCTAAGGTGTTATTTTAGAACTTTGTCTCCTGGTGCAAAGAGAAAAGCAATTTGGGTAATTCTGGCTATTGTTTCAAGTACCAGGCTTCACAGAAAATGAATGTTCCTTTTTGAACTCCATGCTGCAAAAAGGTATGAGTAAAATACTCAGGAGTATATAATTTAGCTGTATTTTTAATGCAAATTTTCTGTTTTAATGCAGTGTGACTGTTTACTTAAGTCATTGCCATGTGCTGCATAGTGTCACCCACTCAGTAAAATCCTTCAGAACCATTTGCTCTGCACCAAGCCAAAACATGAAGAAAACAGCCAAAATCTTAACTCCCATTAAGGAATTGATTTTCCAAAACTGTAATTATTTTGTGGTGCATATTTTTATTATTTCAATGTACATTGGTCATGCTGCATTGATTGCTATTTATACAGATATGTCAAATTGCTTTGTGGTTAGAATGCTAGGAACACCAAACTGATACACACTGAACTACAGCTATATTAACCAGCCTGAGGGTTTTAGGATTATTTTAACTCAGTCTTTTTTAGGTTGTTATTTGTATAATTTCTGCATAGAACTATTTAGTTGTCTTAATTCTTCTTTTATGTCTCAAGCTCATTTTAGCCCCTTGCTTTAATTGTCTCTCCTAGCAATTCCACCATCTGTTTGTTGCTGGCTGGTGTAGCCTTCTGTCTCCACTGACGTTCATGTTCGTCGGGTGTTAACGGCAGAGAGATACTGAGCAGCTTGTCTATCCTAGTCCTGAGTTTTGGTAGACTCCATTGTAGCATCCTCTCTTACAAAAGGCTCTTCTCAGACTGAGATCTCTCCAAGAGATGAGCCTGATTGCTCTCCACGTGCCCAGACTGTTCAGTGCAGAGCAGGACTCTGCTGCCGGGTCACCACAGGCACATTCCTCCTACTCCTCCCTGGATGGGGAAAACTGATTTGAAGCCCAGCAGCCTGGAGTCCTTCAACAACTCTAGCTTATAAACTAGACTCTGCAGTTGTAACTAGAATTATCTGAAATACATTTTTCTTCCTAGTGTTTTCTGAACTGACAAAGCCAGTGTTGGGAAGAGGAATCTCTGCTCTAGAGACAACATCCTAAGGGATGGCTGCGTGTAATTGCCTTGTTTCTGACTCACATCTGTGTTTCAGCTTTAGTGTCTTCTCTTCAAATTGAAATTGCCAATGCTGTGACAAGTAATGGCAAGATAGGGGGACAAAGAGCCATTTCATGGCTGTGTGACTTGTGTGACTCTTCCCAATCCATTTTCTAGTGTTCAGGAAGGCAGGTATTAAATGGAAAAGCCTAAATGCACACCTGGAGTGAGCATCCCTGTCAGAGATAGTGGTCCAGGTTTAGAGCAGATTATTAACACACCCAGGGTTGTGTTCAGTTCTGCTCTGTCCTCCTGGGACAATGGGAATGAGTCATTTCCATGCACCACATCTGAGTGCCTCCCTAAACATCACCTTCCCATCTCACCAGACATCCGTTTCAGAGCTACGAGTGTCAGGCAAAGGGAAGGAATGTTGCAGAGGCCACTGCCCACACTGGATTTCTTCACTTGTGAGCACAAGAGCTTTATTTCAGTGTCTGTCAGTCTGATGTTTTTTACCACTGATTGGGAACATCATCTCTATCTTGTATTTTGATTTTTTTACCATTTCCCAATCTCCTCAGCAGCTGGAGACTAAACAACTACTGAGCTATAAAAATGGAAAATGTTTTTTAGTACACTTTAATGATGATTTCCTTGTCTGCGTCATATTCATGGCAGCGTGTAACCATTTATTGTTAAAGACTACCCATTTAGGAGAATAAAACACTGGTTTATTACTGGGTTTGTCAGTGTGGAGTTGATTTTACACCAAGGGCAGAGGGAGCTGTGCAGGCACTGAGACTCAGGGCATTGAATCCTGCAGCAATATTTAATTGGAACAGTGTCCCTGTTTTTTGAAACTAAAGATGGGCTATCCAATTAAACTTTCAAATACCACAAAACTTATCAGCATGTCTAGGAGTAAAAATAACACCATCCCAGCCCTCAGTGCTATGAAAGTGAGACAGAAGGTCAGTTTGGATGAGCTGTCAGGGGGAGCATTCAGTGATACAGCAACAAGACAGATAACTTCTTGGTCAAAATATGAGAAAAGAGCTTCTGATTTTCTTGCAATGCCCAATTCCAGACTGTTCAGTGGGACAAACTCTGCCTGCAATGGGATCTCAAACGCTGTCATTAATCTGTGACTCCAAATACATTTTATCCTGTTTCTCTATTCTTGCATTCCTTCCAGCCCCCTTTTCCAAAAGTTTCCTCAGCCAGTTCCAGTATGGGAATGGCCAGTGAAATACTGGTGTCATTTCTCAGAAAAGAGAAAAATAAACAGTGGAATTCAATCCTTGAATTTCTTCAGTTACATGCACAACCAGGCAAGGAAGTAATATACATCATAATTCTTTTGGGCATCCTTGAAACTCTCAATGATACATTTAATTTGGAACCATTAAAATGCCATTACATGCTAAATACTTTCTGATACCTAAAAGCACAGTGAATTGTGCATTAAGACTTAACAATCATCTTATGCAATAGGTAATTATCTTCCCAGTATTTTGATTTTTAATCTCAAATCATTTCCCATAATGACACTTCTTTTGTTGTCCTAATAATAACTGTCTGCTAAATTTAGAAAGAATTATACATCTTGGGTGTAAGCATTGCTACCCTGTGTTGTCAACCACTACTGCAGATTCAGACAATCTCAGGAGGAAGCTTAAACAAGCTGTACTGACCTTTAGCTGTCATCCTACGTAATATTTATCTATCCCAGGGTTACCAAAGCACTGTACATACACTGAGCTAGAAGGCAGCTTTAGCCCCTTGTTCGTGAAGGGACATAAAAAGTCTCTGAGAACCCGTGAGTGAGCTGCCAACACCTTGGATCTGCATCCCCTGACTTAGCTGGTAGAAAGGGTGGTGAGTTTTGTGCCAGTCTAAATAGCAAGATGGGAGTGGGGAGTGTTTTGTTCAATTCGGCACAACTGCTGCAGTGACTTTACTATCATTTTTTATTTCTTTTGTATCACCTAACCTATTGTTAGCAACCCACTGAGATCTGACATTGAATAATTGTCTTCACAGATAAATATACTTCCTGAAATCCTTATTTTACTGCTTTAAAACAGAGCACACATTTCCTGGTGTATGTATTGCTAAAAATAAGCAATCTAGGAGTAAATGAGGATGACTTAGAAATCAGAGGAGCTTTTAGATTGAGTCACAGAACCATGGAATGGTTTGGGTTGGAAGGGACCTTAAAGATCATCTCATTCTGACCCCTTGCCACACACAGGAGTCAACTGATACAATCCAAACTGGGAGGAGGATGGGATTGTATCAGTCACACACGGCTCACGCTCCAGCCAGAGCTGTGGAAGCTGTTCCCATCACTGGAAATTATCGGGGTGTGAATCACAAGCACATAGCAGATTTTATTAGATTTGTTCTTTGTGCATGTCCTCTCCCTGTGAAAACCATCAATGCACAATTCTGTGACAGAATGTCAGCGTAGATATGTTGGAGAAGAGCAGATGCAATGGTGCCGGCGCGGAAGATATTATTTCAGCCCAAGGAAAATTACACATCCTCATTCTGGCTGACAACCTAAACAATGCCATGCTTGAAACATAAATGATACACTGTTTAGCTGGAAAAGCCATTAGGCATGTGATGGAGAGTGGAAGTGAGCTAACAGCCCTCCCAGAACAAATAGCGCTTTGCGTTTTACATAAGCAAGTTGACAGGGTTTTAAAAATTTACTTCCAGATTTTGCTTTTTGAATAGAAAACAAAAATTCAATAGCAAGAATGGAGACCTGACATCACTCCACACTGTGCAGCTTGCTCTTCTTGCTGCTGGTACACCTCCAAAATGGGAGACATGCTGATGGATCCACCCAAGAAATTTCCAGCCATTTCTCAGCAGCCAGACAAGTCTTCAGTATTCCAGCACTTTTCTTACTGCTTGTCCAGCTTTTATTCGAATCTTTGTTGGTCTTAATCCATTAATAATATTATGAAGGCATTTTGCTAAAAATTTAGTAAATCAAGGTACATTTCTCCTTTTATCAGGAATGTAATTAAACAATTACAGGATGCAGGAGAAAAGGCCAGTGTCATGTTGCTGTCGTATTGATCCTCTTTTACTGCCTTTTTATTTTAAATTGGAGTAATAGAAAATAGATTTTGGAGAACTTTTAACAGGCCTTCCAGTCCATCCTTTGCCCTAAGGCAAAATATACTTATTCCAGTTCTGACAGATATTTGTCTCATCACTATGAGTGTTTTTTGATACCTGCAATGATGGCAATTCCGTGTGCTCTCTAAACCACTTAGTCCTTAAAAATAGAAATTGTTACCCAATGTCTAGCCAAAATGTAAGCCCATTATTTTCTGTCCTCTGAAGTGGATGCAGAAAGAATTACTGCATGAAGGAGAAAGTGAGGGTCAAAGCAGGGTGGTAGAGACACGTCAGACTGTCCACCCACCTAGACTTACTGATATTGTGGCAGAGACAAACTAGTGTAAAAGGGACTTGTGGGAGGATTAAACTCCAGTTCTGCTGAAGAACTCCACAGGCTCCTTCCTTACCCTCTCAGGACCCCCCTGGGGTGTGCAGCAGCCAGGTTAGGGGTGCAGGAGGGGATCAGGCAGAGCTTTAGCACCACAGCACAGCGTGTCCTGCTTTGCTTTGCAAAGAGGGAAAACTCGTATTCAGCAGCAGATTGTGAAACAAAGAGTTTACTTATGAAAATAAAAACCACAATACTCTGTGTCTGACATACTGAACTGCCTTTTATATTACATTTCTTTCCCATTGAAAGCAATTTCAAGTCAGAAACAAGTGGGGATGAGGTGGAACTTGTTTGCATGTTTTTAATGTCAACATTTCTCACAGAAAGATGAGGAACTGAAGGTGATCTGCCTGATTTCAAGTAGGCAGGGTGTAGCTACTGTACATTAAAATATTCATCTTTTCCACTAATTGCTGTGTGGGAGTTATTCACAGACTGAAAGAACCTTTTGTATTTTCTATTGTACATATCAGCTCTAAAACATGGCTCCATTATATTATTTTACTCCTCTGTCACTGGCACAGGTTAGTATTTCACTATATTATCAATCATAAAAAAATCTTTACTTCAATGATACACAGACAAGGGCATTCAAAACTGAAACTAGGATTTGGTTGAACAGGCAAGTTACCAATTCAGACACATTTGCTGAAAGGAAGCCTCTCCTTCGTAGGAGAGGAAAGTTGAGTCTCTCTTGTGATGTTATGAAATGGAGTTTAACTCTTGCTGTATTCACAACAAAGTAATACTAAAAGTCAAACTTCTTAATTGCCACCTCTGAAGATGGTAGGATTTTATCTGCTATTGTTCTGTTTACTTTGTGGTTTTTTTTTTTTCAGGAGAGATAATCTGAAACTTATTTCATACACATAGATACCCATTAGACGTGGGAATTTCAGTTTTTATTGTTTCCACATTCCACTTGAAGGTACTGGGTAACATTTTCAAACATTTAAACATGCATCTACGCCTCTTTAGAGATCTAAAACCAGATCATCAGAGCCAGCACATCTGAAAATAAAAACATACATCTTGGAGGCTGAGTCCAACTTCTTGATGTCCGAGTTGGTCAAACTCCATTTCAGAAAAAGTAAGGAAAGATATGTCTGTGCCTGAGGCAGTCAACCAGCAGGTTAAAAAATATCACTTGAAACTCAGTGTTATGTGTGTTAGGCTATGACAATAAGTGTCAGATGAAGAAGAAAACAGAGAAATGGCAGGAGGGTGTAAAGGGTAAAAAAAAGATGAACTATGGGAGGGACTAATGATGAGGGAGAGAATGTTTCCAGTCTCTGTTTAACATGAGGACTGATCTTGGAAACATGGGGGCAGCAAATCCTTGTGTGGTCAGGATTGAAATTCCACTGAAGCCTAGAGTTGAGTCATGGGATAACTGTGTCCAGAGTGATAACTGTACATTAGAAGTAATTATCTGAACAATGCTTGTTTTCATACACAGAGGAGAACCATCACTAGATAATCAGAAGAAAACAAATTCAGTATCAGTGTAAAAATCCTGCTTTCTGTGGATAGTGCAGTCCTGTATCCATGGTTAGTGTTCTTTGTGAACAAGGATGTTTGGTCTCACCATCTTCTGGAGATACAGCACTGGGGTTGTAATGGACTTCAGCTATGGGAAAGAATTGGGAAAAAATTTCCATTATAATTATTTGGTTTAATGTATTTAGAAAGAATCCTGTAAGAGGATATGCAGAACTCACTGTTTTAACACCTTTGGGGAAATAACACAAATCAGCATGTTTCCAAAAACAACCAGGAATGTTTGGTGCTATTTCTGTTTCAGTAAATGGCTCTACAACAATTTCTTCATCTTGGAAGGCAAAACCTTCTGCTGGGATTCTTCTGGATTAAAAAGACTCACAGCAGGTCTTGTTCAGCTTTCTGGAATCCCCAAGATCTCAACTCTTTTGGGAATGCAATTCCAGTTAGGGAGCACTATCGTCTATCTCAAGACTATGATGCTTCCTAACTGGAAGTAGGTCCCATGTGAGTAGCAGCCAGCTGGCCCAGGGCAGAATATCTCTTAGATGCCTAAGATGGAAGCTGAGCAGGGTTCCCTTCCTTTTGGAGAAGAGCCATCCCAGGATTTTAAGGGCTTTCTTACTTTCCTTAGTACAAGAGAAGCCACGTGTAATGTAGCCATTAACCCCAAACCACACTCTGGCACAGACAAAGCAGTGAAAGATTTCCTATTTATTTCCATTGGTTGGGATTTGACAGTCACCATATGGAACCTATTGCATTCCAGTCTGTGCAGTGCACACTGTTTTTCTTACCAATCTTAAAATTCCTATCTGGAGAAGACCTGGGAAGGAAATCTGAACCATTGGAAGTTGAACTTGTTCCATTAGAATTTAGACTCTGCAAAGCCTGGGATGGTGATCTGCGGTTTAAATGCTTTGGTGTAGATCCTGCAGTTGCACCTGACCCACTCCAGTCTGAAATCAGAGAGTGGAAGGCACAGGAACAAAATTCTGTACAGATGTCACATCTCAAACAGCCAGAGAATAACCACCCCTCAGACAGCCAGAGACAGCAAGACATCTCCCTTCTCCTTCCTGGGCTGAGCAAACCCAGCTCCTGCACATAAAAAATAGCTACTAGCATGCCCAATATTCTGCATAAATTTCAGAATCTCAGCTTTATGAAGATTGGAAAGTCACCAAAAACACTGCTCACATAAGGGAACACTGAATGGCATGTGAGAACAGAATCAGAGACCAAGCTAAAATAATTTTTGTAAATCTGCATTTTTACTGCATGCTGTCAACCCATCATCATATCATATAAGCAGATAATGGGAGAGGATAAAGACTTACTAAAGAAGAATCATCCAATGCAGTGCAGAAAGTTTACTGAGGGAGCCTTATTTCTTAATGTAGAACAAATGTGGCACCAGTAGCAGACAAAGACTCATGAGTCAAGCTAAACAAACCCCCTCAGTGCTTACCAGAATAGTTACTCAGACGGAATCTTCCCCAGCAGAAGTGTACTCGGCACTGCTTCACTACCTCATCCTTCATTAGGCAGTGAAACACAAAGATAAAGAACCCTAGAGAAGCAAGAAGAGAGATTAATGTGTTTTCAGATGTATTCTCCAACCCAGCGTCCCTTTTCTAAATGTTTGGCATGCCCCTGATACCAGTAATGTTCTACATGGGCAGAGAGGTGGTCCCTGGGCCAGCACTGGGATCTTTAAGGTCCCTTCCAACCCAACCCATTCTGTGATTTTATGATTCTGTTGGCCCAGAGTGGCACCAAGTCCTTTGTACATATGGAAGGCTGATAGGAAGAGGTTTCTGCAGATTTTTTATAAGGATAATCTGCAAGTCACTGTGGATTTTATCAACCATTTTTATGCCCAGATGAAAAGGATTGTGCCAACTCCTAAAAAGGTGTGTTTATTGGGACCCATGTTTCCAAGGCATGAATTCATGTCTTTAATAGTCTATAACAGCAATGCTGTCTAAACAACACTGTCATCCCACTGCAACAGAGCCTTCCTTTTAAAATAGCTAAACCCTGTAATACAGAAGCTCTCCTCTTCCCCTATGCTTGAATTACATGATGTTACAAATTTATTTCTATTTTGCAGCCCTAAATTGTTGCATATATAGCACTACTCCATTGAGAAATTACCTTGCAAGGTGTTAAAAATGCTGAAAAGATACAAGAAAAATATCCTCACTTCTCCCCAGGCAAAAAAGGCAAAGCCCCAAGTTAAGCCCAAAAGGAACATCAAGCTGAAAGCACTTTTGAGGTCTTGGAGAACACTCTGTTTCCAGAATTTGGATCTCTTTTGTGTCCTTGTCTTCACAGAGTGGATTTGGAGGAGAACAGTGATGAACATGGCTGTATTTGTCAAAAATATCAAGAAGAAATAGGCCACAACAGAGATGTAGAACACTCCACTGTCCTGAATCCAGCAGCTGCAAGAAAGGGAGGCGTGGATTCAATATAAGGAGTTTGTGAGAGTGAAACTCAGGAAGCCTGGTTCCCCAAATAAGTATCCTGTATGCTTCTCCAACACTCAGGGCATACCCTAATGCCCATTATTTTCACCCAGTGAGGACATTCATGGAATCTCTCTGCTTGCCTTTTCTGGTGGATGTTACGGATATTCATTAACTTTGAGATGTTACTATTTCTGCCAAATTCAGATAAACATGACAATTGTTTCACAACTTAATGATGTATACACACAAAGACACACTGCCTTAGGAAAACCAAGTTAAATATGACTTAATTAGGAGTCTAAATAATAGCATGCCACTGGTTAGCTTTTCCTTAGACATAAACTAGTGTCTTTTTGCTAACAATGGGTAACAATTTTCCCTCTGAGGTGTCACAGGGGTGTGTTGCCTCTCTGATGGGATAAAATTCAAATATTCCAGGTGATCTTCACCAACAAGTGATCAGATTGTGCTAAACAGAAAACAGGTGAAAAAAATGGAAGCACTTTTGCTATAAAACCATTTTTAAAAAGGATGAAAGAATGCAGTGTTTTCCCACTGGAAAAGAGAGGAGGCTGAGATGATTTAAATAAAAGAATTTGAAATTATGATGAGACAGTGATATGAATTGACATTAAAAAAACCCCCAAAACCAAACCAAAACAAAAAAACCCACAAAAAAAAAAAACAAAAACAAAAAAAAACAAACACAAAAAAACCCGAACCAAAACACAAAAAACAAACCAAAACACAAAAAACCAACAAAACAAAACAAAACAAAAAACCCCACCAGAAACAAATGTGCTAAATCCTTGAGCAATTATTGTACCTTCACATTTTGCCAGAAACCCAGAACACAAAGGAGCATATACAAATGTCCCACCAGACTGAGCTAATGTCATGTAAAGAAAGAGATTTCACAGAAAACAAACAGGGAGTTGTCTGGCAGAAGCCTTCCCTGTCCTCAAGCCCATTTCACTGATGTGAGAGTTACTCTGTGCAGTAGCTGCACATCCAAAATGATTCAATGAACCAGAACCACTAAAAGGCGAGGGTAAAGATGGGGAGAAAAGACAAAAGCAAGAAAGAAGTTGTTGCCTTCTGCTTATCTCTTGTATCTTTCAGATACTCTGGTGACCACCAAAAAGCTGAAAGCATTATACTTACAAATTGCTGTAAGGATTGTTCTCAGAGTGCGACCCATTGCCATAGAAGTCTTTGTTTATAATGAGCACAAGACTAATTACAATAGCTGGTATTCCTAACGTGGAAAGCAAGGGAAAAAGAAATATTTTGATTTAAAAGAAAAAAAATGGAGAATATGGAAAGATGTCAGATAATCTCTGATGAGTAATTACAGCAGACATATGCATCTTAGGATCAAAATCTACCCCCAAAATCTCCTTCTGAAACAAGTGTAATTAAATATATGGCATAGCAGGTCGAATCTCCCTATTTATGTAAATCACAAATGAGTAGGCATAAAAATATCCGTGTTTGCAAAATGTTTGTGAGTATTCAAACATCTCCAGAAGGGATCCAATCTGGCAAAATAAAACCAACTGATTATTACAAAAGCTGAGTGTCAAAAGATAAGCAAGCCACAGCATTTTGTGTTAAGAGCTTATAGAGGCAGACGTTTTCCAGGCAGTGTTTTATCAGTCTTCCCTTCTACTCATTTCCCATTTCCCACATTTTTTTCAGTCCTGTCTTTTCTGTGGAGAACAGCTGCTGCCAACAACACCATCATGGATGGCTGCCCCTGAGAACAGTTGTGTGCAACGTCAGATCTGAGGGTAGAGAAGACAATACACTTCACACTATTCAAGAGCCAACCTCCCCCCACTTTAAAACAGCATCTAATGGTGACCCAAATAATGTAGACCAAATTCTGCTCTAGGTCAGTGCCTCTGATAACACCTTTTCTAACAGCTGAACCAGCCTATGGGCTCTTTTTGTTGTGTTTCTCCCAGATAAGCCTCTGATGCTTGTCCAGGGAATCCTCAGGAGAGCAATGAATGAAAGGCAAATCCCCCCTGTGTGGGGTAATCATGAATAGAATGCCAGGTATTCTGGACACAGGGCTTGGAGAAAGAACTAAAAACACCTTTGAGCAACCCCAGTGCAAGGGTGAAGGTTGTGGGCAGCTCATACTGTCGCAGGCACACACACTGATGTGAGGTACCCTGATAAATCATTCCTGTAAGAACAGGAGGGGTAGGAGAGCAGTTCCTTACACCCACTTTCACCTTTTCATCTGACTGTGCAGGGAGCAATAGGTACTTTATGCTAATGTTTCCCTGAGCAGAAGAAATTTAAGCTGAACCTGCCTGGGGGGAGAGATCCATCCTTACAGCTCAGGTCATTTCTGCTAGCTCAGTGTCCTCACTTGCTTTTGCAAATATGTCCCAATTTTAGAGAAGTTGACAAGCCCAGAAGTGGAAAAGAAATCTGCTTGCTTACCCCAGCCAGCAATGCAGCATTTTAGGATGTACTTTGGGACATAAACATTGAAAACTTTGACAAGAGCCAAGTAAAAGTGAACAGACTCCAGGCACATCCACGTGAAAGCTGCAAGAAGGAAATAGTGAAGGAGCATGGCCATGGTGATGCAGAGGCCTGGCTGGTTGAATGAGGACAGCCAGGAATTGGTGAGGAAGACCATGTTCAGCATCAGCAGTGCAGCACAAAGGTTGAGCAGGATTTTTGAAGGATTGTCTCTCCGCAGCTTCCTAAAAAGAAGGGGAAGGTCCACAAGGTTATCTCTGCATCATCCAGTGTACAGCCATTCTATGGTGCTGTGTAATTTAGGAACATAGAAGTTGCTGAACAGTTCAGACTGGTGTTTGTATTAAAGCATTAAGTGTTTGAATCCTTCTAATTTCACCAGAGGTCAAAATAAAGCAATTTTTATAATGTCAGCTCTCAAAATCTTCCCTCCTGTGCATTACAGCATCAAATATTAACAAACGTTCTTATAGTTGCTGCAAATCCATTGTTGCTAAAATATTAAAAGCCATGTGAGAAAAAAGGATCAGACTTACTCAAGGGTTAAATATGTCACCAGCGTTATTCCCAAAAAAAGGGAAGAAGCACCACATCCTGCATAGCTTATCACAGTTAATATATGATCATGTGTGACATCTATTTCTGTCCGGGCCAAGTCCTGTGTTACAAGATAAAGAATCACAGTTGTTTGCCACCACAGATTAAGAAAATTCCTGTACACATTTTCACATTGAAAAGAAATCAATTCCTGTTCTGATTACTGCT
This sequence comes from Manacus vitellinus, assembly GCF_001715985.3. NCBI lineage: Eukaryota > Metazoa > Chordata > Aves > Passeriformes > Pipridae > Manacus > Manacus vitellinus. The sequence goes on along the minus strand of NW_021939395.1, from coordinate 11,478,639 downwards.
AATTTTGGAGGGTTTCCATTAACATTTTTATGCGTTTCTTATTGTATAGTCCTACAGGATATACAAACTAGTAAAGATATGCAGTATTTAAAGTATCCAGCAATAAGTTGCGAAGCTAGAAAAGCTGTCCTTCAGGAAACACAAATTTAATAAGGATTCCAGGATCTTGACAAAATTATTCCTCTGGAGCTTGCTTTGTAGGAGAAACTATTCTGTTTCAGTGGCAGCTGCCATGCTTGGGAACTGCACAAATCTGCTAAATGTCTTGGAGTGTGGGAGGATCGTCCCTGTCCAGAAAGCATCCCTCTGCAAAATCAGCTAGGAGGCTGTGCTCTGCTTCTCCACAGCTGCTGAAGGAATACTGAGAGGATTTTGTTGTTCCCTGACACAGTTTCTCTTCTATTTGGTGAAGCTTTGAACCTCAGACCAGGAACCCACATCTCTGATGCTGAATACTTGTAGGTGTGCTGATTACTAAAGTGGCAGTGAGAGGTATGATCTTAAAATCAAACTGAATTCTCTTCATTTGAATGGGAACTTGAGCAAGTGTCCGAAATCTGAACCATCTCAGTTGCTCCCTGTAATGTCACATATTTACTCCCGGAGAGGGCTTTTGCTTCTGGTGGAGCAGGGTGATGCTGACCTCTAGGGGAAGCATCCTAAGGCAAAGGTGGGGCCATACCCGATCCTGTGGGCTGTATCCTACTGGGATTAGACAATTTTAATCTACTCAGTTTGCTTAGAACTTGCCTATCACTTTGCCTTTGTTGCAGCCCATTCTCAGGCAGTCATATCAGCTTTCCACATTTTACTTTCAGAGGCAGTTTTCTCTGTATTGCAGAGAAATAAGAGGTGATACATAATGACATCTCCCACATTTGTATTAAACTTCAGTTTCTGATGGAGCATAGATAAAACATTCCAAAAGATGTAATGTCATTAGTTGCCACTGGCAGGTAATAAATTCAACACAGTATTTCCAACACAGTAAATAAGACATTAAGGTTGATTAAGTTACACTGCAAAGAAGTACAAACTACATCTGTAAAATGAAATTGCCTTGAAGCAGGTGACATTTAGAGGACTTTATATCATTAAATTATTATAACTGTTTTATTTGTTATTACTGATTTTGGCAAAATTGCAGATATCTAACAGCTTGCATAGATATGAATCTCCCATCTCTCCCCAAATCTAAAGATGACTTTGTTTAGTGCCACGGGACTTTTTGGAAGATGATTCACAGAGTACTTACCAGTAGGACTCCAAAATGGGTAAGATGGTTACAAAAACAGATTGTGTAATTCATATCTGTATATTCCATTTCACACCCTGATGTATTCCAACCACCCAGTCCATCTGTGTAATAGAGAAAAAGGGATTTTTAAGTAGAGTTAGTCATGCTCAGTCATTTATAGCTCTGCAGCATGCAGGGTTTGTGAAGATGAGCTCAAGTTAGTACAGATTGCAGGGTCATTTAGCAGCACACAAGTGAGATTTCACACAGGAACACATCTTCTGTAGTTGCCTGAGAACCTCAAAATTTGGATGAAAGCCTTTGGTGGAATGAAGAAATATTTAAAGTCATTTACATGTCTGCACACATAAAAAGCAAGAAGAACCTAGTGCTGGGTGAGGTTGTGCTGCAGGATGTGGAAACACAAAAAGAAAGATGTATGTACAGGGCAGAGGATTTATGTAGGCAGAGTTTAGCACTGAAAAAGCCAGATCTTCTCAGATAAGACTGAATTTAGAAGTGGTGCCTTATGGCTGTGCTATACTTTTATCCATCTTTTTCTCCTTTTTCAAATATGTAGCAGCCAACATATCAAACTAAAACTAATCTTCTATTGCAATTCATGAAGAGTTAACATTTAGCAGTATTTTTAGGAGTTATTTGAGCCAATTAATGGGTTGATATTCATCGTGTGTTTGTGTCCACTTATCCTTTGTCTATTTTAGGCTTGAAAGCAATAATAAAAGAGTGAAAAATAAGATTATTTTTGGGGAATGTATGACACATTCAGAAGCTAAGTTTCTGATTTTAAAAAATATATATTTTTGAACCCTGATAATTGCAGAACAAGCCTTTCCCACATGCTCTGAGTTAACCCAATACACAGTTCTGTGTCTGTTGAGTGCATGAGACACATTCAAGGCCTGATCCCAGCGAAGCTCCCATAGACCTCCCTGAAGAAACTGTGAGAATTCATCAGACATTTCATATAATTTCTGCTTTTTTCTTAGTCTGAGTCTTCTTACTGATATAGCTGCAGCGCTGTACTATGCCATACATGTATCCCTAGGGCTAACACTGATTACTGAGGTACCAACATCAAGCCAAAGCAGCAACACCGACTCAACAGGACAGCCCCAAGTCTCAAAGGTGCCACATCAAGGAGCCAAAGGCTGCTGGGGACAGAGCAAGTGTGGCAGCTCGGCAAATAACACTTACTGTTCTTCCCAAAGTCCCAAAAGACGCAGTGCACTGCTGCATTGCCCTGGAAGCAGAGAAAAGGAGGCTGTGACATTTATTCAGTGTGTCTGTACGCCCTCTGCACTTGCAGACGGTGCATCTTGCTCTGACTGGGGTGTAGAACTAAGGCTTTGATTTGGGTTTGATTTCCCCTGCACTGCTCTCTGATTTTTTGCATGGTGCTGCTGCAGGGGGTCTGTGGGTCAGGGGCTGCTGGACTCTGGGGCTTGTAGGGCCAGCTGGGATATTGTCCATCTCATCCACGGCACTAAACCAGCAGAGTCCTGATTTTTGCTTCTCCCTTTACCAAGGGAAATCCTGGGAGTCAGTGATTTTCCCAGTTTTACCTGTATCTTTCAGTACCTTGTAGTCTTTTAAGGACAGCAGAAAATCTGACATATTGTCCAGCATAGACCAATTCCTGTGTCTAATCTTATTGGCTTCATGTGGTGTCTGAGATGTCACCCCAAATTACTGGTGAAATTCAAAAGTTATGACTAAGACCCAGAATAACAACCTGAGATTTTACACAATTAAAAAAAACCCAACAAAACAAAACAAAACAAAACAAAAACCCCCAACAACAACAACAACAAAACCCACAAGAAACCTTTATTTTAGATTTTCAGTGATTCTTCTCTCTGAAACCAGACAGGGAAGACATGTAAGAGCTGAACAGATGTAAATGGATATTCAGTGTAATGTTTTCTCTTGGGGACATTCTAGTTTATTACTCATAATGCTGCAGCAAACTTTCCCAGGGCACAGATTCATTTACTTTTATTATTATTATATCATTAATAAAGTTTAATAAAGCAGAGAGTTTACAGGAAACCAGCCTAACAGATAAGCTGTTAAGATGTGTGATCTGTAGACTGTCAAATATAATTAGGCAGAGAGCCAAAGATGTAGGTTTGGATGATAACTCATTAAATATTTAATTAAGATAATTTTAAAAGGTTGAGGGAAAAAATCTGAGAGATGCCAGATGGCCTGGTGGAGTAAAAATGACAGAAGAGAGGGGATATCTAGATAAAATTTCTGGGTATATATTTGCTAGAACTGAATGGAAAGAGCATATCTCCATAAAAGCAGCATTTCCAAACTCTCATTGACTTGAACTTTAATTAAATTCATCTTATTGAATAATTTTGTTCTGCTCTGGGTTTGTAATATATTCATGTGGAGGCTGAACCTTAAACACTGACAACCCAGAAATGCTAAGGTGAAACTCAGTCAACAAGTTTGACCTGTGCCCATTTAGAATAAAATAGACTTCAGCTTTGAAACATCATTTTGAAACAAAATAAAGCATATTAATCTTGAAAACATCTTTGCAATGTCTTGGGTTTTTTTGAAGTTTACTTTTTTTGGTGACTAAACCAATTTGCTGAATTCAGAGCACAGATAAATCATTTCAGTCCAATCCAAAACCTGCTGGTTTTTAGCAAACAAGCTATTCCTTGGAAAAAAATAGTCCAGATCATAACAAGGAAACAATGAAAAGGTCTTGTGGAGACACAAACTTTAGTAACCTGCAGGAATTTATAAACACCGAGACCTTGTGGTCTGTCAATATTTGGGTTTTGATGTAACATGGAGATGTCAGGCAGTAAAGCGCTTCAAGCTTATTTTTCCTGTTCCCAGTTTACTGTAAGGGTGAGTGAAATCAGCTCTGCTTCATCTCATCCCTGAGGAAAGGAACACATCCTACCGTATTCTGCTCTATGTGCCGAAGAGTGACAGTCACAGGCTCTTTAAGGTTCTGAATTGATACATTTTCAACACTGGCACTCACAACAAAAGTGTTCAACTTCTTCATCGTTAAACTGTCATCCTGCAGTGGAAAAACACATGCATGCAAAAAGAATCCAAGCTCTACCTGCTCCCATTTTTTTTTCAGTTGTACTTCTTGGAAATGGTGATCAGCTAAACCCTGTGGGATGCTGGATGTAAAGTTGCTACTTCATTAGAAAACGTATTTAGCTGCAATTCCAGGACAGTCTCCACATCAGCTGAAGCAGAACTGAGTCTCAGATGCATCAGCTGGATTGAGAAAGCTGTATAATTGTTTCAGTACATTTAAACATCCAGTTGTACATCATTAAGCTCATTAGACAGTAGGCACGACTGTGAATGTTTCTTCTGTGTGAAAAGTATTGCTCAGCACTCTGTATGCACCATCATTCCAAAGAAATGTCTTCCTTTTAAGTTATACCCACCCCTCCTGGAGTTAATAAAATATAATAACTACTAGAATAATCCTAAATGCTGCACGTCAGTGCTGCTATTATTTTAATGGAGACATAAATCTTGAAGTTATTTTCATGATGTTTGGTATATCCCAAGTCCTTAAGAAAGAGCTTACTATCAGAGGAAGGTCAGGGTATGTTCTTTTCCTGCATAACAGAAGGATTAGAATAACATCAGCTACAGAAAATGAATGGAAAGTCTAAGGTTTACAGACACCTCTCAGAGCATCCTTGCTACAGAGAAGGTTTTGCTGCATGAGCACATTTTCCCTGCACATTTCTCTCTCAGGCTGATGCTAACTGTGCCTGGAACAGATGACACTGTTGGGATTTCTTTTGTAGGCACTGGGAACAGCTAAGCCCATTCCTGCTGTGTTTGGGTTTGTTGGGAGTCGTAGTTACCGCGAAAAGTGAAGTAGTGCCATAAAACTTAAACTGGATCTTCGAATGCTTGTCTGGGTCACAGTGCTCGATCCCTAGGAAGTTCTTCAGGGATTTTGGCAAAAACACTGAGGCCAAGGCATTTTTGAAAGGGTTTTCTTGCACATGGATCTGCAGGAGAGAGATGACATGCTCAGAGCTGCTGTCCTCAGGTCAAATGCACAACGGGACAGAAGAGCAGGAGGGTTGTCTGGTTTAGTCCATGATTCTGAGTGATACTTTGCTCTCACCTGGAGATCCACACCTCTGTTGTAGGAGGTAATGCCAAAGGCCAGTCCTCCAAACGTGCTGGGATCTGGACGCAACACCAACAGAGCCGAGGAATTGGTTATGACCGTCGTATTTCTGTCTGCGCAAGTCACCTTGTAGCCTATCTCCTCAGTTGTCTGCAGGATACTTCAACAAAAGAAACAGGGAGAAAAAAAATACTTCTCTTGAAATGTTCTCCTGGCTTCATAACACACATCCAGGGAACAATCGGCTAAAACTCTCTGCTGTGATTTATGACCACGAGGAGCAAGCCCTAGAGCAGAATGGGTCCGTTTTGGGGTAGATGCATTTTGTCTCCACAGGGTCAGGTGATGGCAAGCACTTGAGTTAGCATGTTTCAGTGGCCTGAAAGTCTGGCAGGTGGAAGATACCCTCCTGCAGGGACCACACAAGGTGGTTCTGGGAAGACCTGAGTCAAAATTCACACCCAGTCAAATACTGCATTTCATCTGGAAGGCAGTGACTTGTAAAATCTGCTAATTTGACTATTTTCAGGCATCTAATTGTACCCTCAGGTAAAATATCACAGCCAGGATAAGTTAGTCTGCAAGGAACCTTTGGAAATCTGTGCTCCAAATCCCCACCACTCCAAGCTCCAAAGGTAGGGCTGCTGCTCAAGGGCTCATCCAGTAAAACTCTAATTATCTCTAAGGACAGACATTTCTGGGCCTTACTATCAGTGAGGTTTTTTCTAAGTAGACAGAATAGGCTGGAATGTAAAGGAAGCAGCAAATTAGGGTTGTTTAATACTCATGGGTATTAAGAGTCAGGGACAGCTCCACAGCTTGTTTGGCTCCCTTAAGGCTATTCAGCAATATGCAAGGAGGGATAAAACTCCATTGAAAATGTGAAAGACAGCTGTTCCCAGAACAGACTGAAGGAAAATCTTCCCGTCCTTTGGTCTGGCATTACCTTCATGCATCAGCAGCCCCAGACGCACCAGGACCCTTTCAGCCACAGCTGCCCTAGAGCTGCAAAGCCTGGAGTTCAGCTTCCCCAAAATACCAACTCTGTCTCCATTAAGGATCAAGAACAACATCCTTGTCCCTAAAACCTTACATTTCATGGGAGGAGAATTCAAAGCAATGGATATTTCCCTTAAAAACCCCGCAGCCTATTTGAGAAGGCAGAGGTGGTGCGTGCTGGCAGCTATCACAGCCCCCACTCCACACACTGCAGTGTGACAGGCTTGGAAGAGAGAGCACACAGCCCAGACGATCACGAAGCTACCCAGTGCTTTCTCTCTGACAGATTTTCTAGGCTGTTTTTGGTTGCTCCTCCTTGCAGACTCCTGGGTTTGGAAAATCAATGCCGAGTTGTCCACTGCAAACAACTGGGCTGTGGCATAGTTCTGCTCCACCCAGAACTTCTAATTTATCATTGCATAGCTGTGTTTGAAAAGTCTTTATCAGCACAGGTAGAGGAGTGACAGAGATTTGTGTCTCCAGGCTGACCTGTCAACAGACCTCACTGCTGAGCCACAAAGATCCCCTATGAGAGGAGGTGGCAGCTGGGCAGTCCCTGAGCTGCCTCCAGGTTTGGATGCCCACAGGGAACAACACTGTGATGGTGACTTCTGCAGAACTGTTTCTGGTAAAAGCACCTTTGACAACACAATAACCAATTTCTGCTGCTAATAACCACAAACATGTTTAAGATCCAAGTACAGAAACTGCTAAATCCCATGGTGATATTTTAATAGAGTGAATGAAATAGTCCATGGTGCCAGTTCAAATTAGGAAGCCCCTTCTGGGCAAGTTATCTTACTTACGTATTGGTTATTTTTCTAATGTTCTGATCTTCTATTTCTTGCAGTGAAATATAGTCTAGTATAGACAATGCAGCCTCTGCAAGTGTCACGCTCACATCTGCAAGCTGTACGATACCAGAAATTTTACTTGCAATGATTTCTAATTCTTCCACATGCAGTGTTGCATCTGGCAAGAGGTATAAAATGTGCTCTATAACATCTTCTGCATTCTCTGGAAAACAAGGAAGCAGAGATGATTTATGTGGCATAGCTGTCACTCTGGCTATAAAGCTACATGTGTCTATGTTAAATGCAGGAGTTAATCTCCTTCTCTTCTCTTTCCATATGGTCATAATGCTCCTGATCTACTACAAAATTATCTCCTAAGAATAAGTCAATAACCCCTCAACATGTCAATGAAACAAATGTTGTCACTTGCGTTTGGATTTATAAATACTACCTGTAAATAATATTTACCTTTAACTTTTGCCATGTTTACAAGCATTTGTGAGTTTCAAATTAGACAAGATCCTCCCCTCTCCCCAAATGCTGCTTGCCTGGTACCATAGCAAAAGCAAATTCTGAATGGTATAATTTGAAAAAATGTATTTGCCATTCATCATCTCATCATCCTTCTGTAATTTTTTATAGAAGCAGAGTTTTACACCCTGGGAGTCAGAGAGACTGTGTGCAACTGCAGATATCTTTCAGTTATCTACTATTTGATGCACTGCTGAGGAGGTGGATATGGTATTGGGTTTGTTCACCATTCAAACAGCTTACACTGTTTGGCATAGCTTAAAGAAGATATAACCATGTGGTAATGTCACCTTATCACTTATGTGAACTACAGCACCAACTTTTCAATTCCAGATACTGATTTGTGCTTCAGATATTATGAACTACTTTGATGTGGTAACAGAGGGTATGGACAGACAAAACCTGTGACATTATTCATTGGTTATTTTCTTAGTTCTAAATCAAAGTGTAGAATTTGAGATAAATCTTCAAAGTGATAGCTAGAGAATTTTGAAGCACTTGCAAAATTAATCAGCATTAAAACATCTTTAAGATGACCAGGCGAGCAGGATGCACATAAAGCAGTTTTATCACTTCCCTTGTTCAGATGTCCAACATAAGCATTATCTGAGTAAAACTATTTTACTGTGACTCACTGTGTCACTGAAGTATCTGGTGCCTTACCTTCTGTTACCGTGATATCTTGGAGGCCTAAAATACTATTTGGAAGTTTTTCCAGTAGCTTACATTTAGTCATGTTTGGTTCCTTCCAAAAAGCTTGCTCTAGTTCAATACTAATTGCACTGAAAAATTAAAACAATGTACATTGTTACAGGAAAAAATACATAATAATGATGTTCCTCATATTTCCCACTCAGGTAACTAAGAATGTAATTCATTAGCCCAACTTTAAATGGACTTGCAAGTCAGATCTGACTTAGCACTTGTTCAGCAGAGTGGGAGCAGAGCCCAGATGCCAGAGCCCTTTGAAATGCACCTGGAGGTATTGGAGGGGAGGGAGCCATGAAGGGATGGCACAAAATGCTACAGTGCTTGTGTTTCCCTCCCTGCCCAAGCAGAAAGTCCTGAGGTCACTGCAGGTGATGGGAATGATGCCACACTCCCTCTTCCTGCAGGTCGTGCTGGACCAGCCCTGTATCCTTTGCATCCTCCTTGGCATGGCACTGCTGCCATGACAGACTACCACCTGGTTTACCATGACAAAGCCTGGTGATCCTGTTTTCCATGGAGGAACCAAAACAAGGTGATCTCATCACTCACCAGCTCCTCTGAGCAGACTGCAGAGGGTTTTTCCTGCAGCTGACCTCTGCTTCGGAGCCTGGACTTGTTAGTGGCCAGGAATAACTCCCCTTGTACCTTGTGTGTGAAAAGCTTTCTGGACAATCCATCAGTGCTGAGGAGGAAATACATAAGAGCTCTTTAAACAGATTTAATAGTCAAAAAGAAGTTCTTGCTGACACACACAGGAACCCAGCTGTTCTGTGGACCTTGTTTCCTGATGGGAATGAGCTGTAATTTGCAGACTGCATAGGAGTATTTTACAAGTTTACTATCTGCAAGAAAACATTTTGTTTAGATTTGTTTAGATATTTGGTCTCTTCTTCTACACTCTTTTACTCTTTTGTTTGACAAGGTCAGTTCTCAGGTACAGTGTTAGTTTCCAGCATTGCAAACCATATTCAATGACAGCACATCCTGCAGGCTTCTCTAATCTATCTGAAGGTGCTTTCACACTGCCCCTTATTATCCCATCAATGTCTTTCCTCCAGGCTTGTAGTGTTATCCTCTGCAACTGGTATTTTGTAAGTCACTGGTATAAAATGTTTTAAGTTTCAGGTATGGTCTGTTAGCTCTTACCTCTGTCTTAGTTCTGTATTTTAAGGAGCAGTAGAGATTGTAACCCAAGTTTTTTATCTTGCTGTCACTGCATGATGTTCTACAGCTTGTGCATCAGATGAGGTCAGTCTGGCTACTTCTTAAGGGTGTTTTCTAGCCTAACGTCTCCACAAAATTTAAATTTGATAAAACACTTGTAGCTAGAGTTACAAAGCATGTGATTTCCAACGAGGTTTTAGTGAAATAATACCTATTGACTTCACAGCCACATCTTCAGGTTTGACATACAAGGATAATGGTCCCTCTTCATGTGTGTCATTCAACAGCTGTTTGATCCTGAGACTCAGCACTTCTTGTATTTCCAGAGAGGTGGCCTTTATAATTGCCTTACAGATGTAGCTACAAATAGAACATACAAACAAGGCTGCCATATTAGTAACATTTCACAATGTTTAAAGTTTGGAGTGAGCCAATCATAAACCCCTGTGTCCACCAGAGGTAGAAGACTCCATGACTCCCTGGAAAACTATCTAACTAACCACTTTCAGTATCTCTGGTGGATTTCAGCTTTTCCTCCTCAGAACAGCTATTGTGCTAAGTGACTGGGCTGGCTGACTCCAGAAGGTTTGGAAAGACAGTGCCTCTCACTGAGTGGCTTCAGACATGGCAGAAAGCTCCAAGAAGCCACGAGTGGATCACCTCAATGGACTTCTAATTTAACTGAGGGCTAACAAGTGAGATTTCCTTAGGGTTGGGATGTTTCATGTGTTTCTAATTCACTCCTGTCTCCACACAGTGGTCCCTCATTCCTCAAGGCTTTTCTGAACCATTTGCAACCCCTTGAAGGTGATGGGAACCCAGCTCCCCCTCCTCCTGGCCTGGGGTCAGAAGGCAATCTGGATTTCCTACAGGAGAGGTGCAGGATTCATTCTGGTATCCCTTTGGGGCACTGTCCACTTACTGGCCCCAGTGAAGGACACTGCTCACAGCCAGCTCTTACGGTGCAGCACAAACCTCACAGCTTGCCATGGAAGCACTTTGAGTCCCCTAAGATTCAGGGTATGAGATGGGAACCTTGGATGCTCAAATGCATTTCCCCAAGTCCAGCATTACTCCATGTGTGCTTTTCTGGTCACTCTGAAGCTCAAACAGCCATGGAGGGGTATAATTCCTCCTCACCCTAAATATAAAATCAACATGAACTATGGAAACCCAGTTCAAAACCCTGGATCTTACCTTTGTGACATCTGCTTTACCTTCCCCTTCAGGTCACATAGAGGGACACAGAAAGTTAGAAGCTGGTTAGAATCAATGGGCACAAATTGGAATTTAAGGAAAGTAATCAGCACAAACTCAATGTTCTCATTAAAATGGAGCCTGTTGCTTTAAGTGTTACTGGAACCTGACTCCATAGAGCAGCCTTTGTTTCACAGTACTGCTAGAGGTCCATCAGGATGATTTAGTAATTCCAACAAAACACAATACTGTCAGCATTTAGACCCTGCAACTACTATATCCTCTATGCAGAGGATAAGAAAAAGTAATTATTTAAATCAGAAAATAACAAATTACATACACGAGTCCTCCTATAGGCACTGCTTTGTAGATAATTACCCCTGCAAGAAAAAGAGAATCGAAAATATTTCACAGTAGCATATAAATATAACACCCCCCCTTCTGCCATCACCTAAAATACCTTCTGACCACAATGAGCCAGACTTTGCAGCAGAGAAGTCATCTTGAATTCAGCATGGATATATCTACAGAAATCACCAAGATCAACTATAACGGAGATGCATCCTGACAAAAAACTCTTCTTCCAGAATGGGACCCACCCTTCCCTTAGGGCTTTTCAAATTGGATTCACCCCATGTGAACAGTGCAATGGGTTAGTGTATTGTCATTTGTAAAGCAAGTAGTAACAAGATGTGGGTGTTCAACATACTGGAAGTTGTGCAGACCTGGGGGTTTAGTTTCCACCCTTGTCATGGGCTGGTCAGTTGTGAAATGGGTATTTGGAATCTGGCTGCTAAAAGGACAGAGGGTCAAGATGACACCACTACACAGCCAGAACCTTACCTGATTTTAAAGTTTGTCACAACAAATTCTTCTCCAGTAAAGATTATACTAAACTGGAAAAAAAAAACCAAAACATTTTTATTAACTTGATTTATCAATACTTTTTCTAGAGCTGCTTGTAAATTTAGAATTGTCATCAAAATTCTAAATCCTGATGAAAATAGCTAAGAATTTTTGCAAAGTTTTAACACTTTTCCCTTCCTTCAGAATTTCTTTTTGTCCTGTTAAAAATGTTTTGGATAACATGATTCTGAAACACCACAATACTGTTACATTTCTGTGTTGTCCCAACAGTTTGCATTCTGTACACTGAGGATTGGACTAGACGACCTTTAGAAGTCCCTTCCAACACAAACTATTCTATGATTCTACCAGCTCTCCTCCTCATTTGATACTTGCTAGAAACACATGAAAATGAGAAAAGCAAGCTACTCACCCAGTGTTCAAGAAGCCTCCTTGCATCGTAGTAATCAGGAGCTCTCTTGGTTTTGTAGAAAAGAGAAAAGTTCATATGAACATTAAAGAAGGTGACTGTAAGGAGAGAACACAGGTGAAATGAATCCTGTATTTTGCACAGCAGGTGCCTGCCCCCCTTCCCATGTCCATACCCCTCTGCAGAAGCACAGTTGTTTTCCCATTCCCATGCTCACCAAAGCCCTTTGGGATATCCCAGACTGCAAGTGTCCAAGTTTAGATTGCAGCTGCATTGCTAGAAATTTTATTGAAGAGCTCAAGGGCCCAAACACATGGTCATGTTATCACAACTGAGTTGTGGTTCATATCTGAGTGTGCACCATCTTGGCTTTTACTGTCTGCTGAGAGTGCACAGGAGAACAGGAGGATCTGCTGCCACAGGACACCTTGCTAGGCAGCTCAAACATGTGTCACCCCTACAGTGTCAGTCAGTGTCAGTGATGACCACAACAGCATTTAAAATGTCACTGTTGAGCACTTACCTGGAACAACACCATTGGTACTACTGGTCAGAGGTAAAGGGGGAGGTGTAGGAGCCCTTGTTGATGATGCTTTCCTCAAGCCTGCTGGAAAGAACAATAAAAAGCCTAAGAATTCACATTGGCAAAAGCATAAGGAAGAGAATGGTCTGGGTGAGAGAGAGGTTTGAGCCCTTCAGCAAAGGTCATCGTAACAAGGAGCTGCTCTGGTTCCACAGACCTCTGAAGGATGAAGGCAAAAGGGAAAACAAACACCTGGGTTTTTATTTATTTCTCCAGAGGTAACTACAGCATAGCAAGGGAGAAAACAGGATTTGCAGGGTTTAGATCCCAGGGAAGACAGGAGGCTATGCACCATTATCTTTTTTCATTTCTTATGTTGAAGGGCAGTTTTCTGTGCTCCCTTCTTGCCTGTGTAAGCTGTGCCAGCCTTCAGAGAAAGGCACTGGTCAGACACTGAGTGCTAAGGGGTTTATAGGCAGTAATGGCTGTGAGAGGAACACTGATATTCGTGGTCTCTGGGTAAATGATAACCTGACATAATGATTCCCATTTGTTTTCAAAGTAAAGAATTCCAAGAATTCATTCGTAGCTAATTTTCCTTGAAGTGAATCACCTTGTCAAGCCAGTTATGACTTTTCATTTCATATGCAATCTGCCACATCACCAGGCAGACAGGGACAAAACAGGTGATGTTTGTCACATGTACTACAGAAAATTGCAGTGAACTGAATCACTGTGTAACATTACAGGCCTTGGTGCTGAAAGAAAAGCAGGATCACAACATTTTGCCCTAGAAGTACCATTTTCTTACAAGGCTTGTAATTTGTGTTTTTTACTTCACTCGAATGACTGTCAGAGACTTGACATTCTAGCTCTGACTAAGAGAAATAAACTTAACATATGAATGCAAAGCCAAATGTCTATGAATAAAGAGTGTGGTCAGAAATAAGCAGTATAAGACCATGCTTCATAAAACATTGTTTTTCTCTACAGTAGTTCAAGGTAAGGAGACTCACCCATGCTTGAAATACAACAGCCCATCTCTGACTCACTCAAATCAGTGGCGATATATCCATGGACAATAATAGAAACAGGGGCTGTTAACAACTTGAAGTCTCCTATTTTTATCCTAAATGACTTCAAATTATCTTGTGAAGTTCAAAGGACATCCAAAGTCAAAAGCCCCTTCTGAGCAGGCACCCTACAGTACACAGGCTTCTGCTTCCTGGACACACAATTGATTTTCCCCTTTGCACTGAGCCACAGGCTGTGAACTCAGCACAGAGTCAAACTGGAGCAAGGGGACAATAAAATAACTGAAGTCCAGCTCTGAGTTGTCTCTCCAAGGTTGGCTCTTGCAGACTAAGCTCAGACCCTTCAGTCTTCAGCTCAGACCTTCAGCCTCCAAATGCTCCTCTGAGGTGCCAGTCTGTGTTTTGGTGTCACCTTATGATCTAGGAGATGGTGGTTTCAGCCGCTGTGGTTTCCTCAGCAGAGGTAACGTGCTCAGTGCTGGTGGAGAGCTGAGGCAGGAGGCTCCCCCACACCTGGAGGCAGAAGGATGGGGAGCAGGAATGATGCACCAGCTGTTCCAAGATCCAGCAACCTGCTTTGGCAGAGCACAGTCCCCGTTGCTGCCAGGGTGTGCAGAAAGCTGTAAAAATAGCAAGCCTGCTTTTGCCATGCTTGATGAATCTTCGGTGTGCATTTGGACATCTCTCCTCTTTACTCAGGCCTTGTGCTTCTGAGATAGTAGTAAACTTCGGAAATAAGAGACCTAATCTACTTTGTTTTACTCGTCCATCAAAACACTAGCAAGTCCAGGAGCAAGCTGCCACATTGCCATTTCAAATCCATTGCCTGCAGTAGGTCAGAAACATAACCTGACATAGTGGGCATTTGCTGATTCTTTATTTGGAAAAAGATCCTCAGGCTTAGTTCACTGAGCTGCAAGACAGACCTCAATGTTCCATGCACAGAGCTCTTACCAACACTAACACTGTTTGACAGACAAGAAGCCAGAAGCATTTACTGAATTAAAAGTCCTAGAGAAAAAGGAAACCAACTCCTCAAAAGAAAACAGAGGAACCTGGAACTAAGAGGATGTGCTTTTTCCTCCAGCACCTGTGCACAAGCCCTCCCCATCCTCGCATCATACTACCATGAGAATACCCAGAGAGCAAAACTCAGAGGACCTGGCCCTCAGTGCTGCAGAGAGGCAGATATTCCAGCATCCCCAGGGACTTTAATTCTGCAGCTTAAACTTCCAATGCAAACCTGTATGCCTCCCTGTGGTGTGAAGCTGCAGAGACGGTTCTGTGAGCCCCAGTGCAATGTTACAAATAATAAGTGCCTGTTTTCAAGCTGACAGAAAATGAGTTTCTTGTTCCAAGCTTTTTTTAAGAACTGCTGCCACAGAGGAAGTTTGATGAGAACACAGAAGGGCCAGTGCTGTGCAGACATGATCTATCAGTGGAATAAATATTTCTTTCCTACAGAACTATAAGCACGATGTTAGGCTGTGATTTATCAAGCCATATCCCAAACTGTTTGAACATCTGGGGTTTTACTTGTCCCCCTGACTGTTCCACTGCTGCAGACCCTCTCCTAGGTAGGAGGAAACTGCACAGAGCTGTGTGATTACAGGCTTCTGTTCCTGTTGTTATCAATGTAATATTTCAAAAACCATTGCCTCAAGGGTGATGTATGATAGCTCCCAGAGTCAGCCAGGATGAATCAGAAAAATCTGCTAGGGGAAAAAAAAAACAACAGAAAAAGGGCCAAACAAAGCCCCAAACCCATTCTGATCAGGGACGTAACTCAGAATGCTGTTTCCATCTCCTGACAAATGAAGCATAATTACAACTTCACAGATTATAATTTATTTCTTTCTCCTTCTCATTATCACCTGAAGAAAAATGAAATCTGTTTATTCTCACATGTCAGGGATCATTACCAGCAGGCAGGTGTGGGACTGGCCACCTGCATCCTGTAACTGCATTTGCTTTAATTAATATGTTTGTAATTCCATTCACGAAATGAGGGCTAAGGCATGATGACAGATGAGATCTGAAGCTACAAAAATACTATGGCACTGATTTTTTTTTAAGTCTAGTCAAGGATTTTCATTTGATAATTTAATAAATGGTTTATTTGGCATCCTGTAAATAAATATATATTGTTTCCAATAGACAAGCAGCAAAAATTAGACTAGCCAATATGAGAACTGCAATAAATATATTTCTGTATTATTGGCAGTCATTTTCAGATTTTGAATATTCAGCCCTTTCCAGGATTATTTAAAATTAAGAAGAAACTCAGAAAGCAGTGTGTGGGTGAGGTAGGGGGAGGAAGAGATGAAGACTGAGTCAGTGAGAGGATGAGAACACACACTTTTACTTCTACACTTTTAGCAAAGACCCAGCTGAGCTGGAAAAACAAAGTATTATCTTTAAGATCCCTGGGAAAAAAGCAAAGGCAGAACAATAACTTTACTTCTACTATCAAGCAAAGCCAGTGCAATTGCTACAATAATTATAGCACTTACAAAAGCCAACACACCTTCTTAAGGCTTCCTCTGGCTATGTTCATGTGAGAAGTTTCACTCACTTTGCCTAAATGAGCCCTGGCTTTCCAAAGATGATGTAGGATTTCCAAAACAAAGCAGGCTGCCCAACTTCATGTCGCAACTGCATAACCAAGCAATGCAACATAAAACATCCATAAACAACACATATAAACACAAGAGGCAAGCCTTGCTGCTAAAGAATGATATTGGGCATAAGTAACAATCTAAGACATGACATTGGTGTTGACATGGCACTTCCCCACAACATTTCATTACACAGCAACATTTTGGCACAACTACTTCTTACGTGGATGCTTCAGATTGTCTCACGTAGACTCAATATGTATGATCCCATATGGACAATCCACATGAACTACAGCCAGGTGCAGCTTCCCCTGTCTGACAGATGGGACATCAATCTCAATACGTGTTTACACTGCTCACTGTTATCCCTACCTCGTGTATCATCAGCGTGCCTCTGTGCTACAGCTCGCTCATGAATTCCAGTTAATTAAAGTAAGGAGCAGATTTATAGTGGAAGCAAAGGTCTTGCCAAGATCTGACACACGACGGAGTCTCAAACATGATTAAATTTTAATAACATCTCTGTTACTTCACAACAGTCATCTTGGTTATTGTTCTTAGCAAGATGTCAGACTGCAGTAAGCGTCCTCCCAGTGTGGATCACAAAGTGGATCCAGCAGTTCATGACACCACAGGCAAAAGTAGCCTCCGTGCTTGTTGGTGTAGTCCATCACTTGTGAGACATACTGCTGTCTCTGTTTGCTGACAACCTTTAAATATTTGGCCCAACATTATCCAGACTGAATGTCCTATTCAGGCTGCACTGAAGAATCCTAACTAGAGAAAATCACCTGGTTCTTGAGGACTGCTTTAGAGGGAAAGAATGCTTTGACTATTGAAAGCCTCTCTCTAACATGCTTTGTCCCACTAAAAAGATGCTCAAATTCATCCAGGTTATTTTTCTTGAAAAATCAAAGCCCAGGAACACTGAATGGAGGCTTTGATCTTAGGTGTTGGACTTTTCATCATCAAACATGACTAAACTTCTCATGACTCCTTGCCAAGCCAAGCACACACCTTTCCCACAGAATGAATGGGCCCAAAGGCAAAGGTATTAACTGGAAAAGGGAAACTGAGCCTTCCTCCTCCCTCCTCATCAGATCATGCCTCCACCATCCAGGGACACAAGTGGGGAAATAGGTCTAGTGACAGGCAGTGCAGAATGAGGAGTGCTTGGGTAAAGGCAGTGGGGCAGGGAGCCAAGAGACAGATGGGAAGGTTGTAATTTACAGTTATTGTTATTAGTGCCGGTGTGCTTTGGTGCAGAGTGAGGGGGGGTGCAATGAGGGAGGGGCGGGGAATCCCTCTGAGCAGAGGTTTCATAATGATTTCATAGTGATTTCCTAGTGATCTCATAGCCTTGGGCCCTGGTCCCATGAAAACTGGAGCGGGAGATGGAAAAAAATGCAGTGAAGTCAGAAAGTGCTGCACATGATGGAGATGTGCTGTCTGATGGGCTGCTCCTTGTGTTCTCAAAGTGGACACAAAAATACCAACTACTTCATACTGTGACTGCTTTCCCTGTGAAGCCATCAGCTTACAGACAACTAGCAAAGATGAATTCACTGTTATTGTGGAGCACCTAAACATTGTGACATATCATTAGTTTTACAGAAATTAGTCAGTCTATCAGTCAGTTAGACAGTCTTGGGTTCCTGTTTTAATACTGTGTAGTTTAAATACCATGCAGTACATACAGACACCAGGGCTGACCCTAAACACTGCTAAGAGCGCTTGTCCATGAAGCAGCACCATCTGGGGCACACAACACACAGAAGCCTTGCAGGAAAGTGATTACTATCATTACAAGTTGCCTGGACGAGTTTGGATGCCCTCGGAAGTGTTCAAGGCCAGGCTGGATGGGACTTTGAGCAACCTGGTCTAGGGGAAGGTGTCCCTTCCCATGGCAAGGGGTGTGGAACTGGATGATCTTTAAGGTCCCTTCCAAACCAAATGATTCTGTGGTTCTATGATACTATCATCTCACTAATGGCTTGAGTTAAATATTTTTAAACATTTTGGAAGAAAGAAAATTTCGGAGTCCCACCTACCTCGCTCTTTGTCAGGTCAGCTCAGTAGCAGATTGGTGCCCCAGCAGAAGGATGAACCGCTAGAAGGCTCATCCAAAAGATGCCACCTGCCAGCAGCTTCCAGGGGATCTCAGTGGCAGAGCTTGTCCCTGCCAGCTTTACCTCATCCACAACCTCTGCATCAGGAAGAGCCTGCGTGGGGTGAGCAGGCAATGTCGTAAGCACAGCCACAGCTCTGCCCATCCTGGTCTCACTCTCAGCAGCAGTGACTCAGAGGCCATTAGACAGCCCCAAGCAGTGGAGAGTTCCCTGCTCTGTGTGTGATCCCCATCCACACACAAGCCCCAAGAAGATAAACCATCACAGACTCACCGCAGCGCAGCCGATGGTCCGCGACGGGGAGGACGCTGCTGAAATTCCAGTACTCCTCCTTCCAGCTGACAGTGCTGCCCATGGCACAGCCCAGCAGCTCCTCCTGACGCAGCACACGGTCCCACAGCTGGAAGTAGTACAAGCTGCCGATGAAGCTGTTGCTGATCCTCACGATGAAGCCATCCCTTCTCTTGTGCAGGTGGCCCAGCACGAGGCTGCCGTTGGGTTTCAGGCACCCTGCGCTGCCCAGGGCCTCGCTGTGCACGAGGTTCCCATTGCAGTAGACCTCCAGCAGCTGTTTCCCAGCGTCCCACAAGCAGCACACACTGTACCACACAAAAAGGGCCAGGTCGATCTCAATGTCTCGTTTGGTGCCAAAAAGATACAGTCTCAGGTGCTTGTTTTCTCCAGAGAGCCCGAGTTCTAAGTCATTTATGTCAGTGGAGGTGGTGTTAGTGTCGTAGGAAAATGCTGCCCACGAGCTGACATTGGCTGTCCGGTTTAGGTCAATGCACACTGTGAACTGACAGAGCTGAGGGATGCTGAAGTTGACCAGGGACACATATTTATCATTTCTTCCTAGTAAATCCAGTCGTTCTTCATGCAGATCCCATGTTTCTGTAAGAAAACAGCATTGGGAAAGAGTAAAGAAGGAAAATGAAGTGTCACTTCCAAAGAAAAAGCTGCCATATGGACTCATTTGGGTTCTTCCCTGAATGATGATTAAGAAAATTAAAACTTTCTTCTATTTCTAGTTTCTATTGCCTTTGAAATTTAATTGAGACCACCCACACTGCCAGTAAAGAGAAGATGAATTTAACT
This sequence comes from Manacus vitellinus, assembly GCF_001715985.3. Classification (NCBI taxonomy): domain Eukaryota; kingdom Metazoa; phylum Chordata; class Aves; order Passeriformes; family Pipridae; genus Manacus; species Manacus vitellinus. Next base: position 11,459,163 of record NW_021939395.1, on the reverse strand, counting down.
TTGCAAAGGAAAAGTTGAAGTCCTCAAGGCATGACAAATAGGAATCAACACAGAGTTCAGGTGTAGGGTCCATGTGCTCCAAGCCCCATCCAACTTGAACACAGCCTTGAACACTTCCAGGGATGGGGCATCCACAACTTCTCTGGGCAACCTGTTCCAGTACCTCACCACCCTCAGAATGAAGAATTTCCTCCTAGTATCTAATCTAAATCTAACCTCCTTCAGTTTAAAGCCTTATGAAATCCATGGCCAGTGCTGGTATTGCAGAAAATCTGTGGCAGAGTTTTAGGGGATGTAGAGAGGTGTACAGCACATGAAAATGCAACAGCCATCTTCAGCCGTACTTGCCAGCAGCTGCAGGGCCCTAAAGGGTAAGAAACCAGTTCCCATGGGTTTCTCCAACATTTGAAAATCCCTGTGGGATGTACGACTGGCAGGACTGGCACCTATTCCATAAAAGATTAGAGCACCATTGCACCCCAGCAGAGACACCACCCTTTCAGGGGTCAGGCCTTCCAGTGCCTTATAGCAGACAGATTTTCTCAGCTAAAGCTGAGAGAAAGTGGGTACATTTGTCAAGAGCTAACCATTAATTCAGTCTTTTTATTAGGGAAAATTTCCTTGGTTTTCCTCGACTACCTTGTGTGCTTGAAGTGACCCCAGTGCTACAGGATGCATTTTGGAAGTAAGGGTTTTCTCTGTGCCCTGTATTGTTCTTGAGGGGAGGTTAAAGAAAGAAATACAAAAATCAACATAGAACTAACTATTGTTTTGTTGGGATTTACAGTGGAGTGAAAGGATGTGGAGTGTGTTTATGAAGCAGAGATTACTGTTTGACCCAAGACCTGAATTATTACTGCAGAATTTGATTCTGTCAGTAGCTTTGGGCTTTTCCAAGGATACCATGGAGCAAATGCACAGCTCTTATTTTACAGTGACTGAAGAAAAACTAGAAATAAACTATACAGAAAAGCAGGAATATACACAGGAAGAAAAACAGTGAATGATGACAAAATCGAGAGGCTTTTTACCTCCAAATGTGGACAACAGTTGTGATGCAACCAAAAGCAGACATTTCACTCCTTGCTGTATTTTCTCATTTGCACTCACTCATCTGCAGCCCAGACTGAACCAGTATCCCAGGAGAGGGTGTGCTTTATGTCCAGACTCGTAGGTCTCTGGCCAGCATGTGCTCAGGGATAGACAAGAACCTCAGTACCATTTGCATGGAGAAGGGAGAGGTCCAGAGCAAGAATAGCTGCTGCTCTGGGGCAGAACAAGAGGAAAGTAGGCTCCTGTATGGATGCACTGTGTGTACACAAACCAGGACACCATCAGACATCCCCTGGGTTGGGGGATGCCCAAAGCCCACTGGCAGTGGGATTAACCATCCCTATGGTTAATTCTGAGGGAAATTACTGTACCTGAAAGGAAGAAAAGATGAGCAGCAACCACCAAGATGCAAAGAGCCTTGTCAGCAGAGTGCTGTCCAGGGCCACACAGGAACCTCTTCATTTTTGTGCGTGTTCTGAAAGAAAGATGTTGGTGAGCACCCCTTTCCTGCACACTTGCCTAAGAAATTCAAACTGCTCCTGCAAGTTGCTGGAGTGGTATTCCAGGAGCCCAGAATTCCTTGCTCCTCATGACTGGGCTGAGTCACTATATCAGTCCTCTCTGTAAAGGTCACAGCCTCACAAACCCGCTGGTTTCTGCTGGTTTCTGAAAGAGATGAGGTTTACACAACTACACTGTGAATGTTTTGTTCATCTGTCACAACTACTCTGCAAACATTTTGTTCATCTGTCACAGCTCTGCAAACCTGTTAGCAACTTCCAACCTGCTTTGACAAAAGCAGACCTTGTTTGAAGTGGTGAAGTTCCTAAAAACGAAGGGAAAACAAGAAGAGAAAGCCCTGCCAGTGCCTCTCAGCTGGATGTGCCAACCCATGGTTATACCCCACAGACTCTGTGGGACTGTAGACCATGGAGCAGCAGACAGGGCAAGAGGTACACGGAGAAACAGGACACAAGGCTGCTTATGGACAGCACAGCCAAAAAAAGTATTTATTCTCACCCCTGGGGTCTGTCTACAAACAAATTTTCAGCAGTTTAATTGAATCCTGGGAACATAGGGAAGGGCTAGTTCCAGTATAAGCATACACTGAACACATAAAGCAAAATCCAAATATGCCACTCTAAGCTGAAAGGAGTTTATTCTGTTGTCTGCTTCAGTCTGACTAAAGTTGCTTCCAAAATGACTACAGTTAAAGCAGAGCAATGGAATGGACAGGCAGCCTCGATGCCCGAGAGCCCCAGACTTGCTCCCCGTGCCCCGCACGCTCCCCCTGGTGCTCTGTCCTCTACTAACTTTACCAGGCACCAGAGGGAAGGGATTATTCTTGGTTTAGGACCACATTGGATTAAATCTTCAGCTATTAATGAGTTACATAAAATGGCTGTGAGGGATGAACTAGATTCTCAGATAGTCTAAGCTGGCCAAGTTCATTCAGTGGAGTCACTTGGCTTCACATGAGACAGAGCCCTCACCTGGGGCTCCACACAAAAGATTACAACACCCTGGCCACTGACAAAATGAAAATTGTCCCTTTGTGTTCAGACATGTAAAATAAACAATAGAAAATTACAACCCCCCCTGAGCTAATAACAACTGCCTCCATTTCCTTTAAAAACTGCACCTTATAAAACTTACAAGGTTAGGAAATGTCATCCAGGTGTCCATTTACTGCTGTGACAACAAATCTCTTCTCTCAGGCTTCTCCTTTATTACTCCAGCAATTATTTTCTGACTTTTTCAGTAACACTTAAGGAAAAAAGCATGCTCCCAGCCCATAGTACCTAAATAGGACTTATTATATATTTTAATACTTCCTTTTAAAAACACCATAGTTATTTAAAGTTGCTGCTCAAAAACTCACCTCCCTGTGTAGGACAGAAATCAAGGTAGATTTTGCTCCTGTTTTTTTCTGTCAGGCGCCAAAAGACCAGTGAAGAGGATATGAAGTGAAAATCAGGTGGGATGTTGTGATGTTTTCACTGGGTCAGGAAATGAAGAAAAAGTTATTTCTGTTCTGAAACCACATTTCTTAGGTCCTGAAAAGTCTGCTGTGATAACAAATCTCTGCTCCCAACCGCCTCTTTTATTACTCCAGCAATGATTTGTTGACTTTTGCAATAATATTTAAGAAACAAATCATTACACTCCCAGCCAGTGGCACGTCACGGGGTCATATTCGGTTTTGTCCAGAGCAAAGTCCAGAACATGAAGTATTATAAAACACAAATTAGAAAGAAACAATTGAACTGAAGAGATCCCCTTGTTTCTGATTCAAAAGTGTGTTACAGAACATCAGTTGTAATTTCCCCACAACAGCTCTCTAGCCTCTGATTGTAGTATGTAGCACTATAATGTAGAGATCTACACCAGTATCTTTCTTCCCTCCTGCAAGATATGAATTAGTCAAGTTCAAAAAATATTAATTATTGATTCCTGCTGAGAAAGAGTGAGATCAAGGAGTGAGTCACCCCAGGGAAGGACGATCCTGCATGAATGTCACTTTGGCCAGCCAGAGGTTAAGTCTTGAATTCTGTGAGTTTGCTCCAGAGGGATGACTTGGGGAGCTTGCAGCTGTCTCCTGCAAGAGTGTGATCTTGAATGTTTTGGCAGTGGCTTCCAGCACTTCGACTCCCTTACTGGATCTGATAGGGACAGAGATAAGAGGAAGTGGAGAGAGCGTGAAGCTCCCAAGGCTGCTGAACACTGCAGCCTGCTCCTCCAGACAGTCTCCAAACAGGATGGAAATGTCCCTCTCTTCTGCTTACCTACATAATCTCTTTATCCATCTTCACCTTCTTTCTGATAAATTGGTCTCCTCCTCTTGGTTTCCCCCCATATAAATGCCCCAGACTTCAAGTTTCTCCCAAAAAAACTAGGACAGCACCACTTAGCCAAACTGCCCCATATTTCAGGAGCTCCTCTCCTGCCTTGTCTTCTCCCTTTGCACCAGCACAAACCCTCTCACAGCCAAGAACCCGTGGCCAAGCACCCTCCTGCCATCCACCAGCCTCAGCCAGAACGTTTTGGTCTCCTTCTCTTATGGGCAGATCATATCCATGAAAATTGCTAGGCATGCACTGTATCTCACCAAATCCACGCTACATAGGTTCTAGCATTCACATAAGCCCTTGCATGGAGCTATCTTTCCGAAACAGGGACTGTGCAGGACTTTCCAAGGATTTCCATTTCCTCCATCTTCTTTTATCTGTTTCCGTGTTTATCAGTTTACTTTGATGTTTGTAATTATTCAGCACAAGTTGTTTATCAGCTTCACTAGAGATGATTGTAAAGGGTCTGGAACACCATGCGAGGGCACCTCCTCTTTAACACTGAGTCACAAGAAGAGCCTGATTGAATAACCAGCATCCTGCATCCATGTCCGGTCAAAACTTTCCTAGGAAGATTTAGAAAAGGACCCTTAGGACTCAGAGCAGGAAAAGACTGTGATTGAGGAGTACAATGAAATGAGAAAAGCAGAGAGTGAAGACAGAACACATTTAGCTCACTAGGGCCATTGAGATAAAAAGAAATTTTGCTTTACAGTGGATGAGCGAAGATTTTTTGCTGGGAGGTTGCTATGGCGACTTTTCAGCTCTCCCAAACCTCCTCATACTGTAATTACATCTCCAAGCCCAGGAGCTGGGAATCTTTGATTCTTTGGAGGAAGAATGTGGGTGGCTGACTCTTCAGGATGTTTGTCAACCAGACATTTTTATTCTAAAACAAAACAAAAAGTGCCTTTAACAGCTGCTTACAGTTTCTATGAACCCTTCTGGCCTCACTGGCTGCCATCCTCTGAGACCTTCTTGAATATTTTTTAGCTAAGGGGCTCTCTTTTCAGAACACCTCTGTCCTGCAAAGGTTATTTAGAGGATGTTTATCTCCCAGTTGGGCTGAGCTTTCTTTATACCACTGCACATTTCAATTTGGTCCCTGAACTAAAAAGTGCATAATGACATGAGTATTTTCGCATTTCCTCAGCTTTTGTTATTTAATTCAGTTGTCACTGACTGAGCACTGAAAGCACAGAGGCTGTGCAAATATTATGCACATTTTCTAGTCAACAGACTTACCCAGTCCTGCACAGCTCCCCTGAGACAATACACCATTAAAAAAGAGTTAAGGTCCAAAATACATATCCTTTGAATCAGAAACAATCAGAACACTGTTGTTCAAAATAAACAGCATAAAATATTGAACAGTAAAGGGATCCAATATTATGTTTCAACACACAATTGTAATTGGTTTTGTTCAAAACAGAAGCATCAGATGCCTTGCATGGTCACACAGCACAGAGACCTGGCTGCACAGGACAGCTGGCTGAGCAGAGGGAGGGCTGGAACTGCCCTCCAGACACTGACCTGTAAATATCATCATAAAATCATGATAAATATATAATTTACAGATCATAAATCCTAAAGCTGCAAATTTTATTGTAAAATATTACATTAGTTCACTAAATAAGGGCAGGAAAAGTTAGCAGGGTGTTTATCTTTTCTTTTAAAAACCTTGAAAGGTGAAAACATCAAGGAATATTTTCTGAGACAACTGGAAACTAGCCCATACAAATTTCTAGGTTATAAATTGATTTCAATACAAACTTGACTTTTTTTCATTCCTTTTTAATTTCAAAGCTAGGAGAAAATCTTTTTGACCATGAGTTATTGAATCCTGTAGTGAATATTTTAGAAAACTGGGTAAAATCCACCTGAAGTTGTAGGCATTCAGAAAATACAAACTTGAAGAATATAACCACACTTTCAGATTTACCCAGGTGCATTGCTCCAGGCTGCTTCTAGCATGACATATGTTTTGTTCTCTGAAAACATCCCAAGCAGGAATCAAAATATCCCGGCAGAGCTCCCTGGGCACAGGTTTTTGAATGTCTGTATGTTGTCTGTGTTTGCATCCAGCTGTGCACTCGCTGAGATGCTGCTACCACTCTGCTCCCCAGGTACTACAGCTGGAGCAGGGGCACAGTGTGCAGCTGCCTACACTCACCATCTCAGGAGCAGGACCTGTTCACTCTTAGCAGCCCTTAATTTTTTTCTCCGTGACTGCAAAAGACACAGCTGTAAAAACTGGACCTGGACATCTGTTTTGCAGCTATTCTTAGTCTCACTCCACCTCTGGGATCCTCCCAGTTCTCCTGGTTTTGGGATCTCCAGCTGGTGTCCACGCACTGAACTCAGGGCTATTCCTCTCCCCCCAGCCAAGTGCCTTTCCAGATATTAGTGCCTGGGGCTTGGCCACAGCACACTGCATCTTGTCTGAGGTTCCTGATGGCTCCCTGTCTGCTAGAGTGGCTCAGTCCTGGCCTTTACTGGCAAAAATACTGTATTACCTCGAAGGATCAAGGCTCACCAACATTTCTCACAGCAAATTAAGCAGAGAACCTTCTGCATAACCTATGAATCTCTAAGCAGCAATTAACAGGTGGTTCATTGATCCAGCTACTGCTGTTACAACCACTGCACATAATTGCTGGGATGGAAAGTGCTACTTCCCTGGAACACACCTACCACTCACTGCCTTAAATGGCCCCAGAGCGGCTGCAGCGTGGAGATGGACACGAACTGAAGTGTCAATCTCATAACTGATTTTATTGGTAGTATCACCTCCTAGTCATCTGGAATTATGGATTATGAAAATTTCTTGGAAGTAATTCGATGTTAAATGGCTTTGGAACAGGTCCTTTATGGCTTGAGGGGTTAATATTGTATTAGACTCATGTTGTGGGGAATTGATTAATGAAAGAGAAAAGGGAAGGAAAGCTGAGGTAGATATGAGGGGCTGTGGTGGGAGTTTTAAAGACTGAAAGATAGATTTATGGGAAAACTCATGTGAAATGAAAAGACATTCTAAAATGGTCTGTTTAAATCTGGCTCTTCTCCACAACGTGGTACAATTACAGACACCTGGTCTGTTCTGAGAGAGCTCTCAGATGCACTGCTCTGCACGAGCAGATTTACCCCAATTCTGTCTGCGGCACAGGGCAAAGCAGAAGTCCCAAGCACATCCAAGAGACTAATGTGAGTCTCCAACAGGGGCTCTGATCAAATCCCTCCACCCCTGTCCCAGCACTGTTCACCACTGAAGTGCTTGACTGCATTTAGCTGCCCTGGATGAAGCCCAGCTTTGCCTTAGGTGCTTCCGCCCCTCCCCAGGAGAAGGGGATGCTCACAGACACACACACAGGCTGGCCTGGGGAGTGAACTGACAGGCACAGGGATTTGAACTTGGCGATGTGGGGGGAATATTCCCCACTTCCCCTGACTTCTTCAGTTTTCCCCACTGGAATCTCAATCCCAGGTGCCTGCCTACTAGGAGACAAGAAGTAGCAGTGGCTCCTTCTGCTGCAGAAGAAACTTAGTTAAATACATTCCAAGACACTTTTTACCTGCAGAACTCTGTGAATTTTCACTTTGGCTTGAGAAGCATAAAGTGAGTCAGTAGAGCAAGAGTTCAGCCTAACTAGATTTCTGACTGGGTGAGCACAGCAAAAATATACAGCAAATAGCAGAAGGACCCATAGTCACATACCATCAGGATTATGCAGATAAGCCACCAAAACAGTATTTTTTTTTTAAGGTATTTGTGACATACAGGAGGAAATATTTCTTATGGAATTTCATTTGTATCTTATTCTAAGCAAGTTCTTGTCCTTCCTTTGTCAGAGGCTTAATCATGTTACAACCAGGACAAGGCATTCAAGGTCTTCATTGGGTGACATTTGACTGCCTTAATTTAATGACTCTATTAAAGTGTGCTCATCATACAGTCCGAGTTGATCCCTGGCAAACTGATCCATGCAGATGTTCTCAAATCATGGGCAGATTTGGGACCACTGGATGTCACTGTTGCCCCACATAAGTGATGCTGATGGGCCTTCCCTGGGCACACAGCAGGTGGCTCTGAGAGAAAACGGTGGCATTGAAGCAGCATAAAAAGCAGAAAGCTGCTTATTTTTTTCAAACAGAGCGTTAAATAGAAAGACTAGAACTGCAAGAAACGGGGAGTGAATTTTGCTCAGGGCTCACTGCTGTCCCCCAAGGGTGACGTAAGCTCTTCTCCTTGGGGTCTGCGGCAGCGCCAGCTCAGAGCTCAGCCAGACACTCACACACAGCCTGCAGGAGGAAACATGTGCCGAGCTGGCACATGCTACAATGAGACACGGGTTGTGTCCCTGTCACCTCCGCATTACTGCTTAATGCATGAGCCTGAGGGGCTGAGCAGGCTGTTAAGCCCAGCTCACCGTGCGCTGTAATCCATCTGCAGAACAGGAGAGCTGAGCTGCAGCAGCAGGCACTCCCCCACCTCACCTCCAGCTCCTTTTTAAATATGCTCCTCTCCAGATCCTGGGCATATGTACCGTGCAGGAACAAAACCAGAAAAACAAACATAGCAGTAATACTGTCCAGTGTCTAAGAATTTTCACTGCCATTCTTCCACAAGCCAGAAACACCTTCTGGAATAGGAGTAAGAACCATAAGCTGCTCTCAGATATTTCTTAGAGTTACATTTAAAATCATTTGTGCCAGTGAGACAGGGTCCCTCTTGCACAAGACCACCAAAATTACAAACCAGAGATCTGGCCCTGTGCCTTTAATCTGTGCTACTTTTAAAATCTCTCTTCTTTGGTAAAATCTTTGTGATATTCATGTAAAAACAACGGAGTAATAGTTCATCTGAGCTGAACACCACTGTCTAGGCAGGAGTTCAGAAAGAAGAGGACCTCCAGAATAGTCTGTAGAAGGAGCTTCCTTCCAAGCTACAGATGTCTGATTCTCCTCTTTGACTCTTTCACACCTGGTGGTTGCAGTTTCAGGAAAAATGATCCCCTGCTCTGAATTTTGCATTGGACCATTTGCATTGGAAACCTGTCCTAGACACACACTCTGGCTCTTCCTCCCCATGTCCAATGGAACTTTCCCTCTTTCCCTTTTCACTGAGTCTGTTCCATCAACAGTGTAAACAGGCACTTCTGATCAGTAGCATTCCCAAACAGGGGTCACTATGGGATCCCTAAATTTGCAGCTTCCCTCAATGCATATGAAATGGAGGAAAACTCTGATCTCAAGCTTCCTGATACATGCATCTACATTTAGAAGTTAATTGAAGGCTGGAAACTTACTGGTCATAACTCAAGGATTTCTACATGGTTATGATGATGCTCAGCAAAAATATGAAAGTTCCAGTTACTCCCAAGAGCCACCAAAACTGGGTGGTTCAGCAGTGAAAACAGGCTAAATATTTCAGTCAACTGTGGACAAAAAAAGACAAAAGCAAGAGGAAAAAACCTTGTTCCATAATAGCCCATGGATATAAGGCTGCAGATGTGGAAGAGAGAGCAGCACATCAATGGCAGGATTTCCTCCATAGGCACTACATCCAGCTGGGGAGTCAGAGCTGCCTTTCTGCCAGGAAAGTACCAATGACACAGAAACTCAAACAGAGAAATGTCATAGCCGAGATTTTTTCCACAGCCTGAATTCAGTGTGTCACATCATTGCTGCTTTTCTCATTCCCTGTGGCTGGGGAATTTCTTAAAGTGATAATAACATTTTCACTAGATATGAACAAAAACCCTGCAAAAGCTTTGCAGTTACATATAATAAGGTAAGAGTCATAGCTCACGTAAGCAGATATAAATTTTTCCTTCCACTAGACCTGGTTGTGCAGTCAGGGACCCAAACCACAGGGACCGTCACCAGCCAACAGGACAGTGAACAGTCACGTCAGCCTCTGCCTCCCCTGGGACAGACAGCTGCTAAGATACTTTCTCTGGAACATGTCTTATAGGCTATGAATCACTACAAGATTTCATTTTATTAACATGCCATGTTGGGAGTCTTTTTACTTGATGACTTGTTTACCAGAGAGAAATGTATTTTGCCCTTTAATTATAGGTACATGATGTGACTGGGAGGAAGGGCTTTTGTTTTCTCTCCTTTCCAGCTTGTATCCGGTGAGAAGGAAACACACTCATGTAGAGGTAGAGCTTGGGAGATGGAAACACTGCCTTGTGGCCTGCCTTGAAGATGCTGGGGATTTTGGGGCACCTCTCATGCAGATCTTGTGCACCACACATACAAACTCTGCCAGCAGATCCCAGTGACTCCCTATTTCACAAGCTGAAAAATCCATGCTTATCAATCCCCACCAGAGAGTTTCTCCAGACTAAGGTTGCACATGGCCTTCAAAGGGAGAAAATGAAAGTGGGACCCCGTTGTAGGATGAATGGATGAAGGTCAGAGCAGTTGGATATTCTTCAGCTGTACCTCAACCCACCCTCACCACTGTGCTCAGGAGAGGGGCCCCAGGGGTGGTCACTGGGAGGGCTGATGTCCTGGCTGCCAGAGGGATTCCTTCCCCACCTGCAACATCCAGACCACGGCCACAACAGTGCCCACATCACCAGTGCCTGCTGAGGGTATCAGTGGGTTTGTTCTGTGGCTTCTGGCTCCTGCCCTCGACTGTGGCTGTTTTATCTCTGTTGGCACAGGGCAAACCTCAGGCAATTCAGTGGTTTCGTTCAGACATGTTTATTCTAAGTGCATCCTCATGCCATCTACACTCTGCTCAGAATATTTTGATCAGGAATTTCTCCTTTAACTCTTTTGATTCCTGTGTAAACAGCAGCTGCCTTTACTTAGCAACTGCCTGACTCATTTCCTCTCTGAGCAATCCTCTGGGTTCACTCTGCAGCACTTCCTCTTCACATTTTCTACATCTTCTGATATTTTGCCTTTTTTAGCTGAGGCAGGCTGTTAAAAATAGCAACAGGATTTCACTGTGAGTTTGTAAAATCAATACTACCACCCCAGAGATCTTTTCAAGCCCTTTCTCAGAATCATTCCATTTTCAGTTGTATAATTACTGTTAAGTCTTGAGGCAAGAGAAAGATTGCATTTTAGTGGTCCTACCAAAAAAAAAATCTTTATGAACATATAAACTTCTTCAATAAAATTCAGATTTTTGTTTTGAAGCACTACTGAAAAACTATTGACATTAACAATCTTGCCAGAGTAAGAAAACCAGACTTATGGGACAAAAGCTTTTTGCTGTCTTTCCATTTTCACCAGATGCTTGGAGGATATCAGAGAATCACAGAGGTTGGAATCATTGAGGCTGGAAAAGACCTCTAAGATCATTGAGTCCAACCATTAACCCAGCATTGCCATGTTCACCATTAAACTATGTCTCCAAGTGCCACATCCACCTATTTTTTTAGCAATTCCAGGGATGGTGACTCCACCACTGCCCTGGAATGTTTCAATGCCTGACCACCCTTCCAGTGAAAACATTTTTCCTAGTATCTGATCTAAAATCTATAGGCATGTCTATAAATATTGTATATACTGGTTTTTTATATACTCTTCTACACTAGTTTGCATTAATTATCACCTAGAACTGTCCTAGTATGAGTTTAGTTTTTGCTATAAAGAGATACCAAAATTCCAGCATGAGAAAGGCCAAACCCTGTAACTACTCAGTGGAACAATCTGTGCTGTGACAAGCAAGATCATTTAAGGGGAGGGGGGGGGGAAGCCCTGGTTGTAGGTAAAGAAGGAGTTTGGAATTTACCAACTGCAGTAGCACTGCTTTAAGGAAAAAGTGCCCCTCTCCCAGTTCAGGGCAATGGCCTCGCTCAGATCATGGAGAATAAGGCTTAAATATGAGACTTCCCTACACATCCAACAAAATGTCCTTTCTGAAATGAAAAACATCACTCTTGACAGCTAGTGACATTTATGCCACTGCCATCCATGCTGGCAGAACCCAGCCTGTGCTGTTCCTGGGTCTAACCCATCCTCTGGGAACACCCAAGGAAGCCTCTCTGCCAGGAACATCCCATCCAGCCTGTCACTGCCATGGGCAGAAACAAGCTGTGGCCAAAAGTGTGTCTAAAATTCCTGGGGCCCAGAAGGTGCTTAAATCTAAACCTTGATCTGACCCCTACTAAAGGGATGTACCCTCAAAACATCCCATCTCCTCTGCTCGTGGTGTTTGGGACCTGGAGTGAGCTTTCAGTTGTGCTCTTCCAGCTCACTTCTAATTGAATTTTGCATTAATGTTTGTACATGAGAAGGAGTGATAATTGAAGGGGAGGAGATGCTGCTCGAGTCAGAAGTGTGTAGGTTCAGCTGATTTATAGCAGGTGGTAACCAGGGCCTCACTGGATTGTTCCCACTGGGAAAAAAAAAAAAAATCAGATATTTAACAATACTGAGCCTTGTTTGCTTGAACACAGAAGAGCACCAAGACCTATTCACTGTTTCCAAAACAGGGTCATTACACCCAAGACAGTCTCTCCTTCTATTATTTCAGGAGTTCATTAAATTACTCCTTTTCTCACTGACACACAAACCACCCAGCTTGCCTCAAATCCTCTACCCTTTACCTTTGCAAGTACAAGCTTTGACATGCAGCCCATTGTTTTGGCTGGGAAACCAAAGAGAAATATTCAGCCTCACCCTCATTAGAGAAATAGGTGGTAATTGGTCTTTTTATTCAGTTTCCAAGATGCCAATGGTAAGTGAACCACCAGCTTTAACCAAGTCTGCAGTCCAAGCACCCTCCACCTCACACGAAGCATTCATAATTCCTGATTTATTCCACTCTGCCACAGCCCAGTGGAGATAAATTTCAGATCAGATGCTACACAGAATCCTTCTGTGCTGTATCCTACATTTAGTCACTCCACACAGGCTTGCACCCTATTTCATTTCCAGTGTTCAACCGTGCAGTGTGCTCAAGTGGATGGTTTCTTAAGGGTTGTACTGCATCAGAGGCTTTTATGGAAAATTGTTCCACAAAAGCAGGATGAAATCTGAATGCAGAGGAAAGCTTTGTGCTTGTACCACTTCTCTCTGTAACTGAGGCATTTGTCTGAAAAGCAGCAAAGAAGCATGAGTAGTTCTCCTTTTATTTCTGCAGGTGGCACCAAGCATTTAGCTCTGAGACATATTTGTTCTTTTAAACCTATTTTGAATACCTAAAAGGTGGTCTCTGTGCTATTCTACCAACCCTTCCCACATCACAACCAGGGCATTTAGAGGCAAGGCTAGTGCTATGCTGTGCAGAGCCTCTTGCAGTGACATATCCTGCTCCCCTGCAGACCCTCTGCGGCTGCACATGGTCTCTCTGCAGCTCTGTCAGCCCATGTTCCAGGACCAGCTGGTCAGTGGTTCACCCATCAATCCTCCTTGTCTCTGGGATGGTTGTGGAAATCGAGGTGTGAGGCATGGGTAGCCCCAGCCAGGGGGAAGACTGGACAGAAGCCAGTGGCATGAGTGTGGATGGGGTTACAGCTGAAGCAATCCAACAGCTTGGAAGGGATATCACTGACTAGTCCCCTGTCCCAGCCCTGCAGTCCTACCCACGCCTTGCACCACCCACCCAGCTTGTCTGAGCTGCTGTGGGCAGCTCTACCCTCAGGTCCCTTCCACAGGGTTGGTTTCCTGCTGATTTTAGAGACAGAGACACCAAAGGGCTGGTGTTGCACATCCAGGGCAACCTTTGAGCAGTGGAATCTGCAGAGCTGCATGCTCAGACCATACCAGAGAGTCCTGTTCCATGACAGCACCCCACAATGATTTGGTGAGACAGGGAAAGATCCAGGACTAAAGTGGATCCTGGTCAAGAAATATAAACTAAACATCCGTATTCCTAACCACTTGCCATCACTGTAAAACTTCAATGCCACAGTCACAACTCTCAGATTTGCCAAATATAAGCTCACACACACATCCAGTCCGGGTGTTTTGAGTTTGCAAGGCTCAGTTGGGGATTATCCGTCTTTGACAGTCACCTTTTTGGGTGCTCCTTCACACAGATGGCCCGACTGGCTGCATTGTGTCCAAATCAGATTGCATTTCACTGCAGCCCTTTGGAGCTGTTACTCTATCCCCAGGCTAACATATCTCCCATACTCACGTGCAAAGCAGAGAGAGACAGCTCAGTGGCCCGAGCCCAAAAACGTAATGACTTATTAATTTAGCAAGGCATTTAATTCACCACTGGCAGCACTGGCTGAAGAGCAAAATGAGGAAATCAGATTCATCCTTGTCTCCAATGTATCAAAATAAAAGAACATCTATAGCACTTCACAGCATACTCAGAGCAACCAGGAGCTCCTGGGCTGAACATTGGAGGAAATAATTGGAAATCAATGATGCTCCATCCTCCTCCAGCCCTGCTCTACACAGGACTTTGCAGTCTGCACGAATTGTACAGAGGTTTTGCACTGCACCAACTATTGTTATATTTCACAATATTTTACTCTGATTTTCTTCTCTTTCCCATTGTTTGGGAAACCAAAAAGAAATATCCAACCTCGCCTCTCATTACAGAAATAGGTGGTAATTGATCCTTTTATTAAGTTTCCAAGATCCCCATGGTAAGTGAACCACCAGCTCGAACCAAGCCTGTGGTAAATTTAGAACTGATGAAGATTTTTCTTGATTCCCTTGTGCCATAGGGGCAGAAACTCCCAGATTATTTCCCCTTAGGAAGAATTTCTGGCCTACCACTGAGTGAGCTGCTGTGTACTGAACCATGTACTTGTCAGAATATGTTATAGAAACATTTTAATACTTAAAAGGTAGACAGTGTCTCATAATTTCAAAGCACTGTATAACCACTAACTACTTGAGGTTCATGTCATCACCTTTAAGCAATAAGGAACTACTACTGAAAAGTAAGCAGCAGTCAACACTTACTACCCTAAGGTCTGAACTACAGTAGTTATTTTTCCAGGTGTGGAACAGCAAAAAAATTGAGTTTGCTTAGATGTCACTGTACAGTAATAACTGGCAAACATCAGTATTTAAATGAAACTTCAAATGGAAACTTCCCACCCCCATCCACTCTCCCACCCACTCACCAACCAAATTTGTACAGCTGAAGTGCTGCCATCACAGGACTTGTTACAACTTCTTTTCACACGAGTTACACAGCCCTGACACCACTTTGAGCAGTGGGGTGCAAGTTGGCTGAAAATCCTGCCCCTGGGAGTTGCCTGAGAAAAGACAAGGCTCCAGCCCTGGCAGGCTGAGCAGGTTGTTGTCTTACTAAGAAGAAGAACCAGTATTGCTGGTGGAAAGCCAGCACCTCATGCTCAACCTTTCTGAGGCTCTGGCTGCTTTTCTTTTTCATTTCCTATAGAAGAACAAGCTTCAAAGAACTCCTGTGTCAGCCACCTGCTTTGATCCAGGGCTAAAACACCTTGAAAGTGGGAATCTTGGATACCAAAGCAGGTGCTGCTTCACCACTGTAAGGCAAAGGAAAATCTTTAGGGCTTTACAAACTTCTCTGCCTTTTTCTTCTTCACTGAACAAACCATGCAACCTCAAGAACACATTTACAGCTGAGTTTATACACAGATGGGTATTATGGCACTGTGTTCACAGTCAGTTATACCAGGCCACTTAGCACGAGATTTCAGACCACTCAGAGCTCACTGCTGGTGACTGGAGACAGAAACCTTCACACATGGAAGTAGAAGTCGTGGCAAATAAACCAGTGGAAACTCTATTAGCAGTGCTGTGACCTGTGCTAAAGCAGTCATACTGAAAGCCACTAACTCTCAGAAAACAAGAGCCTGAGAGGTTTCTGTTAGCAGAGTAAGAGGGTCAGAGAGTACCAAAACTGAAGAGCCTGGAAAAGCTCACAGTACATGTGCTCAGTGCTTGACTGAAGCAGTTTGTGTTCAGTGGTTGATGGATGCTGTTCATGGTTCACTGTCCCTGGGTACAGCTGGGGAGAATTACCCAACTATACTGCTATGTCTCATTTATTTCAGAAATATTTAAATGTCTTGCTGATTTGGCCCTTACATTTCTAGAAGGAACAAATGTGGCTGTCCTTGCCAAAGACATAAATAAATGTAAATCTAGAAGGCAACAGACTGGACAGAGTGGATTTCATGGGGGGGCTACAACCCTGCATGTTGCTGAACCCATGGCCCCCAGCATCAACTTATTCATCATGATGCACTTACCTATTATTTTACACTCACAACGCTTTGAAGAACTGAGCCATTGCTCATTACTGACAGCTACCCTGGAAGCCTAATTGCAGAGCACCTCCCTGGTTGCTTTGGAGGGACTGGATAACTGGTCCTGCAGGCAGAGTGGCACTGCCAGACTTTTAGCATCTGCATGATTTGTATCTCTGACTTAGAAAATGCCAGGTACCATAAAAAAGACTCACATACATAGACAGGCCTCACATATACCACATGCACAGAATCCATGCAGGGACCTCTTGTAACCTACCTGTTAAAACAGATAATTTTATAATAGTAATTTTGATTTATTAATTTCCTTTTTCATAAGCACATGTCCTTTATCTATGATGCAAAGCTTAATTCTGTTGCAACTTGGAGACCCAATCTGAAATATGTTCTTCTAGGAAAACTAGCAAATGCTTTCTTTAGATTTTAATCTCGAAGACTTCCCAAAACTAACATTAAATAAAAATGTGAAGGTCAAGGAACTATAGAATGATTAACTTCTGAGTTAGAAAATGCTGAGAAACATATGGCCTTTCTCTTCCTGCTCCATGCCACCAGTGAGAGCTTTAAATGAAGAGCAATCCACATGGGAAACCTGCTTATGACAGATGCTCGTGATTTGTTAGGGCTGTCCCTGCAATGCAATCCACAGTTTCAAGAATAAATAGCACTGCTGTGATTCTGCAGTAACAAATTCACAAAACAACCCTACTGTGCAGGGAAACTGGCCACAGATGGGCTGATGCTTGAGTTTTAATGCTCTCAGCTCCAAAACTGGCCATTTATCACTCCTTCTGGAGTCTGAGGTCCTCAGTAGCACAGCTCTTGTTGGGTTGGTGTGTACCAAGAACTGTCTAATGGGTCCAAAAGTGACCTATGAATGAAATTCAGAAAATAAAAAAAGTTTAAAAAGGGGGTATTGTATGTGTAAAATGAGCAGGAGTCTGATCAGGATCTGAGCCTGCCTCTCTTACTGTGTGTGCATGGATGTGTGGGTGCAGGGAGGCAGAGGAAATATGTGAGAGAAGCCATAAAGGCCCCCAGATAATGCCTCCAAAGTATTTCTAAGCCGTTGCACAAGAAACAATATACAGAGACTTAAATTCAGGCACAAGGGATCTATTTACGTGCACAGAAGAATCCTCATGTGGAATACGCTTACAAAGAACCTTCTTTAGGCAAAACAAACAAACAAACACTGGAGTCATTTATCTCCTTGCCCTCTTTCTGTGCTGGAATACAGGAGCTTCACAGTGTTACACAGTCCCAAACCGTGTCAGGGGCCTCTCGCTGTCCCTGCAGAATCCCACTTCAGTTCATTCAGCTGGTCAGGAGGAGAGGGCTCGTTTCATGGGAGGACAAGGTAGGGTCTATGGTGAAGCAGCCTGTGAGACCAGGGTCTTTCCAAGCCATGCAAGAAGCCAGTGGGAATTGCCAAAGCAGAAATCTCCAAGCCAAAAGAGGAAGGAACATTGTAGAGTTCATTAACAGCTACACCGCTAAAACTCTTCTCCAAATACTTTTTCTTACGGAAAGAAACTTCCCTGTGTTCACCTAAGCATTATTTCAGTATGGAAAAAAAAAATCTTCCTTACTGCTGCTGAATAGGACCCAAAACCATCAGCCCATATTGAACTTGGTAAGGATGGATTAATTGAATGGGGAGAGGCAAATTCAGCAGCAGAATTAACAGATTGTAATTCCCAGGCAAGAAATGGAACCACGGCTTCTCAGGATGGTGAATGCAGCCAGCAAGGGTCCCCTTACGAGCTGCTTAGAACAGAAGCTTGATGGTGTTGGGATAAAGGAGGGATTTTCGGGTAGATAAATGCCAAAATACTGCAGAAAGCTGAAATTTTGATTAAATTGGATCCAGCTATTAAGTGCAATCATAAAATTATTAATGGATTTTTGTGTTTTGATGGATTTTTGCTGTTTCTGCTGAAAAGTTGTTTTTTCTTCCTCTTCTTTGTGAGTGGGAAAGTGTAACCATCACTTCCAGGGTTCTCCTTGGCTCGAGTTGGCTTTCCTTTGGAATGGGAATGGCCAGGCAAAAGGTTGCACACTGCCTGTACTGAACTTGTGTAGGGAATCCAGACAATGTAACAAGGCTATTAAATCCAGGCCTGCCAAGAAATGTAGGGAGAGAAGGTGGCAGTATGAAGCAAAAGGTCTACACAGAGTTTGGGAAACGGGAGCTATTCCTGACAAATCTCATTCTTACTGCAGGCAGAGCCACTCTTCAAACTCCAGGCAAACATCTTACATCAACTTAGGAAAGCAAACACTTCAGAAAAAGTTTCTGTCCTTGTGCTAAGAACCTTCCCCATCACCACTACAACCTGCTCTTTATTCTTATTTTTTCCCAAGGCAGTGAGGCACTTTTCAGGGACTCTGCCGTGCTCTGCCAAGGAGCTCTGCACATAATAAAATTAGCATGACCGACTGCTCTTCTTTGTTCCAGCAGACTTCTTGTAGAACCAATCTTTCAAAAGAAGCGACCTTTGAGCTGTGAGGAAGAAAAACATCAGAGCAGTGCTGAGTTACTGAGAAATATTTTCATGCTCAAATAACTGAAAAATTATTCTGTATCCTCATATTTTCTGTAAGTGCTTGCTTCCAGGCAGGGATCAATCAGACAGATTTTTAGATCATTATATAGATTTGAGGAGTCATTTAAGAGTCTTTAAAAAATGTCCTCTCAGATGCACAGCACTGCTGGCATAATACTCTAACTCTCCACATTGGTGTTTTATCTCAACACCACTTGGAACGCTAAAATATTCATAAAAAAGCACTACTAGAATATATTATCTCATCAGCACATGATGATAAGATTAATTTGTTTGGTGTTAGAAGTGATAAGGATTACCATATCAGTGTTCAGCTCGTTGGAATGATATTACCTAGTGCTATTGAAGGTAATCACATCAAAATTCTGGATAATTTCAAATGATTCAGTAATAATTACCAGACTGTGCTGTAGGCAAAGGGAGATGCTGGAATCTGCACAGTCAGTGCCAAATTTGTACAATGACTCAGTGTGATGGGATTTGTACCTTAAGAATATTGACTGAGCTGGTTCCCCTTAATCTTTTCTCTGGGAATTGTACTGCTCCAAATCAGAGCAGGACAGGAGGTAAACTAGTAAGAAAATGATTTTAAAAATAAGCCAGCTTTTTTGCAGCAAATTCTGGACCAGATTTGGGCTCTTTGGGGCAGGGAGTAGCCTACTGCAGTTTCTGTTTAGCCACTTCTCCTGCAGGCTCCTAGACCCTGTGGCAACATAAATAAATAGCCAGTGATGACACATGCAGTGAGCACTTGAACACAGAGCATCTCAGTTTGGTTGAAGAGAAACAGTTTTTACACACAGTGTTAGGTAGTCACTTTCACAAGAATTGGCCCAAGAGTTTAACTTTTATTATTTACTGTTATTTGTTTACTAACTTCAGTGTGCTCAGCCTACCAGACAGAGACATAAATACGGCAACTGTCAACCTTGGAGACAGCTTGTGCTTGAAGGAAAGCCACAGAATAAATAAGTAGATATATAAACCCTGAAAAGACAAGAGATGGTGAGAACGGACTTACGGGTCCCCATTTTGACCCCTGCAGGAACTAAAATTTGAATGGAAATATGTATGTTAAGGCAACACATAGGTGCTATTTCATGAAATGAGAACTATTGGGCCTGCACAGGATTGCAGACAGGAAAGGAGTGGACCTGTTTCCACATATATTACATGTGCATGTTCTTTCTCACTTAAGTCCTTTCTGTCTCCTGCCTTTACAAAACTATTATACAAAAGATGATCTAAGACACAGAACTGGTGTCATACACGAAAGCATCAAATCTTTTCTGCCAGCCACCCGAGCAGCCACACGATCCTCGAGTCTTCCCTTGAACTCATTTGTCTTTTGTCACCGCTTAGAACACTCTGTCTAAATTTAGAAGGCAGTTCTGCAATCCTTGCATTGAATAATACTTGTTCTGGCCAATAATCCCAAACCCCACTAGCAGGAATGCTAGAATCACAGAAACACAGAGCTGGAACAGACCTCGAGAGGTCATGCAGTCCTTCCTCCTGCCCTCTGATCAGACCTGCCTTCCTGGGCTGACACTCATCCAGCCACACATCTCCCATGTTGGAGCTTTACTGCTTTTCCAGCAATCTATCTCACTATACTTCCCTATCCCTACCTGATGTTTTCCTTAAAATAAAACAACCTTCCCTGATTAAAATCAACTCTATTGTGTTTTATTCTCTCTGTGTCAAAGAAAGCAGATTATCAACCTTCATTTACCTCTTCTTTAGACTAAAAAAAAAAAATATAAATCCCAATTCTTTACCTTTCCTCATTTATATTCTCATTATTTTTGCTGACTTCCTCTAGATGTTCTCCAGATGGGCTGTATCTTCTAGGGCAACACCCCAACAGTGGTCCTGGGATGAGTGAGAAGAGGGGGGCTGTGTGTCCCAGAGCCCACCCTCTGTCCCTGCTCTCAGCCAGGGTGCTTCCCTTTTCACAATACCAGGGCACTGTTGACTCATGCTCAGCTTGTGACATCCCAGATTATTTTCTGCTCTATCTGCTATTTAGCAAGCTGTTCTCTGTCATGTCTTTCTGCATTTAATTGTTCTTGTCTAAATGTTTTATCTTGCATCAGTCCCTATTTATCCTCTTTTTCTCCTGGATTATATTTCTAACTTTCAAGATAATTTTGAATCCTAAGCTTGTCCTCTATCAGCAGTGTCCTCTAAGCTTGTCTGCGTATCAGCAGTGCACGCAAATGCTACAGGAATGCTTTCCACTCCATCATCCAGGTAACTAATAAACAAACTGGACCAAGGACAAACTGAAGTCTTCATTCTATATTTCTTCTATTAAGCAATACTGTCGGATAACTTTACATCTAAGGAATTATTCACCTAGATAAATACAAGTGAACTTGAGTCAGAACTGAGAAATGAGGTCCTTAGAGTACAGATGTATTAGTAACACAGAGGGTTGCAGGTATTTTTTCCCAGCAGGAGAGTAATAAACAAGAATGTGCAGCTAAAGCCCATTTGGAAAGAAGATTGAATAGGCTACAGTATTTTTCATGCCACCAATTTTCTTTCCATCACCACGGCAGTTACATTCACCACAGGAAACCCACTGTAATCTGTCACAATATAGGCCTTATGCTTTTGGATTTAGAACGTTTTGAAAAACTTTTTAATAATTTTTCAAAATCCCACACATAGATGAGCAGATACATTTAATTTTCCTGGTGTCTTGTTTTAGCTCTTACTCAGCAAGACTCTGACATAAATAAAGTTGAATACACACAAACATTTTATAGTTAGATACCTCAATGATCAAAGCAATTATGACCTGTAGGCTCACAGAAAATTTGGGGGCTGGTTTTTTTTGAACTAGAATATAAAAACAGATTTCAGAATAAGTCCACCCCAGTGCAACATCTAATACTGTGTAACACTGGATACTGTGGGAAACAGGGTAAGAAATAGATTAATAGGTGATTGCTTCTTCCTCTAATGCCCTCTCCAGTTCTACCAATGGTGTAAGTATTTTCTGAGCTAGCATTTCTTTTTGCATCTGGGTCATCACATGTGCAAGCTTCTACTTGACTGATTTCAGCTACTGTTATTTCAATTAATTTCAGTTTTCCTTAAACTAAAATGGATAGTGTAAACCTCCTGGAATTTCACATTGCATGCAGTGCCAGGGCTTTATTGATTCTCATCTCATAATGCCAACATGGATCCATCAGTGATTTGGCCTGAGACATTTCTGAAAGATTGGTCAGAAACTATCACATAAAAATTAAAAGGACGAAGAAGTGACTGCAGAATTAAATTATTCATTTTTCCATGGGGACGATGGAAAAAAGGACAGTCTTTAAAGGATTAGAATAAATCAGCTACTGCAATCAAATCTGCAAATGCTGCAAAATTAAAGGGCGATTGCAAGTGCTGCTGAAGCCACACGAGGTCAAAATTTTAATGAAGTTCCACTGAAAATGCACTAAAAGCAGTAATTGCACGACTGAACTGAAAATCTGAGAAACAAGGTTAAAAAGGAAATAAGATGGATGTTACATTTGCAGTTTCTGAAACATTAGCTCAAACATTCCTTAACTGCTCATCAGAGAAAAAGATAACACATTTTCCACACTGGGACAGATTTTTCTCAGTTCAGTTCCTGTGTGCCTAAAGATAAAAGACATGCTTATCAAGCAGTATATAGATGTATGGAGAGCAGGGAGGGTCAATGCCCCACTTCTACCTCAAGAGTCCTTTTATGTCTCATGAATTTGTATGTGCTTGGCCTTTTTATTTTAAGTTTACAACCTCCACTGCACCACCACAAACATCCTGAGTGTGCAACACTTGGTTTATTTCCCTTCCTGTAATTCATACCTTCTACTCTGATGTGCAGAATATCAGGCGTGGTAAATTGCAAGCAGTGAGACCACTTGTATATGTATCTGTTGAAATGGAAAGAGCAGAAAATGCCACCTCATTTGAAAATTAATTTTGGCTGCCCATCCTGTTTGCAAGCATTCCCTTCAGCAGAGTGATTCCTCCCATGCCAATTGTCTCGTTTTTCTCAGAGGAACAAAAATGGATAAATAGACTCTGACCTCTTTTATTGCAAAGTGTGTTAAGGAAAAGGGCAAGTTAAAGAAAAGATATGGAACCTAATAAAAATTCAGAGGCACTTCAAAACATGCATGAGCACTTTACTCTTACATCTTCCTAACTATATATTACTTTTGGAGCTTGCAAAACAGAAAAATTACAGTCTATCAGGTAGTTTGACTATTTTTTTTGTACCACACCAAGTATACTTTGTTATGTTAAGAATCAATACAAACCATTTTGATGATATTTTCTGATGGTTGCTGATGAAAGGAAGATGGAAAAAAACAGGACTATGGAACAAGGAATCAAGAAATCTGGGCTGGGCTTTTCGCTGTGTTGCTTTGTTCATGACATAACTAGAGACTTTGATTTCAGTGACTCAGTTTTCTCATCTGTAAAACAAGGGTAGCATTTGAATGTCTCTCAGTGGAATGGTGAAATTTAATTTCAGCATGTGTATAAAGCATGTGGAGATTGCTAAGTGGCAAGATGTTATTACTACATATTATAAATATAAACCTGGGAAATTTGGCACCAAATGTGTAGGGTTTTTTCCCCCTTTAGCTGCCCTGTTGCTTTAAATATTAATAATTGGCATTCTAATAATACGGAGAGGAAACAACAGACAGAGGATTCTCTGCACACACATATAGCCAATATAACAAAAAAAAAAAAAAAGAAACAAAGAATACGGCAAGTCCATGGTTTGAATATTCAAGTTAAAATGGAGCCCTGCTCAGAATATTTGTAAGGTTCCTTTTTTTACTCCCTCGAAATACTACATGATTTTACTGCTGCTTTTTTGGCATTCATCACATTCATGGGATGATTCTTTGGCCCACTGACAAGTAAACTTTCTGTTTATGATTGCAAAGGGAATTTTCTTCATAAGGCCCAAAGAGCCTGCCCTTCAATATGACCATGGATGCTGCTTTGTCCTCACTCTTCTCATGGCGTACTGTCTGAAATTTTTGCCCACTTCCCCTTTGATGGAGCTCTGTTGGAAAAGTGAGTTTATGGATGGACTGGCAGCTGGCTGGGCAGCATCTCTCCTTGAGAGCTGCTGGAAGGCGGTTCATCATTGTTAACCACAGAATGGTTCGAGTTGAAAGGGACCTTAAAGTTCATCCAGTTCCAACCCCCTTGCAGTAGCAGGACGACATTTGCAGTTGTTGTGGGGACACAAATGACCTCCATGCACTGACCTGTGGGGTATTTGGGGAACTGCATCCTGCCTGTCCTGCTTGGAGGCAGCCGGTGGTGCTGAGCTCTGCAGTGCTGAGCCCACGGGGAACCATGATGGCTCCTGTGGGGTGGCCAGTTCTATCAGCCCCTTTCACAGGTACACATAGAATATTCAAGGTTGGAAGAAACTTTTAAGATCATCAAGTCCAACTGTCAACCCAGCACTGTCACTGTAACCCCTAAACCACTAAACTACATCACCCAGCTTAAGATCCAGATGCCTCCTAAAACCACCTCTGATTTAGTGGACAGCTGGACTGGATGACCTAGAAGGTCTCTTCCAACACTGATGATTCTTTGGTTCTAAACCACATCACCCAGTGCCAGATTCAGATGCCTCTCAAACACCTTCAGGGGTGGTGACTCCACCACCTCCCTGGGCAGCCCATTCCACTGCCTGACCACCTGAACAGTGAAAATATTTTTCCAATATCTAATCTGAATCTCCCCTGTCTCAGCTTAAGGCCATTTCCTCCAGTCCTCTCACTGCAGGGACAGCAGGAGAGACCAAACCCAGCTCACCTCACCCTCCTGTCAGGGAGTTGTAGGGAGTGATGAGGTGCCCCCTGAGCCTCCTCGAGACTAAACACTCCCAGCTCCCTCAGTCACTCCTCATCACACTTGTTCTGTAGTCCTTCCAGAAGCCTTGTTGCCCTTTGCCGGACATGCAGCAGCACCTCAATGTCCTTTTTAAAGTGAGGGGCTGTCACCAAAAACTGGGAAATAAACTCTCTAACCAGTTTGTTAAGTTAGAAAGCTGACATCACTTTATTCAGCACTTTATTCAGAGGTATGGGGGAATCACTTTACCAAACATGTACATCAGTTATCAAAATTTTTTACTATTTATACATTCTAACAAACAAAGGAATTAGTGATTATTTGCTACAAGTTACATACTTCTCTTATTAATTAGTACTCTAACTTCTATTCATTAATGATTCTCTCACTTCTCATGCTAATTTGTCTTCAGGTTCAGTTTCTTCCTTTGGCTCGGGGGGGTTTCTTGAGTCGATGGTCTGTGTGTCGGTGGTCACGGATTCCCCCACCAGAATCACCTTTTACCCGCTTGGAGCTGATTTCAGCACAATTACCAAGTTGGTTTTATTAGTTTCTTCCTTATCTTGGCAGTCCTGGTTGCCCATAAATTCCGCATTCCTTTGTGTCCATTACCAACGGCACATCCCTCTTCCCAAGCCGTGCTAACTTCCTCCCCCAGGTCTGAAAGCCCTACTCTTTAATCTGTTTCTCTAACACTCAGACATCACTTAGAGCTCGCTCATTAGCTGCTATTTCATGGATTAAATCTAAATCCATTCTTCTATTAATTTTTATACTTCTTTTCTGTTACATAAGCCTATTCTTATAGCTAATCACAGAACCAACTAGGTTGAAAAAGTCCTCCGAAATCGAGTCCAACCTTTGACTCAACACCACCTACTAGACCATGGCACTGATGCCACATCCAGTCTCTTAAAAACCCCCAGGGACGGTGAATCCACCACTTCCCCGGGCAGCCCATTCCAATGTCTGATCATTTTCTTTGTAGAGAATTTCTTCCTAATGTCTAACCTAAACCTCCCCTGGCACAGCCTAAGACTGTGCCCTCTTGTCCTACTGCTGTTCGGACGACGACTGGTTCCGTAAATCATATATCTTTATTCAAAAACAATCACGGGTTAATTCTATTTACCAATCGGTACCCGTGGCACCCAGACCAAGATGGGAAGGGTTAAAGACAATTCCAAGCAGTCAGCGGTAGCTATGGTTGTCTATACACAAAACACAGCATTCTGAACAACCCCGTATTCTGTATCTCACCAACACAGGACTCTTTATTGATCCTATAGTTTAATGATAACTGTAATTTTTCTTTAGTTCTAACGGTATCACTTATATGGCTGTACTTATGCCGGTTAGATGCTCAGCCCCCGACACAGCCCCGGTTACGCCCACCGGGCACGGCGGGGCCTGAGGGCAGCGCTCGGGGGTCACCGGCAGCTCCCGCCGGGGCGGGCGCGGGGCGGGCGGAGCGGCGCGTGCGCGGCCGGCCCGGCGCCGCCGGCACTGCCGCGTCCCGCGCTGAAGAATGGCGGAGGGCGGCGCGGCGCCCCGTCCTGCGCTGCTCCTCTCCTCCTCCTCCTCCTGAAGGGGCTGCGGGAGCAGATGGGAGAGCGGGCAGCCAGGGGGAAGCGCGGCGGTGTGGGGGATCCGGCGGACCGAGGGCGCGGCTCGGGGGGGGGGTGTCCCCCATCCCCGGCCCCGTCCCGGGGCGTGGAAGGGGCACCGCGAGTGGAGGCCGCCCCGGGTCCGTCTTTCCCGCAGCCCCGGGCGGGAATTGCTGGCTCGGGACCTCCCGCAGCCGCTGGGCAGCGGCGGAGGAGGCTGCGGGAGGGCGGCGTTACGCGAACCGCCCATTTTTCACCGTTTTTCGACGGTCTGAACTTGTCGGTGTCTCTGCGGCGGCTCTTGCCCCGGCGATGTGTCCGGTCCCGAGTGAAGAAGGCAGGGAAGTCCCTGGCGTTGATTCCTAATCAAAGATTGGCTAAAACCCCGTTTATTTAATTTCATTTTATTTCTTCTTTTTTTAACTTGTGTTCTCAGAGGGTTAAAGAAGCTCTTCTTTGGGTTTGTCCTTGGCTGTATTTACGTGCCTATTAATACTTACGGTCCTTAATAATATATTTTGAAACCAGCGTTGTGCGTGCATGGTGTGTGTTTGCAGCACAATTTCATGGCACATCTCCACGCAAAAGCTTTGTGGGTGATCCATTAGAAAAGATAAACATTTTCTTATCCCGGACACAAAAAGATAAGGAAGGATAATTGTGGCTTGATCTAAGTTAACTAACTTGGACTTGGTACAAAAACTACTCTGAGAGCCTTTCGCTTGATTGTTTTCAGTGTCTGTGTAATTACACAAAGAAGAGTGCTGGCAAAGAGTCCTGAATGCACAGCTCTCTTCTGGCATTCTTTTTCAGTGTGTTGAGTGTCAGAAATATTACTTAATTACTTTTAGTTTCTGTTTCAAAATCAAGACAGTTTAGTGCTCCAGAAGGATAACGATCTGCCGAAAGATAGCACTTCTCACCTGCACAGGCGGTGTCTATTTGATCCTTAAGCTTCCTGTTAGAGCTGCTGCACTTTATTTTGCATATTGGATGCAGTTCTACGGTGGCTCCTAAGTTCTTCTAAAGACGGGCACCTACATTTTCTGGTAGCTGTCACGACCTAGATTTAGTCCCAAAACCAGAGGGGAAATGCTCCTTGAGCCAGGCAGCTCCATCTCCCTTAAGATATGCACATGTTCTAATATGCACATGGTGTTAAAAAAACAAACCCTCTCACTAGATCCCGGAAAGACTAGACCTTGAAATTTTTTTCCCTGAGGGGGTAGAAGTCACTGAACCAGAATCTAAACTGCAGTGTACATGGAATGCATTTCTAGCACTTGTGTAGTTGAAGATAAACTCATTGCTAATGTGCATTGAATCAATGCTGTCTGAGTGCACAGGCCACTGCAGCTCTGCTCCTGACTTCTTGTCAGTAGCGCTCCCTGGAGAAAGCAAATGATGTTTAGAAATCATCCTTGCAATCCCGTGGTTAGCAGTGGAATTGGCGCGGTAATTGCCACAGTATTTGCTGCTGTTTGGAGAAGTTGTGAGCAGCAACCAAGTCTGATATCGCGACTGTTTGGAGAGGATGTAGGAGGGGAAAAAAGAGACACCAGAAAGAACCTTGTTTAGTCCCATGCTACCCTTGGGCTGATTGGCCAGGGATATAACTTCCTGCTTTTCTAAGCTCAGTTAGCTGCGTGGGGAGACTCATCAGTTCCAAAATACCTGCTAACTAGAGTACTTGGGCCCAGTTTCTGCCTCTCTGTGGGCAGTTGTGTCCTTTGCTGTCTTAATCAATCTGGAGGGCAAACATCTAGACAAAGTAAATACACTGCTGTGCATCTTTAGTTGTTTACCAGTGAACTTCTGGTTGGGAATCTCATGTTTTAAAGACAATAAGTAAGAATCAGAAGCATCTTGCTGAGAAACTACAGCTCTTTCTGGCGGCCTGGCTAGGAGCTGTATGTATACCTTTGGTGTAGTTACCTTTTGCATGGGTTCCTTTCTGGGGACAAGACTGCTGGGTTCTTGTTCCCCACTTCTGCTCTCTGTTACCAGCCTCTTAATATTGGTTTCATCTGTGGCTGGTTGGTGCTGGTTAATTATTTTAAGCCTTTAAAGTGTAGAATCCCACAGTGCCATTTGTAACTAACTTCAGTATCAATGTGCTAAGTTGGGCAAGAAAAATATTCTCTTTAATTCAGGCTAGTATTGAGGTGAGGAAAAGTTGTTTCTCTTTCTTTGAGAAAGGCCAAATCATGCCTGCGGTGTCAGTTCTGCAGTTCCTTTGTAATAATTTTCTGCCCTGACATTCCTGTCCAATCTTATGTCCTTTAGGTGGATGACAAAGAGCAGAAGGCAGTTAATATTTTTATCAGTGATGTGTGAACATCCTTTAATATTAGAAGTGAATTGTGGTTGTACACTGTGAAACAACAGTGCATAGGTGGCAGCTGCTTACCCCATTCTTGTGATCCATGCTTGCTGCTGTCATCCTTCAGGGATGAAGAGGAATTTTTGCTCCTATTCTAATACCATAAGCACTGCTGAGCTTGTTAAGATTTGAGAAGAGGGGAATAATCAGTTACTTGTGGTTTACCCAGCATATGAGGTTTTCCTGGATTCGTGTGGGTAATCAGAGTAAAAATACCTATAATTTAAGCTGTTGTATCCCACAGTTATTATTTTATTTTCATTTTCACTGAAATACTAAAATCTCCTGTGCTTTGTAGTATGGGTGGTAGAGAATATGTGTTTGTTTTTACCAGAGCTTGGCTGTGCTACTGTCAGGATTTCCACTTGTACTGAATCGCTGCTGTGAAGATTGTTCAAAACAGTATATTAAAATGCTGTTTGTATGTATTTTCCTTTCCAAGATCTTCATGATTTTTTGGGAAACTTGTCTCAGGACATGGGACAGAAATGAAGTGCCTTTTTCAACCAGTCTAGCTGCAGGCATAATTCCCATGACCTGCGTGGCTGAGCCCAGCGTGGTCGGAAGTTGTCTGATAAAATAACAGCTTCATTCCGTCTAATCAGGTTTTTTTCTGCCTGTGTAAGTGACACTGTCTGGCTTTCTCCTTCTTGCCTGGAGCACAGTTACTGGTAACAGCTTTACCAAGTGCACATACACAGAATTTGCATGAAAAGAAGGATGGATGGATAACTAATAGTGAAACTAAAGTGGTCAAGCAATTAGGAACATTTGGAGATTTGTCTGGTCTCTGGGTAATAGTTATAAAACATAATTTAAGAACACAAGTTTGTACCATTACCTGTGAAAGTACTGCTCTTATGTATAGTCTTGGTGGCAAAATCCAAGCGTTCAGTTGTTGTTTTACTCGGTGGTGTTCAAATGAATGACTCGTGCTTACTCCACGTGTGGAGCAAAGGCAGCCCAGTGACTGGGGCATTCAGCTGGTGATCACTAGGGCTGCCTCCAGGTTCTTGTTCTGTCAGACTCCTCATAACTTTGGAGACAGTTTTAAGGTTTTTTTGTGCTTCATCTTTTTTCCCTGCATCAGAGTAGTAACACTGCTTTGCAGAGTGCCAGGGTGATAAATGCAAAGAACTGCACAGAAATTGGATTTCACATAGATCCCAGTGGTGAGAGAGAACATTTCCAAGTCAGGCTGAGAACTT
Source organism: Manacus vitellinus (assembly GCF_001715985.3). Lineage (NCBI taxonomy): Eukaryota > Metazoa > Chordata > Aves > Passeriformes > Pipridae > Manacus > Manacus vitellinus. Next base: position 11,429,410 of record NW_021939395.1, on the reverse strand, counting down.
GATGTAATTGTGATGGCTGTGAGCCTTAATTTCATTTTCTTCTTGTTCATGGAAATACAATCATACAGGATAATTTCATGCTGATTCATAAAGATGAATGGTACATATTAGGAGCTTAACATTCTAAAGATTACCTCCAGTTGTAACTGGTTTATATAAAGGTTTTACTCTAATTTAAAACTTTAAATTCTTGAGATTTCTCAAAATGCATTTGAGATCCTCCTTGCTGTAAGGAGAAAAAAAGAAACAAGCAAAAAACCCCAACCGAACCATGTGCATATACAACAATTTTTTTTTTTCAGTTTCTTATACAGTATATTCCATTCTTTACATATTTCTTCATGTGTTAAAATTACAAAATATAAATTTGGGTTCCATGCTTTAATTCAGATGCAAGTATTTAGCCAATGACTTGCAAGGCTCATAACTGATGGTGAGAGCAGAGATCCTGTGGCTTACACTATCTCTAGCTGTGCATAGCCTTAAAATGTGACTGGAATTAAGGACTGCTGCTTCTTCATACACTTGTGATTTTCAAAAAGAAAACAGATAGGAATATTTAAAGTACTGATACACTGTTATTAATTGTCAGTTCTTAAAAGTGATAAGAGGGTAAAGAAGGGTTACTATGGGTTGCTGTGAGATAAATATAAGAAATAATGTAGGTTAATCGTAATCTTAGGGGTATCAAATGCTGCTGGTTGACTTTAAACTTGATAATTGGAGATTCTTGCACTCCTCTTGTAAAAGGATACTCTGACAAATAAAATTCTGAGCATGCAATTTTAATGACTTCTGTTAATATGACTTATCAGATGACTTCTGATATTTTAAAAACAAAGGGGGGCCTTCAAATTCTTGGTCTGCCACTGATAAATTAGTGCCATTTAGCTTCCAATTATGCAGTTTACAACCAGGTAGTTCTTCATTGATGATATGCTTTCAGTGTGTTTTCATATACTTGTCCAATAATTAAAACTGTTCTAGATGCTGGTGATTGGGTGGTTTGGTGCATGGGGTTCCTGGAAGAGAAATCAAATGTTGCTCGAAGTGTTTTTGTTTGAAAGAGACAGAAACCTCAGCCATCCCCCCTGGATCTGTGGTGTTCACAGAGTGCATAAGTGGAAACAAGTCTTTGCTTTTAAGGAAGGCTGACCTAGTTGCTTGACATTTGTTTTCATCTAAATTGTTTTTATATTCCAGTCAGTTTGGAACTTCCTCTTTCTAGGTGAAGGATGCACAACTGGAGCTGCCTTTGAAGAAAACAATTACCATTAGTTGTGCTCAGAATACCTCTGTTTTTCCTCATAGTGATTTTTTCCCCCCATAATTCACAGGGAGTTTTTAAAATACTCTTTTATGAGTACTTAACTGACTCTTAATTTACAGACACCCTCTGTTGTTTAAGTGCACTGACCTGAATCTTGGGAGGGAGCAAAGATACTGTAGTGGCTTGTTCTCTGAGCAAGTGTTTTAAACCTCCTGGGTGTCAAAATTCCTCCCCCAAGTCCAAGAAGGATTGGCTACAAGAATAGAGAAATCCTGTAGAGATCTCTATACTTAATATAATTTAATAGAACACATTTATTAATTTGAAAGCTTATCCTCTGTTTAGTTTTGCCAAGAGAATTTCTTAAAGGAACATATTTTTGCAGCACAGTGTTGATCAATAATATGTGAATTGTGTTCTGGACATTGAAAACCAAGGACAGTCATCTCCAGAGTAGAACAGTGAGTGGCACCTTACTCACTTTCAGATTTCTCTAGAAGATTTTCTGCCATTAGGTAATGAATTAAAAAAATACATAGTCTCTTTATTGGTCTCTTTTGCCCTTTTGTCCTGTTTGGGTTTTTTACAGCCATTTGTTACTTTTCACTTATCTATTCTTCAAGTTCTTTAGGGCAGGGACTGATTCATGATTACTTTGTTGGGATCTTACATTAGGTGTAGTGGAATGTCTCAGAGCTTTCATTTCTAATTAGTTGAGTGAACTGTACAGCTTTAAGAAAATTTGAAGTTTATTTCCTTTTACATTTTACACCACCCTGTTCTGCTGTAGATGTACAGCAGTGTGTAGTGGATTTGCTGTGTTAAACACACTGTGGGCCTGTCACTGTCCTAGAGCACTGTATTGAGTGACTTGATTTGGGGCTGGAGGCTGCTCTCATGGGGGTAAATGCCAACACAGTCCCTCTCCTTCTGAAGCACACAGTGTTTGAATGAGCTCTGAAGTTGCCATAAGAAATTCATCGGGTGTAAAAGGAAAAAGCAGTAGTTTTCCCTGCTGTCATGTAAAGGAGCTGTTATCCTTCCAGCTTAAGAAAGCTCAAAATGGTGTTTTCACAGGGTTTGTCTCAAGTTAGTTGTGACTCGCAGTGCTGGGCTGTGTTCTTTGCTGGCATTGTTTGGCTGGGTGTATTAAACAATGGCCACAGCCTGCAAACGAGGACAAAAGCATTTACAAGGACGTGCTTCCAGCGAGCAAAAGAAACCAGACTGCTCAGGAAAGGGGGGAGTAGTGGATAGAAGATAGCTATTGCCAGCGTTAGGGATAGTGCACTGTAAAAGAAAGAAATAACACAATGAGAAAAACAGATGTGAAATAAGAGAAGAGAGCAGAAGTTTGTCTTGAAGTTACTTTTTACTGTGGCTGTGCAGGAGTGTGAAGAGGAGTCAGTTTTAGGCAGCCTCCAGAACTGGAGGAGTAAAGCAGAGAGAGCTGATTTCTGTGCCTCTTACCCACGCTTGAGCTAGAATTCCAGTGGGAACTAAACTGCTCAGAGCAGGGTACAGTGGGACTGCTCTGGCATCTCTGAAGCCAGTCCAGTGTGAGGAACAACACATATAGTCCTGAGGTGTTGGAAGGTGTTATTAATGAAAGAGAATTACCTGTAAGATAAACAGAGCAGTTATTAATAATCTTGCACTCTATGTTTAAAACTGCTGTTTTACTTTTTTGGTCCTTCTGTAGCTGTTAAAGCTGTGTCTAATTCTGTTCAGTTTGGAGTGTTTTATCTGTATGTATACAGCTACCTGTAAGCATTTATGTCACTACTAAATTTCACAATGAATTTACAGGAAACTATGTAAGGGCATATTTATTACATAGACTGCTTTCATTTTAGTCCAGTGTATTTGGGTACTTTGGAATTTTCAGTATGCAGAAACAGGTAAATATTGATTTCTGTTACACTTGAGAAGGTTCACAAGGGACTCTTTGCCATAGTTTATTGCATGAGCATTGCAGTCATTGTCTAATATAAATAGTCAAGGTAGATGAAAGCAATTTGTTTTGCAGTTGGCAAGAAAAGTTTACAGTTGCCAATCTACAGAAATGGTGCAGAAATACTCTCTTTACATCTGAAATGCAGCCTTATTGTATTCTGCTGGAGAATTTTTCAGTGAGTACAAACACCTTAGTGCCTTATTCTTTCACTGAAAAACATAATGAGCACTCCAGCCTTTCCAAAGCTCTGGCTTCTCTGTGGCTAAGTGTTACCAAGATAGTGCTTCCAGGCAGCAAAGACAAAACAGCAAGGCATGGCCATTTGCTGAAGAACATGGTTGGGGCTGTAAGACTATGTATCCTTTATGCAGGAAGCATCACCTCTGGAGAGAAGTTACTGGGCAGATCAGCCTGGTATGCACAGTGCAATAAACAGATTAATTTCTGTGTTCTACCCAGCATTAGTCACTGTATCTGAGTTGCATTAGAGCTTGCAGAGAGTTGGGGACGTGTGAATTGGAGAAGTGTCCCCTTTGGAGGGCCTTTTTGTACAAATCATGTTATCATATCAGAAGAGATGGTGAAAGATTATGTTTTTTAAAAAAATAAGGTGGATTGTGCAGAATGCTAATCTTTTTCATGTTTTTTTTGGAAGGTGAGGAAGAACTATGGCGAAGAAGAATGTGGCAAAAGGGATAGTGAAAGGAGCAGGAAGTCAGTATCTGCTGTGGTTCCCTTTAATTTCTTTCAAGAGGTGAATAATAACATACCTTACTAACAACCCCAAATTGTGAAGCCAGGTGTCTTTTCCAGAGAAGAGGGTGGATTTAGCTTGTCAGCCCTTTGTGCGCAGTACAGACAGTGCTTCTTACCAACCTCGTGACGGCTTCTGCAAGAGGTGGTGACATCTCTTTGTTGTCTTTAAGCATTGTGCTGGCAGTTGCTTTTCCCATTAAGAAGAGAGAAGCATAATTTGTGGCTGAGCAATGGGAGCAAGGTTAAAATAAGAGAATACAAGTGGGAGCAGGAATCAGTGAGACTCCATAGCAGATATGTTCTTGGTAGGGTTCAGACTAAGGATAGTACACTTCTGATGTGGCTGTCACACAATGGTGTGGCATCTCTGTAGAAAGTTTTTGGAGGTGGCTGCCAGTTCTTTTAAGGGCGAATTTTGATTCTTTGGTCTGTGCTTGTATTACATTCAAGTTTGGTTTAGATTATGTGTTTCCCCGAGGGTGAAGTGTACAGAGATCAACCCACAAATTAACCGGCAACCTTCCTGGTGCCTCACTGATCACGCCCTGGGCTGAACAGCCTGTCCTTGAGATTACTTCAGCTGTATCTTTGCAGGTCTCCTTATAAGAAATAAGTAGTGTTTTGTTAGTTATGTGATATTTTTTAAAATGTTTCTAGCTCTTAGTCTGGGTGTGGATGCTTAAGGATAAATAAAAACGTACATTCTTGAAATATATTCTCAAATACTTACTTGGGGAGATGCTAATTTCATATACTGCAAAGGAATGTTTGTGTTAAGAGTTTTCCAGTGGGATGAATACTTGTAGTGAACTGAAGAAATCATCTCAAACTTCCTTAAGCATCGACTGGGAGGAAAACCAGATTGTACAACCAGATTGTTGTACAGAATTACCTGCAGAAATGGTCTTAAAGGGAGGAAAACACACAAAAGTAATAAAATAGGTATCCCACATAGGGAATGAATGTAGAACCAAGAGTGCAAATACAGTCTGGGATAAGGATAAGACAATAGGAAGCTCTTCTGGCCTGCTGAAGCTGAGAGAGCATGCACTGCTTTCTGGAGATCTGTGTGCTTCCCATCTGGTGACTGCCCAGACAAAACAGGAGAACCATCTGCCTTCCAGCTGGTCCATCAGAAGGTGCCTACGGGAGGCTCATGTGTTTGGTTGTGGAGCCTGTCAGTCCTTGCAGCCCAAAGATGGGATGTGAGAATCAGCAGGGAAAGACAGAAAGAAGGGGGAAAGCAGGGAAAAGAGGAGTGCATGCAGAGAGGGCTTTCTTTTCACAATTCAACTTTCTGTGTTGTCCACCTGTTTGTGTGAGGTAATGGTGTAAAACCAATATCCAGTTTTTCTTAAAGCATCAAGCATATGATCTTGCATCCATATGTCTTAACCTATATTAATTAATGAGTGGAAATCAGCTTAAAAGGTAGTGTGCAGAAATCTCAAACTTAAATGCTAACTTCCCTTGTCTTTCCTGGAAGCATGTGCAACTGTTATTAAAAGAAAAAGGATCAGAACCCTTGCTGACAAACAGTAGCTCCCTGTAGTGGAGCAAGACAAAAATGGCATCTTGCAGAGTTGGCACAGTTTGCTATAAAATTAGAGGTATTTTGCCGGGCCATTCACTTTTGGTTCATGGATTGAGTATTGGCTTCTTGTTACCTGCTTTAAACTTTTGCAGAAAATTTAGATTTCCAACAATGCTTTCCATTCAGGACATCTTCTAACACCTCCTGTTTCAAAGGCTTAGTCTGAGATTTTTTTTGTTTGTTTGCTTTGTCATTAAATCATAAGAAGCAGAAGGATTGCTTTGAAAGTTGGCATATTCTGCTCTCCTTTCTGGTTCTGCACGGGTTGGGAAAGCAAGTGGGGCAGCATCTGGCTGGGTCATGGATACCAGGAGAGGTGATGGGATGGAATCCCTAAACCTTGCTGGGCAAAGGGACGGAGCCGCTCCAGTCCCTAATGAGGTTTGCTAAGAACAGCAGTGGGTCCTTTGCCAGTCTTGGCAGGGGCCAAGGGTATTAGCTCTGTGCAAGGGTTGAAATAGAAATCAGGGGTTATTTTTAGCACTGGTCTTCTCAGGGCATATTGGAAACCTGATCAGCGAAGGAAGTCCCGTCGTGCTCAGTGCGAGGGAGGCACCACAGCACCTGCACAGACTCTGTGATCCTGAGCTGGAGGTGAAACTGGGAGAGTTGGATGTATCTGGAATGTTGCCTTCCTAAGTGGCTGGTTCCTGGTGCTTCTGTGGGTTTGGTTTATCTGTGATACCCTTGGCCAGACACATGGTGCTAAATGGTGATGAGGGCACAGAAGGAAAACTGCTTCCCAAATCCCCTAACCATTTCATGTTCCAAATAGCCCTACTTTATTATGCCTGAATGCAGATATTATTATTATTGGCCACATGTGTGGCTTATACTTTTATTAATTTTACCTGGAGCATTTAAAGGTAGACTACTGTAAAATAAACACATACATTATACTGATCACAAATTATAGTTGTGAAAGCCTTTGGTGACTACTGTGGGAGGGGAAGCTCAGAATAGAAATGAGATTTAATTTGCCTCTAAGAGAATTTTTCTTCTCCAGGAAGTTTGCTGAATATGTCCATGAAGGCACCCCCCACTAATGCAGCATGTGACACAAGTTCTAGTGAAATGGTTGTTAACTGGTTTCCTGTTCTGGGGTATCCTGATTCATTACAGAAGTATTAGGCTTCTTTTACAGAGATAGGTTTGGTGGAAAATTCTTTTCCATGAAGCTTTGCTCCATAGCAGACTGCTACATTCATTATGGAAAAATAGGCAAAGACATTATAGGTATCTGTGCCAAAGAACGTTTAAAGTTATTAATAATTTAGATTTCTTTTATCATATTAAAGCAAAATAAATTTGTATTTTTTTTAAAGGTTGCAGGGTGCAACAATATGCAACTCGTTTTCTCCTAGAGTAAGTAGTAAAAAGGGGATTTTGAAAATCAGCTTGATATTGCAAGTTTACCGTAAAATTTACAAGGAACATAAAACCTGTCTGTTGACCAGAGATTTAGTGAAACTGAGCTTGCACATCTCAGGGACATATCTAATGTGATGGCTGTTTCCCTTTTAATGATCTTTTGTTCCAATCCCCAGTTCACATTTCATTCTGGATTTCTCTTGGTTGAATGGATCACATCTGTGTGACACGAAGGTGCACTCATGGTGCCTTAAATGTACCACTTTCATATTTGTGAAGACATTGTTTCTATGCAAGTAATGAAGCATTGAAGCAGCAAACACAAAATATTTTAACTGCCATATAAAACCCCTGACATACAAAATCCTTTGGCTGACTATTTCTAGGCTTTTTTCACCTCTGTGTCCTTTGCAAGCTGAACTGTTTCTGTAACCCACTTTCCTGTTCTGTAGAACCTCAACTAATCTTTTGCAACCTTAATTAATTAAGATGAACTAATTGCTTTGCAGATTTTTAAATCTTTTTAAATGAATGCCTTCTAATCATGAACATTATTCAACTGTTTATGTATTTATGTATTCATTTGAAAATAAACAATCTCCCACATCCATTATGACTGGTTTGTTCAGCAGGATTTCTAATAGTAAAATATTTCTGCAAATTAAATAAGATGACTGTTGTACCTGTTTAATTGCAGCTTGCTTCTTACTACAACTTTGTTACAGATGTTCAGATGTTTAAACTTTGAGAGTTGAGGAAAATTCCAGTAGTGGTCTTAACTAAACCTGGTGTAGGAGAGGAGTGGGTTTCTTCTGTTGGGCTCTTTTCCCAGCTGGGCTGAGTTGGCTCAGGCTGCCTGGGCACCTCCTGTCTCCTCCCTTGCTGATGGAGACTGAAGGGAAGATGTACCTGGATTTCTGTGTCTGAAATCTAAATGGTATTTGAGGAACCTTATGCTCCTTCAGCCTTTGTGATGTCCAAGGGTGCCGTTGGATACTAATGCCCTGTCTGTATGTTTCTGTTCTCAGCACACCTGCAGTGGGCTGCTTTTCCTCTGGCTGTATTCACTTTTAATTGTGTTAGAATAGATAATTTTGTTGTTCTCTACCTGGTATTTTTTGGACTAGATTCCCATCCATGTGGCATGCAAAAGTGTACAAAAATCAGATTTTTATCTGACTTTTAATCTAGATGGTGAAATTACAGTGAGTCCCTTTTTTAGCTGTTCTCTTTGCCCATGGGTAATCTCACCATGTTGTGATATATCTAGTCTCTGAGTTGTTTGAAAAGAGCCTCAGAGATGTATAGGATGGAACTGAGGAAGACTTTTGTTTGCTGCTGTAGTGAAAAATTAATTCAAGACATGGCAACAGCTGTGGGTGACAATTTAGAGTTGCTGAATAAGTATTGTAATCAGCATTTATCACTGACATCACATGGGATTAAACACTTTGAGGTGATTGTTCTTGGGCACAGCCTTAGGGAGGGTTATTACCATGACACAACTAGTTGTCATGGCAATGCATGGAGAAGAGGGAGACTCTTCCTTCCTCCTTTGCATTCTGCACTACTCATATTAAAGGGAAGTCTGAGATCACTGGCAAAGCTGTTGTCTTCTTTTTTAAAATATAATGCCAAATTCTGCTGTTGGTCCTTCATGTTCACAGGAGTTACATGTTCCTTTTGTGGATTGCCTTTTCTGTGTAAAACAGGCCTTGACTTTCTCTGGTTGGGTGGTTGTGTGATGTGTTCTCTTGCGTCCCCTGAAGTTGGGCTCCTCTTAGGAGCAAAGTTGAGCTCCCAGTATCTGTCAGCCAAGGTGAGAACAAGGTGTCACTGTGTGAGAACATTCCCATTTGAGCTGTGCAGGAAAGTGGGGTAATGCTGTCTTATGGTTTGCCCTGCCTGCTCTCCCTGTACCACTTCACCTTCACACCCTGCAAGATGATTAGTGAAAGTTGACACTAAAATAAAGAAAATCTGTGGAAAGTGATACAGTAAATTAGTCTCTCTGACTTCTTAATGGGTTTCATTATTTTAGCAACATTAATATTGGTAGCATTTCCTTTCTGTATTGCTGACTGCGAGTCATAGCTACTGTGCTCACCTTGCTGAAACCTGAATAAGGTGAATGAATGCTCAAATTACAGTTTTGGAGTCTAATTTACAATTAAAATTTATTTTTGAAGATCCAGTTTTAGAAGTACAGTGTAAGCATCCTGTAATGGTTCACTTTATGCAGCTTATCCACTTTCTGTTTCATGTGATCAAGTAATGACAGCTCTTCATAAACCTTTCCCTGCTCAGGTCTCATCAGAATATGATTCTGCCAGTGCTAATGGACATAAGTATATCCAGCCCAAAAATGCACATGTGGTAGAAAAGAGTTTTTATTAGTAAGTGTAAGTCAGACTTGTAACTGTGCTAAATACTTGGTTTTGTCTTAGAAGAGTTATATAGTAAGTTTGATCTTTTTGAAACTATAGTCCTTGGCTGCACATTTGAAAACATAGGTTTTGTAACTGTGGTTTTTAAAAAGAAAAGCTGAGGTTTCACTTGACAAGTTTTTCCTTACAAGTTAAGCAGCCCCCAGTTAGTTATTTAATAAAAAGATCAGCAACCTCAAATGGAATTTTATGTATTTTAGATATTTTATTGAGTTTCAGTTGTGGAGCTTTTCTTAATATGGAATGACTCTTTCTCACAGTTGCTGCAGCCCAAGCCATAGCAGAAGAAAGAAGAAGCCAAAGTGGCATTAGCCCTCTTGCAGTCCAGACCTCAATAAAGACAGCAACTAAACCAGGTACAATTATTGGTCATTGCCCTTCATGAAGTGCTGGGTTCACAAGGCAGAGTTAGTAGGCAACAAAGAGAACATATTTTAGAAAGCAGTTTGGTGCTCTTCAGGAGGCATCAGAGGCCAGAGCCACCTGGTAGATGGTTGGTAGATTCATTAAAGGTCTGGTTTTCATGGCAGATTTCTGCTCTTGACTGGCTCAGAGTTCAGTTGAAGGTGCCTGTCTTGTAGACAGAGCATAACAGCAAAATTAAATTGCTGTTTTGTGCACTGGGCAACACCTACCAGTTCACTTCTTGCTGAAATTCAGGTTTTTATACCTGAAAAGATCTAAGCAGTCTTGGTTCTGCTTAGCCTGGAAATGAGCTGTCCTGCAGTGCTCTGAATTGGTTGTGACAGGTGAACAATTTGTTCTGAGGTTAAATTTTCCTAGATTCCTGTAATTCTTGTTCGTGGAATTTAGTATGTACAAGAGTGAGGATCAGAGCTGAATTTGGAATAAGGATATGTTCTCACATATATCTGGTTATTGCTTAGTCTTTCCTTTGACTGTACACATTTAACCTTTGATATGGTGTCTGCTTTCTGCTGCACTTATTAAAAACAGTGGGTTGGTTGTTGTGAGAGAATGGAAAGGGAGGGTGTTTAGCTTCCTATGAATTTTTCAGATGACAGCTTTAATCTCTATATGAAGTGTGCAGTGATTTGCTGGTACATGCATCTCTCAGGAAGTTTCATTCTCCTTTTGATAGTAAAGACTTTTGACTTTTTATTTAAATTGGAATGTTCAAAATAACTAACAATTGTGTGTCTTTAATTTTTGACAGTGATAGATGGCTCCACTTTAAGAACAGAAGAAAGGCAAAGACTGGCCAGGGAGCGTAGAGAAGAGCGGGAAAAGCAACATGGTATTTTCATGTTTCATTTAAAATACAGTTTTCTGAAATGTTTGTGATAAAGGAATAACTTATTCCTCGTTCAGTCACTTTTTTCCAGCTTGCTGGGGACAAGAAACAAGGTCTACTTTTGGTCTTGCATCAGTGACCATCTGTGAACCTGAATGAAGAAGTATTTGATTTGAGAGGAAAATGCTGCAGAGAGTTTTAGCTTTTTGAAGCTCTGTATCACTTTTGACCTTCTGTTTCTTAGTGACCACCAAGAAAATTTAGCCAATTTCTTATTGAAATCCTCAACAAAACCACTTTTGAAAATAAAACTTTTAGCTTTAAACTACTTCCTGTAGCCCTGAAGACTGAGGTTTAGGTAATGCCAATTCAGAGAAAACCAAAAAGGATTTAGTTAGTTGAATGGCTTGTTTGCCTTGAACACTGGTTCCCTTGTTTCCCAGCACGCTGAAGTGACTCCTGGATTGAAGTGTCAGCAGTATACACTTTGTCTTAGCAGGGAATCTGAGACCTAGAGAACAGCAGAAAAGTCTTGCCCAGCTTTATGCTGTTTGCGACGTGGATCAGTGCATGTGTGTGCAGTCAGAGATGAAAGGGTCACAGTGAGCCCTGCAGTCCTGGGTCTTGAGCTCCCAGCTTGAGGGGAGTGGTGTCTCTCAGACCTGTGTGTTTGTTTATTTGTTAACATAAAAATAACAGGAGTGATTGTGTTATCCTAACATGGGGAGAGGGTGGGACTAAAACACATATCAATCCAGAAATATTTTGGGGGCTCTCTATGTAAATACTGCCTATGCATTGTTGGTGTAATTATCTGGTCTCTTGGTTCATTTCATTTGTCTAGCCATGGAAAATACACTTTGCATTCAGCCACTAGCTTTGTGTCACAGAACCTGGAGCTTCCTGTTAAACTGCACACAGCTGTTCCTTGGTGGAGACTGCAGAGAATAGCGAGAGAACTATTTTGAATTCAGATGCAGGAACTTGGGGTTTTCCCATCTTGTCACTCAGTGCTTTAACTCTTTTCATTATATTTTGTTCTAAAAAAAAAAAAAAAAGGAAAATTGCAACACAGAAAATTCAGGCTATTGATTCTCAACTTACTACTTTCTTGCAAAGACTGCACTATTATGTTGACAAGAAAAGTATGTGCTTAACATAGGGAATATGCCTATCCTGATAGTCCTGTCTAGACAGTAAGGTCTAGTGTAAGGCAAGGTTCTGATTCCACCCTAACCTGGGGACAGAATGTCATCGTGCATTGTCATCCAGCTCTGCAAGCTCATCTTGCTGTATGTTTTCATTTTAAGTGGTAATAATTTTGCCTGGGTAGTCTTTTGCCTATAACTTGCATTGCAGCATCAGTGAATGGTTAAATTTGATTTTCATTTTTTCTTAAAAATTTACAGCTGCCAAAGAGACACAAATCCTTGAAAAGGAGAGAAAAGCAAAACTCCAGTATGAAAAACAGTTAGAAGAAAGGCAGAGAAAGCTAAAAGAAATGAAGCAGAAAGAGGAACAACGGAGGGCAGCAGTAGAAGAAAAGAGGAAACAAAAAATAGAGGAGGAAAAGGTACAACATGTCAAAGTTCTATACTTTTTAAGAAACTCCTTCATTATTTTCCTACATTATCATGGTCTAAAGTGGTGGGAAATTGAATACTGTGGAAGTGGTGAATATATTAGAACACGAAAGTATTTTCCACATCAGTATGATGGGCTGTGTACACATATGCCCTCCTTCCCCATACAGCTTTAGCTGTACTCAAAGCAGTTGGGACTTCAGGAGCTGTGGCTGCTCTTTGGCCACTGGTTATTTTTCACACAACCAAAAACCCTACCTTGTATTCCCAGATTTCTACATTCCTTCAGTGCACTTTGTAGAGTCTGTTTGTTAATCAGTGTGGGTGACAGGTCTTAGACTTCTCTTATTTCTGTGTCTTGCTTCCTGGGAGCCCTGATGTGGCCTGAGAGTCTCCCATTCTTTCAATTCTTCTAAATTAGAACTCGTTACTATATGATGAGCAGTTGATGATGTTATCTGTGTAGTTACCATTTGCTACTTTGAACTGTGTAGTGACTGTTGTCACTGGGCCCTTTGCCTTTGCTCTGACTGCACACGGACCAGCAAAGCAGTATTTGATTTCTGAGGCTCATTGCAAATGGACAGGAGGCTGAAAGCAGGAATAAATACATGAAGTTATTCCATCCATTTTGATGATTAGCTCTGCTAGTGCATTTGAAATGTGGTGTGAGTTCTGGGAGGGTTTGTTTCCAGGGTGTCAGCAGTGGAGGCATCACACATCCACGCTTTCGTAAGCTGGGTGTAAGAACTTGCTGTGGGTCGCTGGGGAAGAGCCCCTAAGCCTGGCTGGCTGCTCCCTTGGAGTCCAGCTGCTGTTATATTGTTCTAGCAATCCATCTTTACCCTTTTTGACTTGCAGTACAATGGTATTTGGTTTTCTGTAATCAGCTCCTGGGTGTGATCAGATTGATATTCCATTTGAACTTCATGGAATAGTTTACATTGCTGGAGAACAGAAATGTTTGGGTGGGCTGTGACTGCAGTCCAGTGCTGCATCATCTCTTTAAGCAACTACTTTATGCAAAAAGTATCCCTTCTACTTCAAGAGGTGTCACCTTTACATTTATTACATTTATTCATGTTATTTTGAGGATGGTGGATATGTTTTAAGTGGCCACCTGGGTGAATAATCAAGAAAGGCAAGAACTAGCTGATGAGTTTGATTGTTGTTAACCTTGTCTTTACTAAGTCCCTGGAGATGACCTTCTACATAGAGATTTATGCATGAAGAACCTGGCAGGTGAGAAAATAGTGTGGATTTGACCTGTAAACCGTGCCTTCAACCAGAAAGTGAAAACAGATCTTTACTTTGCAGAAAGAAATAACTTTTAAAGAAGCTAAGCTATCTTAGGTCAATTTTGCCAGCAAGATACCATCTACAACTGTAAATTTAGTAGATAAGAGTATATAAAAAATGCATAGCCTTCAGCATTATTGTTTACATTCAGCCAAGTCTCATTTAGTTAATCATCTTTCTTAAGAGCAGAAGCAGCAGCACAATAGCAAATACTGTGGAAGAAGTAGTTCTCTGCCTAAGTCTTGAAGACCACTAGCCATGTCTAGGATTGAGATACCTGTCTTGTCACAGCTACTCAGTTATTCTGTACATCTGTGCAACTTACTGTGTCGATGTCTTGAATTTGGTTCTGTTAGTAAAGTGAAGCCTCTGTCTTTAACTATGACTGAAGAATTACCACGCTGCAGGTACCTCCTTGGAAATACAATACAGGTTACATAATGTCTGGGTACTTTGGCACCTTTAGCACTCTAGTTCAGGTTTCTCTAACAGAGGGGAAGCAAAACTTTGTATTTCAAACAAAAACTTCTAGTTTTATCTTTCCTCAGGGAGCAGAATCCTCCTCCTTTCCTTCCAAGTTTACATGGTCTGTTTGTCACTGTGACTGTTTTAGTTTGTGTTGTGAAATGGTGTAGAAAGAAGGTGAAAGTTTTGTCTTCAAGAGGGAGAACTGGCTGGATAATGAGTTCCCCTGGCATCTCACTGCAGTGTATCAGCAGTAAATACTGCTTCAAATGATCACTTGGGATATAACTGTTTCAGAAGAGAAATCTGTTGTTGACATGTGTGGAAACCTGGCTGGCAAGAAACAGTCTTACAGTTCATTATTATGCACAAGAGCTGAAGCTCCTCTGTTAGCAGTTACTCGTTGTAAGACAGGAGAAAAAGCTTCTTTCAGCCCCCTTTGCCCTGTCAGCAGTGGTTGCTGAGTTGATTCTGGAGTTGATTGGTCTTTTTTTTGCAGTTTTACCTTTGTCTTGCTGTTTCTAGTTTCATCGTATGTCTCCTAATGTCTGTTAAGACTTGGGTCAGTGTTTGTATAGTTCTTGAAGAATACAAATAACTTCTATTTGTTATTCTATAATGAGAATTCTTATCACCTTTTAGAAATAACTTCAGAATATAAATAGTTTAAAGGGTAAGCAATTATTCTTGTTCAGTTTGGGGTTCATCCCTATTTAGAAAATATTTAGTGCTGTTTACTGAATAGGAAATCTGTTTGGTGGCTATTTTAAGTAAAGAGTAGAATAGATTATCTGTGGTTTAGCTCAACCTAATCATGTTTGCAGTGTTTTGAAGCCATTAATTGCCCTCAACATTCTTTACATGATAGTTTCTTTAACAAAAGCTTGTTAATCAGGCAGCGTAGGTAAAACATTATAAATCATACAAATCTCTGGTGTAGCTGTGCTTCATGGTTACAGCTTCATGGAGATGTTGTTTGATAGGAGAGATACGAAGCAGTTATGCATCGTACCTTGGAGCGGAATCAGCGGCTGGAAACACGGCAGAAGAGGTGGTCATGGGGAGGATCTGTAACTCCAGATTCAGAAAGCAAAACAGGTAAGCAGCACATTTTCTAGTAGGCCTAAAATCACAGAATATTATATGTGAACGCTGGCAAATGCAGCACTATTCATAGGGATCTGGGCATCCTTTACTGTCTTGGATCTTAAAGCAGGATCTACAGGTAGCTAATGGGGAAAGAATCATATCTGTGCTTGCCCTGAAATGCTGCTCAGACTTAGAACTGTTTTTGACCTTGAGAAGAGCTAGAGAGAAGCCCCGTGGGAAATACAAGACCTGACAGAATTGTATTGCCAGCCCCCAGCCCTCAGATAGGGGGAATTGTAATGTATAATGTTAAAATAATTGAGTCCTTCAAATGCAGTACATGTAATGGAGTATTAAGACTGGTGATAAAAACAAACAAACCCAGTTGTATTGTAATATCACATCTAACATGTTTTAAACACACCTTTAGAGCTACAGCATGCTTACTGATTACTTGAATGCCCAGTCATGGGTGATGAGGTTCAGTGGGCACTGCCCAAGCTTCTCAGAGCATGGGTTCTATTCTGGATTAGGTGATGTGTTTTAGCACTCTTCAGTCTGAGCTCAGATCATTTCCTGTTTCACACAGTTAACTGTTTCTGCTTGTAAACATTCTAAAATCAGACTAGCAAATCAGGATTGCATTGGAAGAGATCTTTTCATTCACTACCTGACTGGAAGACCCTGCCAATAAGTAAGTTATTGTCAAGGAATAAAATAAAAGAAAAAATGCTTCAATTCAGCCTATCTTCTGTGCTGATGGAGCTGGACTGAGTTTGTTTTAGTACTGTCATCTTCTGTCAGCTTGAGTGTGTGTTTATAACGTTTGAAAGTGCTTTGACATGTTATTGTTATTTTTCGATTAACTTGCATTTTTTACTATTTGACCTCATGACTTAGTTTACAAACCTTCTTCTTCTACAGAACAACAGAGCACAGATGAAGGTGGAACTGGTGGTATTGATTTCTAAAATGTTCTTTTTCTGTTGTTTTACACTTACTACTAACCTTTTAAACTTGAGTTCTTCTTTGTCTGAAACTAAGGAAAACCAGCTTCTTGTAGATCTTTTCCTGGATCTTGGCCAGCTGTGCAACAAATGTGATCCCTAAGTAGAAGGCAGCCCTCCTTGTTTTAACTATCCCTCCCAGCTAATTCAACTACAGCTTAAGTCATGGCATTCTGAGGGAATTTTCAGGGACAGGATGTGTGCATTTGGGTTTTTAAAGATGGCTGAATACAGCGTGGGTAGGAGAAGAGAAATTCTTAGGGGCAAGTATTTGAATAAAAATCAGTTCAGTAGTCTGGGTTTTTAAAAGGCAATTTCAAATCCTTTCATTGCTGCCTAATTTGCAAAAAGTACATGGTAGGGCTTGGTTTGTTTTCTTGCTTTGTTTTACCAGCAATTGAAGTAACATTTGCAAAATCAAATGGTATTTTGCTGAAAGGGAATGAATCCTTTGTGCAGTTTGATACTTTTCCCATGAAGGGTTTTGCAAAATCAGATCTGTCCAATTATCTAAAGATAATTGTATACATTAAATGTGTTTTCATTGGATTTCTGGCACTTTCCAGAGCACAGACTGAGCCATTCATAGAAATGCTTTGAATCACTGATATATTTGTCAAGGCTATATGTTTAATAAGCAAAATTATTTCTTGTAGTTGATTGGAGATGATGATAACTCTCAGCTGAGACCCAGCTGAATCTGAGTCCTGACAGTCTGTGCATGCCCACAGCATTACTAATGCAATGCAGCTGTTCTGTAACAGAGACAAGTGAGACTCCAAAATGCAATGAAAGTCTGACTGAGTATGATTTAACTACTCTGGCTTATTCTGGCAACACAGTTGAAGCATGTCTGTTTTATCTAACTTCTCTCTTCTCTTATTCTACACAGCACAAATCTCTAATTTTCTCCAAAATTAGCCAGTTTGGCTGGATTGGCTTACCTGTTTTAACATGTATTCCTTGGATACATATTTAGATCCAGTTGCTGTATCCCACGTTACCATTTATCATTTAATCTTGAAACTGGGAAATCACATTTGCCTTACATGTTTAAGAAATCACTGGTTTTTCCTACCTTATTTTAAATCTAAACTTAGTAAAAAACATAACATAACGTTCTTTGCTCTCTCCTAATTGATGTGAGGAAATGAGCCTTGTCTGTCCTTTTTATTGTGAAGGAAGATCTTCAGCGCTGCTGAAGCACATTTAAGATAAAATGTCTTCAAACACAAACACTCCTGATATAATAATAGGTGCTTAAGCTGGAATTTATGCATCATAATGTAGCAAGAGGAGGAGTAGATTGTTCAGCTACAATAGATCAATTTGGATAACTTGGCACCAATTTGGAAAAAAAATTGCTATGGAGATAAACAGATAATGCAGTGTCTTAGTCAAACCCTTGTGCTTCCACATTGTTTTAAATTTGTGTTTCATTTTATGTTACTGTTTCAAGCGTGCAGTCCTCATACATGAGGTGGATAATGTGGAACCCTGGTTGGTTTTACACTTCTCATATTTATTCCTGTTTCAGGGTAATTCTGTTTAACTTTCTGAGAGCCCATCAGGTAATTATTATGAAAAATCTACCCAAACCATGTAGGATACTTAAGTCCAGATGACTTTCTAAAAAAATCCTTATTTGGTCCATTTCACCTTATATTTACGTAATTGCAGGAAAGACAATTACCTTTTGTTTTACTCTGAAAAATGACACCATATAAACTCTGCTGCATTACATCATTGGGGCCAAGAAGTGCACTGTCTTTAGCAGCATGTATAGAGCAAATTTCAATACAATAGTGTTTTTCTACATCAGTTTCTGTGGCAGATTTGAGATTAAAGCCCCATTTCTTGAAATGAGAGCCATTGGGGGAGCAGATTTCAAATATTCATTTTAGGACAAAAGGCTTTGTTGTGTGTTGTATTGCTATGCAAAAAAAAAAAATACAGAATCAGACACGTCTTCCATGAACTGGCTGTGTCAACAGTAATATTTAGGAATATTGACTGGTAGAGCAGAGCTTTTGGGTCATACAGTGTGCTCTGAAAAGTGAAACCCATGTAATTTGAACATTTCCCCAGCCGTCATTCTATAGGATGTACAGAGTGTGATTCATTGAGACCACAGCAAGGATCCTACTGATGGCCTGAAATTTAAAAATTGATGAAAGCCCCAGAGTCAAATGTTACATTGATGACATTGCTGTCAGTGCTCAGATGAAACAGGCAGGGTGTGGGTCTGCCAAGAGAAATGGCCAGGCTGAGTAATAAAGCATCCTTGATGACAGAGCCCTGGTAAATGAGGTAGTTTAGTGGTGACTGCTGAGGAGAACTGGACATTCAGGTGCTTCAGGAGTGGAGACGTGCTATTAGAATAGAAATGGGGCTGCCAGAGCCTCTCCTTTCTAAATAAAGAGCTTCCTTGTCCTAGTAGAAATTTGGAGGGAAGTGAGAGACAGCTAATCTTATTTTATGTAGCCTAATTTCATCCAAGCTCAGATAGGCTGTGCTGCAGCTCCCTCTCTCAGTGAAACCCTGTGAGAAGCCAGGATTGAAAGCTGCTCACTGTCATCGTGATTTTATTAAGATACCATGTGTCCAAGCTCCTTACCCAGTTTCAGGCCTTCCTGCATGGCAGCCCTGTGCTTTCTTTGGCTCTGCTGCTGCACTTTCCCTCTTCCATTAGGAAAATACAGAAGTCTGGTATCATGTGAGCTGAGTGTTGTTTGCTTCTTCCATTTCAAATCCCATGAGGGAAGTTTTCTGACTTTCCCCAAAGAATGATATTTGAGATACTTTTTCAAAAGTTATTTTGTAAATAGCTACATAACCAGATTGACTGACTTGAGAATATCCCATCTGTGTTCTAAAGCTTTTTTTCTAGTGAATCATCCAAATCTTTAAAGTCTGTAGGAGCTGTGGGTGAGGCAGGGAAAAAGTTGAGGCTGTCTGATCATATATTTGCAGATGTATTGATCGAAAAAGCACTGACCTCGTAATATCTTAAGCAATTAATGCAAACTCAAATTTTCTGGAAAAAGAAAACTCAAATATCTGTATGAGCACCCTTTACCAATTAGATTTCTTTCTGTCAAGGCATCAATTGAGATAGTAGCTCATGCTCTCTCTCACCACTGCCCTCTGTTCCCCTAAAATATAGAGACTGATTTTTTTCCTTTTTCGAACAGTCATATTTAGCCAGTACTTTCTTCTTCTGAGTTCTCTAGTAGAAGTATCGCCTCTTATATCTTATAAAACAGCACAGCCTGCCTCCAGAACTTGCAACCTTGGTGGAAAAGAATTAACTTAGTTCAATATAATTTTTCTTAAGGCAAAGTTTCCTTTTTGCCATCTGGGTCTCAGTAGGTGATAGACCAAATCTCAGATGTCACTCAAGTCCTGAAGTCCTAGTTTGAACCAAGGGAAATTTGTGTGAAGTGTCCATGATGTTTGCAGGCCTTGGACTCTCTTGAGTTCAAGCAGGAGACTGGATTTCCTTTTAAGAGCAGACACTAGGGGGAAGCCTTTACCTTCCAAATTGCCCAAATACGTGAATTATGTGTTTCCTGATTTTCATATATAAAACCTCTTAAGGCTGTTTAGTTATCCCATCTCTCAGGCTTCATTCATAAACTACCCTTTTTTTTTCTTCTTGTTATGTTGGGAAAATATCCACTAAGCTCAGCTCTTCATTTCTTAACTAGATTCAGTAGATTTCCCTTTCTCCCTCTTATCCTGTGTAGACTTTGCTCTTGTTCACTGTCCCAAGAGCTTCCCACAGGGCTGTCCATAGCAATCCTTAGGTGCTGGCTCTGGCTGTAAGGGGCTGTTGTAGCTTGCTGGCAAAGGGAAAAGATGGTGAGTAGTGCTGCTTTATCCTTTGGTACTTCTGCACTAATGAGTTCAGATTAATCGTCTTTGCTGTCCAACATGACAGTGAAATCGATTATTTGTGTTTGATGTATAGAATTCTGTGTGTTTGTTAACCTGATCTGCACTACTTTGTGTGCATTAATGTTTTCTGCTTAGTGAGTTTCTATAGCAACAGGTACATGCTTTTCCAAGGCTTTTATACTCTGGAATAGTGTTCATCCTGAAAGCACATTATTTGAAATTAAAAAGCTGTTATTTATCTGACCTGTAATAAACTTGCAGTTCTACCATGCGAGATGTGATTTATGTGTATGTATCTGTCTGTGTATATACACATACAAAAAAGAATGCTTCTTGTGGCATTTTCAGAAGAGTTGCAAAATAGATGGGAAACATGAACTTAAGGAATAGCTTTTAGAGAAAAATTGGAAATTTCTAAAATACTTACAGAAACCCTTGGGAAGTAATCAGGAATGCTTTCTTGCCTTTCCTTAGGACTTGATTTTATCCCTCCAAAATAATTTGGTTTGGTTTGGCTTATTAACTAGCGATTGAAAAACAGTTTTGACATACCTGTGTGGAAAGAATAAAGAAAGAAATTATTGCATTTTAGGTTTTATTGTTATTCTCTGTTTCTTACCAGTCTAGTAACGACACAGAGCCTCAGTAGCTTTTGTCTTTACACATTAGGAGCACAGGGTTTAAAAATCCCTTGTTTGCATACATGTACATGAAATATTGGCACGACTCCACTAAACTCTGCCTTTTCTGTGCATGTTCCAACTGGTGCTAATGGTATCAAGTCTGTTCAAAGGAAAACAAAATCATTTCTGTTTCTCATTGAGCAGAAGTGAAAATAGCTTTCAGGATGCAATGCTTCCAGAGTGAGCTCTCAGCAATGTGTGAAAGGTTCTCCCTCAGGTATGAAGGTGAGTTCTGAAGTCAGCACTTCTCTCCCCAGGCAGCAAACGCTCCACGTCCACAGCCAACCTCAAACAGGCGGAAGGTGCCGTCAGCAAACGGTTGTCGTCGTCTGCAGCGCTTCTGAACGCCTCTGATCGAAGTAAGTGTGTGTGTGGTACTGCTGGACTGGGGCTGGGGAGGAGACAGGAGGTGGAATGATGTCCTCCCTCCTCCCTTGCTGTGTGACTCACTTCATATTTTGATCTCAAATGCGTTTCATGCAATTTGTTAATCCAGCTTGACTGTTGAGGGCTTTGACCCAGTTGATGTGAGCTCTCTTAGAGGAGAAGAGTAACGGTAAAAATTGCTGGTTTTTTATTTTTTCATTTCTGTAATTGTGTTACTAAAGTCAAATCTTCGTAAATGATTGATTCACAAATCACTTCCCATCATCTTTACAGGTTTGCATGCCTTAATTCCCACCCTAAAATTTCAGCAAAATAAAAATAGTACATAAATAAACTTTGCCTTGTTCTGTTAGACAGCTTCAGTCTTTTGATTGCCTGTAGAAAGGAAAAAATCAACTTAGTTTTGACATAGTTCTGGTGTGCCTGTACTCTGTAGACACACTTTCTTTTTAGTATTAGAATTCTGCTTTAACCAAATAGAGAAGGATGCATGAAAAATAATGTCACCTGTGGGAGTTCTTTTTGGGTGGGAGGAGATGGTGTTGCTTTGACCTGGAGTTTTATCATGATTGTAGCCATAGTGTGCAGCTCTGACACAGCTTCCTAGCCCAATAATTTAGTGTAATCTTGATACTGATACTCAGATTATGTATTTCTTAAACTGTTAGTGCACACCACTGCTTGCAAGCATTCTGGGTTATTTTCTGTTCCAGTGACTACCAGGGAATAGTTGCTTCCAGGCCATTTCTGTTTTCTTATTTTTTTTTAACGGTTTCTGAAAGTGTTTGCACTCTAGAGATGGATCATCTACCAATTTCTGTGGCCTCCAGTCTCACTTTGAATTGCATCTTTGGGGTGGATGAAACTCCTGGCTGCAGCGTGTCATGTTTAAAATGTGCATCACACAACTAGTCTTAGCAGGCATGTAGAGAATGAGAGAGTTTTCTGGTTTTTTCCATTCTGCTAAACCTGTGCATGTGAGTCTCCTCTCTGCCATGATTTATAGAATGTATTGGGATGGGGCAGAGGGCAATCAGCCTGCTGGAAATCGAAAAAAATAATTATGAAACACAAGAAATTGTCCTAATCTACTTGTTAAGATAAATAAAAATCATTTGTATGAGCACATATCAGCTTGTTTTAGCCTGAGGTTTCCTTGTGGGGAATCTTCCCAGAGTTTCATAGGAGCCTGCCTGTGTTCCAAATGTGTGGGGGTTTGATTTTGATTTTTTTTTTTAACAAAATGATGGAAAACATGAAAAAGCTAAAAGCTGTTTAATACAAAACCAGATTCAACTAGGTCTGTGCTGCAGTGTTCTGCTAATCTGCAGCCTCTGATCAAACGAGCTGTGCCAGGAGAATTCCTGACACAGACACACAACTAAAGGTGCTTTCACTGGTTCATGTTGGAAGGTGATGCAGCATTATAACTTGTGCTCATACTCTGTGTGCCTGGTAGGGAAATCAGTGACTATATCTGTACTGGCAGGGGCTCTGAGTCACTGGAGGCTGCTTGTGACTTTAAATTATATTTATATATGATGTGTCTGGAGGGTTCAGCTCTGAGTATGAGTCAGAAGCAGGTCTGTAAAGTACAAAATAAGCTACTAACAAAGGAAGTCATTATCCCAATTATCAACTAATTGGGATTGCTTTCAAACTTACTGTCATACCCTGAAATCCTTTGTGAATCCTTAGTCACTTTGGAGGAAAAATTCTTAGGTGGCCTGAAATACAACAAATTTGGACAGGACTCCAAGTGATCTATGTGGTCAGGATGTAGAGGCTGACTTAGAGCAATCCTGTGCTCTTGATCCGTTGCTCAGGGAGAAATGGCTGTTTGGTAACAAGATGGGTAAATTCAGGGGACAGAAAATACAGTCTCAGAATTAACCAGATTGCTTCTGTTGTGTGTGTGTGTGCTTGGGAAGGTAGAGGAGAAGAATGTAGAAATTAGAGGAAGATGCTTGTCCCTGGATCAGTGGAGTATTTCATCAGCTGTGTTCTGTGTTAATTCTGAGTCACTCATACAGAATGTGAGCAATGGCCTTTTAAAATTCTCATTTATTTTAAAAGGTGTATAAGGATGGCCTCAATAGGTCGAACAAGAATCTGTTGTGACTGACATCCTGCTGCTGTGATCAGTAATATGCCGGAATATAAGAAATAATGCTTTATATAAAGTGATTCTTCCCTGATCCAGTTTTGCTGCTTCTGAAGAATTCAGTATCATAAAGTAACTTAATCATTCTTCTCTATCTTAAGGAAGTGGGGCAGGTGTTGGAGGGGACCTCTGGGCTTTTCAACATAATTAATCCATGCACTTTCACTTCCAGGTACCACAAAGAGAAGTGCCTCATTAAACAGACTGAATAACAAAGTTCCTCTACATTCCCAGCAGTCAGCACTCAAAGGTTCGCAGGGGGAACAGAAAGGTGCTAGAAACCAGTTTGTTTTGAGAATTGGGAGGCAGTAAATGGGATATTTGAAGTTGACTTTAAACCATGTCCCGGTTTCATTGTGACTGTTTTCATTCAGGCATTCATGTGGTCTGTGCACTGTGGCATAGGTATTGTTATGCTCATTGCAGTGCCAGATGTTGGATAACTGTCTCTGTAAACCAACCTTATTCCTCTGAAAAGTGGAAGGGTGGGGGGAGAGTAGACAAGTGGTAGCCAAATCATTTAGCTCATGAGAAAACAGTGCTTCATAATGATAGATCGGTGTTTTTAGCTGATTGGCAGAAGCAAAGCATGGGATGGCAATTTAGGAGATCACATATTTATGTATCTTTTTAAAAATAATTTTCCTTACGCTTGGTCTCTAGGAGGAACAGAAAAGAAGAGGAGCACATCTTTGAGTAGGATGAGTAGTAAACCCCAATCCTCTGCAGAACTAGAAAAAGTGAAAAAGGAAGAAAAACCAGGTGGTTGTTTCATAAAACTGAATATTTTTTTTAAAGCCATTCATAGTAAAGTTTATATAGGCTTACTTTCACTAGTTTTCTGGTGAAACTTTTTAATGGCTTTTTAGTTACCCAGTGTTAAAGATAAAATTGTAAATGGTAAAGGTTAAATTTTACCCTTTGGACAAAAAAGAAATCCTCTAAGGAGGCCTTTGTTAAATGGCACTGCAAGCATATAACAACACATCTCTCCACTTAAGAGAGTGATGTATTTGAACGCTGGTAGGTTCAAATGTAAGAAATGGTAAAAATGTCACTGATGTTCACTTCTTAGTCAAATCTTACCTTTGCTTTCTAAGCTCTCTTTCATTCCTCAGTTTAAAAGCAACTTCTCTGTTCCTGCTGCTGGCCTAAGCCTTGTGCATGCAAATGAAGGAAGAAACCTGTTCTCACTTCAATCTCTTTTGGTCTGTGTATTCCCCACTAGGTTACAAATAACCTCTTCCTTAGGAACTCTTCCTAAAGCTGAAGACTAGCACCTTCTCTGACACGTTTTCCCTTTGAGTTAACAGTTCTGAAACTTTCCTTTTTAGCAGCTGTTGCCAGCAGTGGGAATTACACTCTGATTCAGAACCTTTCCTGTATGGGAGAAAGATGGGTGCTGTCCATGTGGATTTGTGTGTGCAGACGATGCCTGACAATAACTGCTCGCTTTGACTTGCAAGTCTTCTGTTCATTGTGTCAGAACAGCCTTTCCTGCAATCCAGAGAATGTAGCTCTGAAGAGCTCAGTCAAAACCTTCTCATACTTTGACTGAATTCAGCATTCACTTCTGTTGTACATGTGCCAGTTTTTGCACATTAAAATCACTACTATTAAGCAAGCCAAGAAGGAGACGTGCAACATAAGAGATTGCAGTGTTTAACCCTTCTGTACTTTTGGTTGGGATTTCCCTCTCCATGACTTCAGTGCTGTTCTTCCAAAACTGTTACAATTTGCAGCAATGCTCAGTGTTCCTTTGCTTGGTACTGCTTGTCTTTTCCATGATATGATTTCATGTTGGATCCTTTTTCATTTGTTCCTGTCATTTAGCTCGTCGCTCCCAGCTCAGTCCTCTGGACAGTAGCGTAATCAGTCGCCTCCTCGCCCCCACACAGGCCTCCCTAGCTAGGAGTAAAAGTGCTGCTACCCTCTCGGCTGATGGACAGGATCCCTCAGGTAACAGGAGGGCAGCAAAGCCTCAAAGTTTTGTGCAGTTGCTCTTCAAGCAAGAACTTAGATGTTAGTTGCTAACTGTGCTACACTTGAGTGTGAATCAGTTAATACATGGTTATATGTAATATTACTTATCCAGTATTTTTTGTGGTCAGTAGTAACCAATTCACATGCTGTGTTGCGTGTTTACAAAACCATAGAATGATACTGGATTTTAAACTCCAGTGCCAGTTTACTTGCTCTGCAGAGAAGCAGATTCTGGTGTTAGTTCTGGGTTATTTTTTTGGGGGGGGAGAGGGTTTAACTGACAGAGATCTACATTCGTACTCTCAAATGAATCTAAGATATACCAGTCAGAACAGTACTAGGAAATTAAAGGCACAAAACTCAAACCTGTAATTTCAAACTGCAAAACCTAAATTTCTTTAGGGGGAGAAACTCATGTAGGAACGTGACTATGGGGTTATGTTAAGTACAGGGAGCCTGAGCTGGCTTCGTTCAGGCTGTTTGTAGAGGTCAAGGCATCCTAGAAGGAGAAGAGAGAAACCCTGGCTGACTCAAGCAATTTTATATCAGTCCAGACTGAGCTGATAAGCCCAGACTGGAGCTCAGTTTAGTACTAGTGTAGAAATCTGCATTGTGGACAAGCCGTAGCTGCATCCCACGGGTCTTGGAATTGTTA
The DNA here is from genome assembly GCF_001715985.3 of Manacus vitellinus. Lineage (NCBI taxonomy): Eukaryota > Metazoa > Chordata > Aves > Passeriformes > Pipridae > Manacus > Manacus vitellinus. The sequence continues at coordinate 11,403,545 of NW_021939395.1, read as the reverse complement.
TTGGTTGTAATAATGCCCCAGTAAATGCATCTCTGGAACCAATGTGGAGTCCTTTCTCCTCTTTTACCTTACAATTTGTGTTCCCAGTTCTGCTTGTTTCCTGTTAAGTATGTTATCCCGTCTTTGTTTTTTATCTTACACCACTTCACTTGGTCCTTGTTGGTAATGGTGACATTTCTACACTGCTCCCCTTGTGCAATAATCAGTTCTTACTTTTCTGGGGTGTAATCAGTGGTCATGTTTTTGCACAACTATGTATGTGCTGCTTTTGTTTTGCCATGAATATCTCAGTTCATCTCATGTGGGGAAATACCATCTTTTTCACTTTTACTTTTAGCATGTGACTTACTATTGCTGAATTAAAGATATATTTTTATAAGTTTACTTAGAGGTACTTTCTTCATTTCAGTAGAAAAGTACCTGTGCTTTAGCACAACCTGTACACCAACAGAATGCAGGTTTCCTTGCACAAATGCTACAAGTATAAAAATAAAATGTATTTTCCTTAAAATTACAAAATTAAGTGCTGGCATCTGTCACAATTTATTTGGATTACAGAAAATCCAATATCTAGTTTCAGAAGTAGATTTTTGCATCTATGTATGCTTTTCTATCTATGATGATGTTAGTGGAAAAAGAATTAAGATAAAATTTCTTTCAATATCTTATATGTGAAGAGATTGACACTCTCACAGGAAGGTATTTTAGTTTAACCATTGACCTTTTTCTCTTGATAGATTTCTTTTTCACCACCTATTTTGATTTGTTAATGTGAACAAAGGGCACACATATGTAGTATTAAAGGAGTTAGAGAGGGAAAGTAGAATAAAATAATGGTGCACAATGCATATTTTATAAGAAAAGTTTGTATAGTAATGTTGAGAGTCCTGATGTAATGCTGCTTTATAAATACACTTTGAAAAGAAGGACTGTTTCTTCCTTGAGTATGGAGGAAACATGCTTAAAGTCTGAACCTGTCATGAAGAACTTGTCAGGAAAGATGCTGAGGCATTAAAACTGAAGCGCTTGTGATCAGATGCAGCTTGGCTAAAATTAAAGTACTGCAAATTTAGTCAATTTTTGGAAAAGCATTTTATTTTTATCTTCTTCAGACTGCTGCTTTCAGAATGGTTTTATTCTTGGTGCTGTTGCTTCCAAAGTACTAATTGTGTGGTGATGGTGTCTGTGTCCATGATCCATTGCAATGTGCACTGCCTGCAGTGTTTCCCTGTATGGTTTCTAACACACACAATCTTTCTTTCTCTTTTTCTCCCTCTTCCTTTTCTCTTGTTCTTATACTGTGCACTTGGCTCTCGTTTTGTCTTGTCAAATTCCTAACTTTTATAGAATCTCACCTCTGTCCTCGTTCAGCTTCAGCCAGTTCCATCAGTTCCTCAGTCCCAGCTCCTAAAGTGCCCGTGCGCAGTCGTAGCATCGACAGGTTGAAGTCCTCTCTGTCTTCATCTGATGCAAGTTCACCTGATTCAACCCAGGTTTGTTGAAAAGCCACAGCAATCAGGTTTCTGTTAATCGGGGGGTGGGGGTTGGAACAGCTCAGGATGGGATCCTGTTTCATCAGGTTTGCTGTTGCTTTCAGTAAGCATTATTGAAACGTTAAATAGCATTTGTTTAAAAAAGACACAGTATTAAAATCAAATTGGAATTTTATGGTCCTTGATCTCTCTTGTATCTTGAAGGCATACTGTTTGCTGTTTATGATTCCCAAAGTTTAATGTATGTAGAAATCAAACACAGAGCAGGTCTGTGTTTTGGAACATAAAGGAAATGTGAAGTACATCTTGTTGAGAAGTTGTATGTTTGTTGGAATAGCAGCTCCTCTGACTGTAAGTATTCTAGAGAGTCAGCAGTATTTTGGTTTTATGTATCTTCTAGAAATCAGAGACAGAAAAGCCATCCCCAGGATCTGGTTTAAGGCGCCCTCCTTCACCATCTGTGTCTGCCCATAGAAGATCCCCCTCTCCTGCTAATTTGGTGAAGCGTCCTCCGTCACCTTCTGCACTTCGGTACGTGTCCAGGTTAAATACCTTCTTTCATTCAGAACAAAATGAAGGATGCTTCCTGTCTCAAGACAGCTGTGCTGTTAGAATTTGAATGACCTACACTGTGCCTTGTTTGTACAGAAAAGGATTTAATTTTGGGTCCAGTTTCCCTTTCTCACAGTAGAGATGCAGCTCTTACTTCAACCTTTGTCTCTGTTGTGCAGACAAAAATACACCCTGGTTTTCTCTACAGTCTGTGCACCAAAACCAGCAGGGAAGCCTGCAAGCTTTTGAATAAGCTGATCTGCCTGTATTAATGTAGGAAGTTTCTTGGATTGGAATCACAGGGTTCATCCTTGATATGGAGTAAATGGAGGTCTGGGCTAGTGTACCTGTTTTGATGTTTAGCCCAGAAGGAGGGAGTCCGGGTGCTCAGGGTATTCTGAAATCCTGTATTTAAGTTTTATGAGAAAGGCAACTGTAGTTTTTGGGTGGATTTGTTTTAAAAAGTGAGGTATGTAATGTAAACTAAACAAAGGAGACTGCTGTCCTCAGATGCGTGTTTGAGGTTTTCATTGTTAATCCTGAAAATAGTCTTTATTTCAACAGGCAAAAGACTCGTCCACCTTCACCTGGTGTGTCAAAACAAAGGCCACCATCTCCTACTCCAGTCTCTAAACCAGCACCCATCCAGCGTCCTCCTCTCACACCAGGTGTTATAAACATTACCAAAAAGAAGACTGAAGCAGAGAGCAAACCAAAGGATAAGAGCACAGAAGGAACAGGACAAGAGCAAGGTGCTTCCCCAGCCTTGGACAGGGATGTGGGAGCAGCTAGCACAAAGACCAAAGAAGGTGGGTGTTTCTCAGTCTCTGACTCTAATTAGAGGCCTCTCCAGTGTGTGCTAGGACTGGCGAAACAACAGGTTTGTGAGGCAGAGCACTTAGAGGGTAGGATGCTTAAAGGCAGAAGCTGTTAATTGCTGAGTATACAATAATTTTACATGGTATGACTTTGGGCTGTGGATTTCAGTGCAGTAGTTGGTTTATTGGACTTGGAGATTAAAGTCAGGAGCTTTCAATATTGCTGCTTGTACTATAATTTTAAGAAAAGCAGAAGTTCTCTTTGCCTTTTGGGCTTCAGCTGTACTAGCTGAGGGATCTGCTAGCTTAGGTTTATAAAATCAGTAGTTAAACTACACAGAGGTCTTTCAGTCCAGTTGGTAGTTCTTAAAATGCTCCTGTAGAGACCTGCTTGGAGGACGAAATCAGCTCCTGGTGCATCACAGGCTGAGACAGTTTTCACAATGCTCGAAGGCTGCCTCAGCCTCAGATCCAGTGAGTGTATAATCATTGTTGCCTAAGGAAAAGTGATCAGTTCACAGATCACACTGAGAAATTATCCTGGTAGATTAAGGAGAACCATATACCAGATAAGCAATTAGTGTCTTGGTCCTCTTCACTGTGCCAAGTGAGCACAGCCCCTGGCCCTCTTACCAGAAAAAATGCCAGCTGCCATCTCCAGAATCTGGGAGAGCCTTCTGATGAGGTCTGGCAGGCAATTCTCTGTGGAGAAGAACTTAGGGGCCACTTGACAGGAAAAGGAGGAATCTCTGGAATTTAAGTTACAGCCAGTGGCAATACTGGGGGTGAATCCTTCAGACACCAGGTAAGTGGGAATGTGTGCTTGCTGCACGTTAGTGCATGTGTGGTTCCTGTGTGCATTCCTTGGCTACTGCAGTTCTTTGTCATTGCTGAGGCTCTTCCTGACACTGCCCAGTGCTGGATGTGCAGCAGTGTCAGTCAGCTGAAGAACTCACTCATGATACAGTTCTCTGAGCATGTGTTCCTGTAGAAGGAAGCCTGGATGTCAGTCAGAGGTGGATGTTCCTGTGAAGTTGCACATCCATCTTCAGTGTCACATCCTTTGTCTTTGCAGTCAGAATGTCCCTCCCTCGATGTGCTGCGTTACCGTGATAAGTGTCTCTCATGCCTCAGAGGGGGCACAGTCACTCGTGATCAGTGTCATCAGTTGGTTGAAACCTCCATAACAGTTTGTCCTAGTCCTGCGACTTCCAGTTATTCTGGAACAAGAACATCCATCCTTGTTTCTTGGATGCCCCACCTGTCTCCTCTCTACACTGACTTCTGAAACTGTATTAACCCGATTTATCTGTTTCCATTTTAGTTTATTGCCAATCTGGAAGCTGTAGCCATCTTTGTAGTGACTCACACTGAGGCTGGATGAAGCTCTTTTTCTTTGACATGTAGAAGATAAGGAAATAGTGGGCATATTCTTCAACATAGAGATGATTTCATGTATCTCTTTGAATGTTTTGGTACACTGCAATATTGCTAAGTGAGCCGAAATATTTTTTCTTAAAAAGTTGCTTTCAATTTTCAAGGCAATTTGCCTTTTAACACTTCTGTGTTAGCAGTTCACCTTGTGGGTTGGTGCAATTCCATATCCCTGGCAGCTTCTGAAGTCAGAGCCCACCAGTAAATGGCATGTGGCAAATCAGTCTCCAGGTCTTCTAGGTTCAGCCTAATTTCAGCTTTGTGCACTTGTATCTTCATCCCATCTCTTCTCCTTCAAACTGAACTTGTTTGCCTTGTTGCTGACAGCAATCAAGTTTTTGTCAGTTTTTGTCTTGTTTTTTTGTGTCTTCCTACTAAAATACACTGTTCCACAGTAAAACACTTTTTATTTTTCAGTGACTTGGAGCAGTTGTCATTTCTGGCAGCAGCCTTTCGCAGCTTCTCTGAGAATTAAAAGGCTTGTTCAACTTTAAGCATAAGAAGTGCTCCTTCTTGAGCTCTCACCTTATGCGTGATGATAGGTAATTAACTATCATGGAGCCCCACTTTTTGTATCTGGGTATTGAAGGCTTTGGAATATGATTCCTAGATTGTGAATAGATGACTTGCCTTGAAATGTGTTGGAATCCTCCCTCCATCCAACTAATACTACACTTTGTGAGTGTTCTGAGATGTTCTCTTGCATGTTTCCCTCTTTCCCCTCCCATCACAAAAAGGTGCTCTTTGAAAAAGACAGTTCTTACCAGGAATGTCTGGGAGTACAAGGAAAAAGAAGCTGAGTGTGAAACACTGGAAGAATCTTCTTACGGCCTGCTATCAGTCATGTTGGGAAGTTTTATGTCCTGCCCTATGGAAACAGACTGTACAAGGGGTGCATGGAGATGAAAACAGTACTGAAGTAACCGTGTGGAAAGCATCAGTAAAGCTTCAGAAGTGAAAATGTAATGGGAAGGTCCCATATAGGCTTCAGGTCTCCAAGCCTTTCTTTTGGTTGTTTTCCCTCTGTTCTTTCCATATACACAAGTGTTCTGAACTGTTGTGACTAATTTTCTTCTGTCAATACCAGATATTCATCATATTTCAAGCTGTCATTATCATGTTGTAACCCTAGAACCTAAAAGTCTAAAACCTTTAGGTTTCTTGCTGAGCATTTGATTTTCTCATTTAGGTTCAGTTTTGAGGAGGAAAAATAGGTTAAACCTCACATTAAGTATCAGCCAGATTTGATACAACTGAGAGAGATTCCAGAGGTGTTAAAACAGGATTGCTGTGTTGGGTGCTGTGCAAGTGCACAACAGAAAACAACCTCTGCTGTAAAAAGTGACTAGTCTGAATTGGCAAGACACTGATATGGCAGAGGAAAAGAGAGACATTTTGATTTCTTCATTGTTCTCCCTCCTTTAAGTAGAAAGTAAAGTTACAGAATATAGGAAGAAAAGCACTTGCCTGTCTTGAATAGGCAGATCAGCTAATGCTTTTTATAACTGCAGGGGAATGGTCTTTCTTGCTCAGGAGGAGGAGGACTCTTTGGACTGTGTTCAGCTTTCAGTCATGGCTGATTTTCGTTTGTACCAACATGACTGCAGTTTTTTCCCCAAATCAGAAGCAATGTGTATTCTGGGGAACTGGTATTTTTTCAGCATTGAATAAATCTAAATATTAGACAACTCTCTGTGCCTGCACTCCATCAGTGCTGAAATGCTTTACCTAGGACTGCCAGAACCAATTTTTATGCACAAAGCACAACCATGATTCAGCTGCTGAGGGTTTGCTGTGTGTAATTATGCCCTGCAGTTGCAGGTAGTGACTACGTGCCCATGGGGCTTAAGCAGCTTTTCAGGTATTAAAGTTCCTAATGATGACATTGTGTTTTGAGTGATTTGTCTTTAGGTCAGAAGCAAAATAGCTGGTCAAACCCTGATGTCATTGTTCATTAAAATTACCTTGACTTGAAGGCTTATGTTAAGCAAACGTATATGTGCTGTTTTGTAAAATATTAAAAAGAAGAAAGGCAGGTCCTCACCAACATTATGATCTTACTGCTTTCCTGACATCAAGAGCTAATATTCTCTGAATATTCAGATGATGAGGTCCTAAATATTTCTACAGACTAGTAACTGATAAAAATCAGAGTTCTTTCAGTATTTATATTGAGAGTAGCTGGATGGCAACATGGTTCTGGGTGTTTTTCCTAATGTTAATTTATAATAGTTCAGACTGATGTTCAGACACCATAACACCAGGCAGGACATGAAGAAACATAAACTGCAGGACCGTGCAAATATTTATTAGCCTGGTGGTTGAAGCTGTTTTGATCTCCATGTAAATTGGAAATTGATTTGTTGCTAATGTGTAGAAATACAGAATTACTGAAGTCATTAGTATGTGCCTTCAGGGCCAGATAAAATGGTGATTATTTGCACTCTAAGGTACTCTATAAATATAAAGGCATGAATTTTAATGTTATGAAAAATGAAAAATACAAAAATTAGTATTTCCTCTTTAGGGTCATGTGCATTCAGTTTTATTAGAAGAATGTGAAGTATAAGTGCTAAAGTAGTATTTGTTTTCAGTTTTCTTTTCAGTGTTCAAGAGTTATGTATTCTGAAAACATGTCTTTTCAGAAACATGTTTTGAGTGCTATGATAATTGGAGAGTATCTTTAAGTGTATCATCTGGAATATGGCTGGATCAGTATTGAAATGAGTTGTTATTGTTTCACTGTCAGTGAGATATTGGGGCTCTGCAACTCTTGAGGGCTCCTCTTCAGCTCTGGAAGGCCCTTAGTAAGGGTGCACTCAGTGAGTGATGAGCACTGCTCGAACAGATAGTGGATCAGATGTCATGAGAAAGATCTCATCTGACAATGATAACGTCTTTCTTAATTTTAAGTTACTGGAGCTTTTTAACAGCAGTTTCTTTTAACCTTTGCAGAATCAGGTAGCAAAACAGTAGCAGGGACCACCACAGCTGAAGAAGCTGCTAAAATCTTGGCAGAGAAGCGACGTCTGGCACGAGAGCAAAGAGAGCGCGAAGACCAAGAAAGAATTCAGAGACAAGAAGAAGAAAGGTAACAGTTGAGAGAAGGAAGGGATGCTTTCAGTGGTGGGATGTGGTTGGAATGGACATTCCAACTGTATATGTTTTCCAAATCTTAATTTAAGTTCCTGCAAATCTTAATGCAGTTCCTGAAGCAAGGAGGCACTAGCACATTTGAGATGGGACAGGTTGCTGTGTGTAACATCAGTTTATATCTCAGTATATATATAATGCATAGTCCATGTGAAATCACTGCTTCTTTTTCCTTACAGTCACCAGTGGGGCTTTTAATTCAAAACCAGAATGTGCTTTTTACATCACTTGTGTTTGGTTTGTTTGTATTTGGTTTGAAATAGTCAAACCTCTCTGTATTAAATTTTTCCTTTGCTGAGCTCAGGCAGTGGTCTGATGGTACATTAAATCTCATGTTAGTGATCTGAAATCTAGATCAGTAATGTGGCAGGCAAGTAATTCAAAGTGTTAGATCAGTGTGCATCTGGTTCACCACATAGAAGTTGTTAAAAATAATTTGCTAAGTTAGTGCTGAATAACTTTATTCCAGGTCAGGGGTCACCTGTCTTTGCTTCTATGAACATGGTGGAATATCAGATTTTATCTGTTTTCTGGTCATGGATGTAAAGCTGTCAGAAACTTTAATATAATCTGTTTTAGGTGTTTTATCAGAAATATGTCATCAGATCTGCTGTGTGTGTCTGCATGAGCTGGCAGTGTACCTCTGAATTCAGGCTATAGAAGAAAGAGTTTTTTTAGGAAATCCCACTAATCTTCATTCATGTTATGGTTGCAGATGGTGTTTATTAAATGGTTGTTGCTTAATCCCATTCTCAATCAAACATTCCGTTATTGGAACAACCTGCCTTGACCTTGACTTAATCAGCAAGTAACATATACTCACAGATAGTTTCTTCCAAGTTATTCTGATTTTTCCTTTGACTAGTCTGGGTGGTGACAAATCCCCACAGAAAGTGCCTTTATGCAGTAATGTTGTGACTGGATTATTTAGAACTTCCATGCTTTCCTGCTCTGTCTCACGTGCATGCACACTTTTAAAGAAATAAATACCCAGTCAGTAACCTGTATCTTGGAAACACCAGAATCAGAGAGGAAGAGATGGCCAAGAGAGCAACTGAGGAAAAAGCACGACGGGAAGAGGAGCTCCGGAAGCAGGAGGAGGAGAAGAGACTGTTCTATGAAGAACAGCAAAAACAGGCTGAGGAGGAGAGGATCCGGCGGGAGCAGGAAGAGCAGGAAAAACTCGCAGAGCTTCAGCACCAGGTCTGTGGCTCCAACTGTGTTCCTGGTACAAGCTGCCACCGTGTTTTCCAGAGGGCTGTTTTTGTTTCTTTCACGTAACGGTTTTGACAGGTCTGTGTCAGGAATGACGTAAAGCAGAGTTCATCCTGTCTGAGATGGATTTGAGAGTGTCTGCAGGTTCTTTCCTTCCCCTCTTGTGTGTGATTTTTTAAAATTTTTTTCCCCAACGTTTGGTAAATTCAAGTGTGGGCAGAAGCAGCTATTCTGGAAATTTTTTTTGGCTGTCAAGGAGGCATCATTTTGCATACATTAAATATCTGTACCGAGCCCACTTTACCAGCTTACTGCTATGAGTTACAAGGAGGTGGTCTGTCTGGAAAGTCATCTGGCTTGCCCTGATTCCTTTAAAAGAAAGATTGGTAGTGTTTCCAAGTCCACTTTTCCTGTTGCTAAATAGTCTTCCACAGCAAGTATCCATGTACCATTACAAAGGCGTCCTTTGAACTGAAGGGAGCTGTTCTGCAAAAAGTGGACTTTCCTTAAATTAGATTTATTCTGAAAGCTAAGGCAGTTTTACAATGAAATTTTGTGTTTAAAGTGCTGTATCTTATGGATAGCATTGCAATGTGTCTGAACATTTCTCTATAAGCTTATTTAAGTTTATGACAATTATTCAGAGTGTTAACTATGTTTCTATCTTCTTTCCAGTCATACTGGAAAAGATTTTACAGTGTAAAAGGAACAGAAGATGTTCTGCACCAAGTGTCTTGGTAGCAATACCTGACTGCCAAGATTTTTGAGTTAATCTTGACACATTCAGAATTTAATTGCTGTCTTGTTACTTTATAAATTATCCTTCTTAGACAAATGTTCGTCCTGAAATATAGTTTGAACTCTGAGTAGCTCAACATTCAGAACATTTGCATTATATCAATATAGTTGACGTTCAGTTTCTGAATGTCATGGTAGTATATATTTCATGTCAGTAGCTGGGTAATGGCATTTAGCTACAATGTGTGGTCATATTAAATAGTGATTGTCTGATGTGCCTGTGTTGAACCAGAATCTCTGTAACAGCTCTGCTTTTGACTCTTGGGAATGACCTGTGCACTGGGTGCTCTCTTCTTTTTGTTTTATTTTCAGAGAGAAGAAGCTGAAGCAAAAGCTCAAGAAGAGGCTGAAAGACAGCGACTGGAAAGAGAGAGAATTATGCAGCAAAATATGCAGGAAAGGCTTGAAAGAAAAAAGGTAGACTGTTTTGAATTCTCAGTCTAAAATAGTGGTTGGGATGTTAAACTGAACAAACAAACAGTTTCTGATGCATTTAAATAGAAGTAGTGTGTTTATTTTTAAAAAAGCAAACTCTGGCTTCTGGACTTTAAAAACAGTGAATAAAGTATTAAATTAATGAAATATGAAAATATGATTGAAAACTTAAACCAGAATGCTGAAATATAAAGCTCTGCAAATATTTTCCATGTTTTAACAGAGAATTGAAGAAATAATGAAAAGAACACGAAAATCGGATCAAAGCGAATCCAAGGTACTTTTTTGTTTGGATCTGTATAATAACAGAATAGGCTTTTCCTTGAGGAGGCTTTGCCTTGTATCCTGTCTTTCTCTGTTATCCTTACACAGACTGGCTTCCGTGTAGAGTACAAAGTTCTGGTGCACCAGAATAATTTCCAATAGCTTCCCATTGCACACACTCTTCTGCTCTGCTTGTTCTGACAAAAAGTCTTGGATGTATTTTTGTTCAAGGCCTACAGTGTGATCTGTTATTATCACTTGCAGACTGGTTTAAAAAACCCCCATTGGTTAGTAGGGCTTTTTTTTTTTTATTGTATACATTCTGCCAGCATTGGTATCATCTGTTTGCTTAAAGCAAATCTTGGATGCCCCTTGGATTGCTGGATGTATTTTTGTTAATGCAGTGAGGTTTGTGGTCAGTTGTGCTTACTGGGGAATAGTTGTTCTTGTCTGAATATTCAAAGATCTAAGTCTTCATATAGCTGAAAATCAATAAAAATTTAGCACACACCTTGGAGAAATGAGGGGAAAAGGAACTCAGGAATAATAGGTAGGAGGTGGAAGTGGGTCCCACAGGCTCTGGCTCAGTAGAACATATATTGCTGGGTGAACTGGTTGTCTGTGAGCCTTTGGACTTGTGTGGCCTCACTGCTGGTCACAGAATTGTCCTGTGTGGGAGCTGTGATTGAGCCATTTGTGAAAGGCTGGAGGGTGGGGAGCTATTCCAAGTAACACTCTGGCAATTCAGTTGCAGAATGAAGGGAAATCTGCCTCAGAGGTGATGGAGGGAGAGGATATTGAAGAGGAGGAAGAGTTGGGTCTTGAGAAGACTGATCAACCAGGTAAGGAAACTTGTGGATGAGTCAGATCTGAGTAGCAGTGAGTCTCTCAGTGATGTTTAAGGTTGTTGAAAAGGTCACTCACATAACAGCACTGTGGTGGTCTGAGACACCAGTCCCAGAAATGCCAGGGAGACTCTCTGCTTGGACAGAGAAACAGTCAAAATGATTCAAGAATGAGATGGAGGCAACTTTCATTTTACAAGTGGATTTTTAAAGATGAAAAACGAGTTTCATGTTGTTATAGGCAGCTTATCTATAGAGAAATGATTGAAGCCCAGTGCCCTGAGTTTTAGCTAGGAAAGGTCATTTTGACACTCGTATTCTAACCATTCTGTTACTGAAGCTCTCCTTTTTAATTTATTTCTTGTTTTTCCCCCATTTTCAGGAAAGCTAAATGGCATTGACTTGCTCCAGGAAGTCAAGAGGGAAGCAGAGGGTTGTTTAGAGACTGCACAAAGCTTGATCTCTGAGGAACAAGATGAGTCAGAGTTGAAGGCCAGTGAAGTGTTCATGAATGGAAGTGACTTGAAAAGTGATGAGGGGTCTCTGTCTGTTAGTGAACTAAAGGATTCCAGGTGAGTTTGTGTAGGCAACTGCTTTACTGTCAGAGCAGTTATCCATCACACAAAAAATCTCTCTCCACATTTAAAATGAATTTAGCGCTGTCTGTAGCTTTGCCTGTCTTGCACCCCGCTGGCTTTGTGGTGTGTCTGTGCCTTGCTCCAGACATGTGGTGTGTGTGTGCTGTCAGTTCAGTGCCTCACACAGAACAGTTAGCTCAGGATAATTGTTTGTTTAGTTGGCACCATGCTAACAGTACTGGCTTTGCTGAGAAGTGAGACACAGCCAGTGTTACAACATGGCAGTGTTGCTTATAAAGAGTGGCATTGGCTTGAAATCTTCTCCCTTGAAATGGCTTGCAGTTCTTCTCATTAACAAAACGTGAAACAAGAGGGAGGGGAGATAACACTGAAAAGGAAGAATAACCTACAGGAAAGCTCTAGAACAACGTTATGCTGAAACACCAGATAGAACACAAAAGCCTCCCTTGGTGGGGAATGGTTTTTGTGGTATTTCAGATTTTATCTTTTTGAACATAAAGCATTTCTATCAGCTGCTGGAAAATCTGTCCTCTGATGCTTGTTCCATTTGCTCATCTAAATGCTAATGATTTAGAAATGACATTGTGAACGCTTTTTTAAAGTGACAATAAATTAATCTCATTCCTCCAGTGATGGAGTATAAAGACATTTTCGTGATTCTTCAAAGAATGAATGAAAATTGATCAATGATTTGGGTTTAGATTTTGAATCTTTTAAATATTTCTGGTCTTCTGAGGCTTAGTTTTGTGCCTGAAAAGTCACAGCTGGAGGAAAAAAAGGAGAAATGCACACTACTAAAATTGGGATTTAATGGTTCAGGGCTTTAAACTTGTTGCTTTCTTATATCAAATTTCTGCAGCCAGACCTTACCTGAGAGCTGTTAGTACAGTAAAAAGTTGGTATGTGTTGGTGAGTTGTTCTTCCCCATTGGCTCTTGGAGGGGACATCCTGTGTGGCAGCTGGAGGAGCTTGTCTGGAAATGCCCTTCAGGACATTCAGTGCTTTGCAGAGTTTTAAGTCTGCTAATTGTTTGACCTGGAATAAATCTAAAGGTTAAACGTGCAGAAAGTGTAATACAAGTGTCCTTTTTTTTTTTTCCTAGCCATCCTGCAAAAGAAGTGGTTATCGATGACTCAGTGAAATCGGGTGTTAATGAAGCTGATCATACAATTGGACTTATTCAGAATCTTAATGGAAAATCTGGTTCATGGACTTTTGAGGAGTTCATTGACGTTGGAGTACATTCCAAGTCAACCAAACTGAGCTCGGACAGCATCTCTGCTGGTAACTGTAATCAAAACTTGAATGATGCTGCTACAATACCTCCTAGTCCCAAATTGGCTTTTGAGGAAGATGGTGCAGTGAATTCATTGACCAAACCTATAGATGCTTCATCAGGTAATCCAAGCTGACTTCCCTGTCTGTCTCTTCCTCTGCCTAGGCAATTAACTTCCTTGCATTTTGCTCTCTTTGCCTTAACTACAGCTTCTTATTTTCAAGGCACTTTTTCCAATGTGTAGACCAGAGGGAAAGCTCTTTCTTTAGTGCTGGTAACTTGAATTCTGTCAAAAGGAGTCACCAATCAATGCCTTTTTAGGGACTTGCTAAGGCCCAACATTAAGGCTCTTCCAAAGACACAGCTGAGCCCTTGTGAAGCTCCAGTATCTCCTACCAGCACTGAAGCTCATCTGTTGTACTTTAAGCTTCTTCTGAGATACCTTAAATGGCACATGTTACTTTTGAAGATACTAACAGTTTAAAAGGTGTCTGATGTAACTCTACAGGCAAGATCTTTCCACTCCTAGGCATGTTCTGTAACTTTTTGATGCTGACCTGCGTGGTCTTACAAGGTGTCCTCAAACTCTAGCAAGGTATTAGCTGTAGAATAGTGTTTCACTTCACTGAGGCAGGTAGCACCAACCTGAAGTTCCACAGACAGTTGTGTTACATTTTGAGAGGAGTAATAAAGCTGTACACACACAAAATTCTCTGAATTTCCTGAAAGAAGCAGGGCTGCATCTCAAGCCACATGTACTTGGGAAGGCAAACCTTCATGCAGTACAGCCTGGTGTGTCAGAGAGGCTTCAGGAAGGTAGTTATGTAACATAGACTAGAATTCCCTGGTGTTGGAGCTAAACCCCAAATGGTCATATTCACAGCAGGAGATCTCTTTCCATGAGATAAATGACTGTGTGATCAGTGAAATGAATGGTAGTGGAAGAAATGAGCCTTGCTATCCACATTTTCTTTCAGTGATGTGTAGCACTTTGTTTGATTAAAGTGTAGCACTTTTCTAGACTGAACTGTTTCCTGAGTCTCCTCTGTCACTCTGCGTCTTGTGGATTTTAGTCCCGTGGGCACAACCTGATCGAGGCCTCCCTCCTGGCCAAGACTGACTGGGCCACGGGAATAGACAGATTTAATGTGATTCTGCTGATCACATTTTGTTGTGAGCAAAATCATTAACTTTTTAGCAAAGAAAGCGTTGCCTTCTAATTTTGACCTTGAAAATGTTTAGACTTAATATGGTTTAAGAATTCTGTACACAACTTTGAAAACTAACATTCCTGTAAAAAGAAAGAAAACCCTACTGTGCTGGTTTTGGACCATAAGTGTCTAATTGGTTCTGTGCTCACTCCTGGATGTAGACTCTGACAGTGATGATGGATGCATGTGGCATACACACAGTTATGATGGTTACATGTTTTCTTCTCTTTGCTCTTTGGACAGAACTGTGAACACTAGAGACCTGGAAATAATCTGATTGCACTTCAGTAATCCAGTATTTTCTCAAGTACCGAAGGCCTTGTTTTGAAAAGCTGCTTGTTTACCTTTATCCATCTTCAACTTTGCAAAAAACACCAGGGGAGGGATGAAAAAGTTCTAATTTGCACCTTGAAACATTTCAGGGAAACTGTTTTGCTGATGTTCTTTTTCCATTCGTTTAGCTTATTGTTAGATAAGGTTTCCTAGTTCAAATATCCCTTGTTTCCCTTTTACAGACTTTACAGTAACCTGTTTGAGTCTTTTGGATTTTTTATTTCCATATCAGTATCATGTACAGCAGAAGGCTACTGGAGGCTCCCCTCTTAGCTGCAGACTTTGCATATTTCTAAAATGGCCCTTGATTAAATAAAAGACTCATTCAGTGTGTGTTAAAGCTGAACTCCCTCTGTAATGTCTAGAAAAATGTTGCTTGTTAGTTCATGTGCTATTTAAAAATGCAGAATTGACTATCTTCAGTTTTGAATGGAGAAGAAAAATTCCTTGTCTAATGTGAAAATTTTGACAGTTTCAAAATCTGGTGTTGTACCATCACTAATATGTTTTAATCTATTGGCAAACATCAAAATATTTTACAGCATGTGCACTAATATATTGCAAAAATGTCAAGTCTCTAGATATGTCTGTCAGTGCAGTTTAATGTGTCATGCTTTTAAAAAATGTTTTCCTTTAGATTTACTTATTTATCTACACTTATGGAAGTATTATTTTATTGTGTACATAACAGTATTAGACCATTGAAGTCATGTTTTGTTCATGTTCATTATTCTAAGTGTATCAGTTCCAGCTGTGTAACAGTGGCTGCCAGTTGCATATATATTTTCCCTCCCCTAAAGCCTGCATTAAATAATCTATTTAACCTGAACTTGCCTGCTTTTTACAGCATGAAGAGATTAATGAAGCATCTTCTGAAAATTGCTACTAAAAGTAATAATGCAGCCTTGTTCTGATGTCTCCTGTAAGGATAGACTGGATAGGTGGTTACTTTAAAGAATAGCTGTCTCAAATCTTGCTACAAACCACTGGCTGATCCTCCAATTCCAGCGATTCATCCACATGGCAGCTGTTTGCAGTGGGTAAATGCAGATGGTTTTGCTGGAACTACACGTGTTCTTTCCTCAACACCACAGTTGCAAAAGAAGCCCTCAGCCCTCTCCCTCTTGCTGTTCAGAAATGCCATAGAACTGTTTTAGACTTTTAGAGCAGTGCCTTAGGTAAAAGGAAAACTGTATTTTTGTATGATAGCTGTTTCATTCTGGCAGAGACAATCATTCTAACAAAGATGCCAGTATTTTCTTCTGTGCTGATATTTGTTGAATGGTCTGATACAGCTCTGTGTAAATATGTGTGCACTGTTAAATAAACTTTGCAGTTGAACAATGCTTTATTTTGTAATGCTAAACATGACCTTACTAGGCCTCTCCAACCCCTTGCCCTGCTGACCTACCTTGAGATGCACCCTGGTGCTGCTCTAACTACTCCCAACTGCACATTCCCAAACTAGAGGCCTCTGGCAGTTGCATCTGTGTGGGTGGGAGGGTATTTGCACTAACACCTTCAGCTCTTGCTGTGTTTGTACATGCTCATATATATGATGGTGTGTTCATAACTCTTGAATTCTTTAACCTGCTTTTCCCTGTCAGCCTTTGCTTTTCCCTTGCAGCACCAGCATCTCTGTGTTCCAAGGGTGAGTCCAGCAGTGCTCTGTGGCCACAGTGGGGCAGTGCCCAGCAAGAATACAGCAAGATGCTGCCTTTTCTTTTTTTTGCAAGGCAAGGGTTCTTTGTTGGTAGGTGAAAAGGAATGGCTGGAGCAGCATCCAATTGATAAAATATTTCTGTATTTCAGTACTGTGGAAAAAAACCCCACCAACCTTAAACCAGCATTAAGGTTGCTGAAGGGTTGTGGATCTGTGCACGAACAGTGGCTGTACATATGTTCTCCAAAGGGCTTTTTCACACAGGCTGTTCCTGGCAGATGGTCTGGTGTCAGTAATATATTAAAAAAATTAATTAGTTTATGGAAATCGTTGCTTTGGTCCTCAGATATTTAAGGGTGCAGTGACAGCACAGCTGACTCTTTACTTTGCCAGTATCAGTATATGAGACTTGGTTTCAGTAGCTCAGCCTTAAGATGTGTCAATCATGTAAGATGGCAAAATGAAAAAGAAAAAACTTTTCCAGACTGTACAACTCCAAGCAGGCACTAGTCTTACTTTTATTCAATCACAAAACATACACTGATAGGATAGGAGAGCTATCGTTGTCTGAGCTATTTTTAAGGCACTTGTAAATGCATGTGCATGTTTTAGGTGAAAGATTTACTACTTGTTAATGGATTAATAATTGCACATAGACAGCCTTGTTTAAACAATGATATAAAAAAAGCTGATGAGCAAAACTTTTGGACAAACCATGCGGAAATCAAGACTAAAACAAGTTTATGGAACCTTAACCAAGCTAAATTGCACTGCCAAAACATTGTTATAAGTAAGATGAAGCCATTCCGTACATGTGCTGCAATTTGGTGTGGTAGGGTAAGCTAAGGTATTTAATGATTATTTATTAATGGTGTAGTGCATGTTGTGTACCTGTACTTGTAAAAGCATAATAACGAATCCCTCTGATCCCAGATGCAATCTTTGCGTCTCTGTATCCCAGGTTCATGCCCTGTCAAACCCACTTCACTTGTGCCAAGCTTAAACATATACCAGACAAGTTTAAAACTAGATTTGTTTTAGTTAAGCCACACACAGATGATGTAGTGTGTGGATCTCTAATGCTAAATCTAACAACAGCATTTCAAGCCTTTACACTAAGAATTACTTGGAAACAAGGTTAGATTTTTGCAAGGCTACATGCTCTTGTACTGCAGGAGCTTCAAAAGTCAAACCCAGTATATTGAAGCTAATTTAGTTCTTATACTAAAATGGAAACAGATAAAATTCTCAACATGCAAAAACCTGCTCCTTTACCAGGACTGTTTGGGAAAGCAGGGCTTTAAAATCCATCTTACAGCACTTGCTGTCTGCTCATTACAGTCGTTTGGGACACTCAGCACAGTAAATTTTTCCATTATGGCAAACAAAGCGCTTGTTGGCCAGACCACGGGCACACTTTGTGCATTTGAAACAATAATCGTGCCAGGATTCATCCTCGTAGTTAACCACACTGGTTCCTCTTCCAAATCCTGCTAGGAGAGAACACAATTATAGGACGGCGATAGTAGCTTTGCCTTGGCTGGGTCAGCCCACCAAGCAGCAGATCCCCCTCTTACTCCCTCCTGGGCTTCTCTAGGCTAGCAGGCCACAGTGTGTGCCTCAAATACTAGTCAAAGTAGCAAATGAAGCACGTTTTTTGATGCATCTTTTGATGTTTCTTGTAGAAACAGGTAGCTTAGCATAAGGCTTGCATGGCTTGTCTCTGCAATAAGCTTTTTCCCTTGGATCCTTGCTCCAAGAAGCAGTCAAGCTGAAGGAAAGATGTAGAGCAGGAACAGGACTTATGGTCTCAGATCCTGGCTCTAAAATGCAGAATGGAATATGAGTCTCATGGGACTGGCAGGACAGTGCCCACTTTTCAAGGCTGAGCTCTGTAATCCAGTAACTGTTAAATGTAAAATACGTCAGAAGCGAAGCAAATGTCACTTTGGGACAGTAGAATGTTTTAGACTGAAGGGTCCCAAACTAGGATAGAGGTGGGAACACTTGTAGCTGGGGGAGTTTTGAAGGAGGTAAATTTGAGGCATGCAAAGGGTGAAGAGCTCAGTTACTGGCTCGAACTCCATCCAGCAAGAACACGTGTCTTGGAGTCAGATCACTTGTAAATTGCTGGGGTTGAGCTTGGGTTACTAGACCTGCTCTGATGTTACCCGCCTCTGGGCTCCGTGGCTTTTGGGGATCACTGTTCTGACCTTAAGCACCCACTGCCCTCGAGCTGCATTTAACCCAACATACCTGTAATAGGATTCTTGCAGCCAGCACACTTCTTGGCCACGCACTCCTTGTAGCATTCAACACAGTAAAAGTCATCCTCCACAGGGGTGAAGCGCTTCCCGCCCAGTGGCTTCTTGCAGTTGGAGCAAATGAAACACTCGGAATGCCAAGGCTTTTCCTGGTAAGTGAGGCCTCCAGAAGTGATGGGCTGGAAGGCAAAGAGCAGAGGTGTGGTTTAGAAGCGGTAGGGAAAAAGAGAGGTGACACAGACATGGGGTGGAGGGAAGGAAGGCTTTGTCATGGAGAGGAACTCATCAGAAGTTTGCATCACAATTAAATGGTGAAGCTCACTTGAGTTTCTCTAGCCTGAAGTCCTGTGTACCTGCACTTTCACAATAGTTTCTTTTACCTGCAGTAACTGCAATTCTACACTGACCAGTTGCAAAAGTTGTAAAACATTCACTTCTTGAATACACAGGACCTACTAGAGAGCTTAAATTATCCCCAAAGCAAGTGCAAGACTGGTGCCCTCTTGGTTTCTGCACTGTTGCTGTCAGATAACCCGACAGACCCTGCCCAGATCCCATAATGTACAGGAACCATCAGCTCTTCTGTTATTCCACCAGCTGCTGGCACCAGTATCTCAAGGACAGAACATGAGCCTTGGTATAGCTTCAGCATGGTCTGTCTCTGGTTTACTCTCCCAGCTTCCAAAAGACACACAAGAGCCGGTTCTGGCAGCTCCCTTTGCAAAGGGGAAGGACTTACGTTCTTGCATTTAGCGCAGGTCTTGGCAAACTTGTGCTCATGGCAGGAGACACAGTAGAATTCATCACCCTTGGGGAAGAAGCTCCCGGATCCAATCACTTGCCTGCACTGGCTGCAGGTGAAGCAATCCTTATGCCAGACCATCTTCTTGTACTCAACATTTTGGTCTCCTGCAACAGATAGAAATAACTTGTTATGTGGGATTTCAGGCCTGTGGCAAACCCTCACCCTGTGCAGTGTAACTTATCTGTGGGCAAGAACTGTCCATACTTACACTCATGATTCAGTTGGAATGTAGCCAAGAGACAAGCTGTTAATTTCTGTATCTGATTTTAGCCAGAGGCTGCTAGATTTTCTTAAAATATTTGTCAGACCAGGTGCCTGAGCCTCTGAATAGCTTGATTTAGAGAGCAAAGCTTTTGGTAGAAATGGTTTAAGACTAACTATTAATTATCACGAGGGTTAACTGCAAAGAAGCCTTTCAGTACTTGAATAAAATGGACAGGTGAGAGCAACAGTCAAAACTTACACTATTTTCTGATTCTGTCTTCCACTGTGATGCCCATACCCATAACTGCAGCCTCACAGCTTGATAACCCCCCCGGTTATGCCCTGGAGCAGAGTGTGGCCCTTGTACGCCTCTCATTGGCACCAGTACCTGCAATAATGGGCTTAAAGCAGCCCTTACACCTGGGTGCATCCTCAGTAGCAGTGCAGTTGCTGCACCAGACCTTGTTGTTCTCCCGGAGCATGAAGGGCTCGTTGACCAGGGACGTGTAGCACTTGAAGCAGCGGAAGCAATTATCGTGCCAGTAACGGTTCTTGAAATGCAGCTCCTGGAACAAACAGAAAGGGAGAGATAAGCTTTTCTCTGTCACTGAGCAGCCCTAAAGCCAAGCATCTGGCTTATCAGCCTGGGCAGTCAAGGATAGATTCCTTGTTCCTAAGCACTGTCTGATTCTGTGGGTGGAGCTGCAGCTCCTCTGCAAGCAGTCAAGGGAAGGGCGTTTAACCAGACTCACTGACACAATCACAATCACTTTTGAGGGTGGCAGAGGTTGCTTCAAAGCAACAGCTCTGAGATTTGAAGTTCTGCAAGTGTGTGCTTCTCAGGTTGTCACACTCCCTCTAGTCCAGGTGTACATTATTACTGCCATAAACACGAAGTAATAAACATCTGACAAACTGACAACATCAGACCCTGAGTTCCCCAGTGCTTTGCCCAGATTAGTTTTTGTAGGTCCTGTGCAGGTTACCTGCAGTTCTCTCTTCAGGGCAACTCAGCATTTGCAGCAGTCCATGTTGCTGAATCAAGAACCTGAAATTGGCTCCTGTGCCACAGCAACCCACCATGAGCATCCCTCTGCACATCCCAGTGTCACTGGCTCTTTGCCCAAGGAGCACATGGCCCACCAGCCACAGGACCCACAAAGAACTTGTTTTCACACGGTAGCTCACAAACAGACCAGAGCCAGCAAGACAAGCAGGAGGGTTCATCAGCATTTGCCTGTTCTCATCATCCATCAGCACTCACCTTGGAGTCAGCTCCAATGGGTTTCTTGCACTCGGTGCAGGTGTTGGCACAGAACTTCTCGAAGCACTTGACGCAGCAGTGCCTGCCCTCCTTCTGCACATACTTCTTCCCGTGCAGGGGGTCCCGGCAGTAGTGGCAGTCAAAGCGCTCTGACATGGTGCCCACGGTGTAACTGCTGCCAGGCCCTGCAAGGGGACACAGGGTGAGGGAACGGCACTGCAGCCCTGACAACTGCTCCAGCTTCTGGGGGCTGTGCAAATCAGGAGGAGGATGGCTCGGCAATGAGCATGTGGTGGTGTCACACTCCTTGAGGGCTTGCTGGTAGAGAAAGCAGCCCCGGTGGCAGCACTGTTAAGGCAATTTTTCTATGATGCAGCTCAGGCAGTTAGAAAACACGACACCTCTCTGCCACCTGCACTAGGTCAGGATAAGGAGAGGGAGAGATCACTCAGCAATTACTGTCATTGGCAAAACAGAATTCAGTTGGGGAAAGTAGCTTAATCAATCTTAAAAACACCTTCCCCCTGCCACTTCCCTTCTTCACAACCTCAACTTAAATCCTGATTCCTCTACCATCTCCCTCCAGCAGCTCAGAGGGATGGGGAAGGGGGACAATGATCAGTTCATCACAGTTTGTCTGCCCCTCCTTCCTTCTCATACTCTCCCTGCTCCTGCGTGGGGTCCCTCCAGCAGTTTTCCACAAACTTCTCCAACATGAATCATTCCCATGGGCTGCAGTTCTTCACAAACTGCTCCAGCATGTGTCCCTTCCACAGGGTGCAGTCCTTCAGAAACAGGCTGCTCACTCAGGGAGCACAGCTGCTGTTGAGTCCCACACCAGCCTTTCCCCATCACATTCTTAACAGGAAGGACGCTAGACTGTTGTATTTACATATTTCACATCAAGCAAGGGTAATGACACCTAATCACTCCCCGAGAGTCCCTTAGTTCATTACTGCAGGCCTCAGCGAGGTCCTGGCTGAGGCACTACATCAGTTGTGTGCAGAAATCACCACCAAACGAGCAGAGCGGAATAGTTTCCATGTTTCCAGCCTGAACCCTCAGCCAGCTGCAGCCCTCCAAGGCCTTTTGTGCTGGATAGTTGTGCAGCTTCCAGCTGCCTCTTTTCACCAGGCTTTCAGATATAAAATCATAAGGGAAAAAAAAACAAACAGGAAAATATCTCCCTGCTTGGAAAGATGCTTCTTCAGTTCATGCCAGCGAGGCTCTGTCAAGGCCCATGGCCAGGGATCCAGCATATCCACGGGTGTGGGGGCTCTTGACCAGAAGATTTTCCACTTTGGCCAGAGGTGCGTACTCATGCTTTCTCCCCAGACACCCATCCCATCCTGCACACCCAGCCTCAGCCTCCCAGACCACTCCTGCTAAAAGCTCCCTCCATTTCCATACACTCTTCCTCAGCAGAAGTCATCACCGCTTGTGTGGTGCAAGGGCTCTGGCAGGGTTCAGAGAATCCTGGAGTGGTTTGGGTTTGAAGGGACCTTAAAGATCATCAATTTCCAAACCCCCTGCCATGGGCAGGAATGTCACTCACTAGATCAGGTTGCTCAAAGCCCCATCCAAGCTGGCCTGTAACAATTCCAGGGGTGGGGCATAAGGGTTACACAAGCCTGTGGAGCGTCAGGAAAGGCAGCTCCATCCCAGCTCGTTCTCCCACAGCCCCAGCCCTGCAGAGCCCTGTTTCCCTTCATGGCCAACACCCTGGGACACAGCCCTGAACATTCTGCACCATCAGCAACCGGATGGGAGTTATGGCCGTGGTCTGGCAATGGGGGCTGCCAAGAGGAAGCGTCCTCTTTTCCTGATGGAGCAGCAGAGCCAGCACAGAGCAAGGAAGGAGAGGACATGTTCAGGCCATACAAACTGCTGCTGCCTCCATTGCGCGGCCTCACCTCGGAACATCCACTCGGCCCTGGAGTTTTGGGGGCTGCTTTGGTGCCTGTTCCTGACAGAGCTCTTTGGTACAACTGGTGCTCATTCCAGCCATGCTGCTCCAAGCCTCAGCACAGTGTCTGTAAACTGAAATAGGGTTTGGGGGTTTTGGGGCGTAGAGAGGGTGTGTCGCTCCTAGCTGTGCCCTCACAGCAAGAAAGGGTCAGCGGGACCCTGTCGGGCTCATCCGCAGCCCCAGGATGCTGTTGGGTCTGCCCTGTTACACCTTCAGGACCTGTTCACACAGATTTTCATGGACACTTGCCCACCCCAGTAATTCCAGATTCGCCACCAACTGCAGGGCCCAACCTCACCAGCTGGGCACACATCCAACCCACCAGGTCCCGACCAGGGCCCAGCCTGGCTCATGAGTCCTGGAGACATGGGGAGGCTGCAGCAGAGCTAAAGGCTGAGTTCACACCCTTTTCCTTCCCCTAAAACTTCAGAGGCAGGCTGGAGGCTGAGCTGGCAGGAACTGCACTCTACGGGGGAACCAAGATCTGGAAATGCCACCTTGCCAAGGCCAGGGGATGGCCATGTCCTGCTGACAACTACCCCAAGGTAGTTCAAGCAAATGAAACAAATAAACAGCTGGAAAACATGGAAACTATGTGAGCCACAGCCAGCTCTGCAGAGCTTTAGCAAGCAGGTGGGTTTAATTCGGAAGAAATGCAATTGCATGGAGTCCACAGCAAACATTCCCCATCTCAGGTTTAGGGTTGCTTTCAACCAGAACACATAATCTTAAAAGTATGGCTCAGGGAGTAACATAATCCTGTGCTCCCATGTAATGCATCACGCGCTAATGTGAGGCACATTTATCACAGCAGCTTTGGAGTTACAGACAAATTCACACTGGGCCTGGCCTGGCTCCTGGAGCTGGGCTGTGCTTGCAGCCAGACCAGCATCTGCCTGCCTCATGCCACCTCACCGACCAGAAAGCTCCCCTCATACATAGGCATTTACTTCCAGTTTTTCCAAGAGCTTTCTGCCCTCAGCAGTATCATTCCTGATCTAGACCCAGGGAAGGCACCTCTGTCCCCTTGCCTGCAGTGAGGATGCCCCAAGCACATTCTCACAGCAAACACGCTGCCTGCTCATGGGCTCTGCTCACCCGGCTTATGTCCAGAGTCCATGTCAGCCAGACCACCCCCTACAACCCTCCCACAGGAGCAGTACATCCAGGGGCTGGTGCACAAGAGCCCCAAAAGCCACCAGTGTGTGGCAGAACAGGGCCCCAGGCCAGTTGCAGATGTGCTGGGACCACCAGGTCATTCTCCCAAAGTGGAGCAAACGTTAGTGGACTCTTCAGAGCTCAGCTTCATTTAGTATCCTACAGCTGCTCCCCTCAGACCTCTTGTCCCCTCTCACAGAAGGTAAACAGAGCAGATATTTCTTGTGCTCTGTATAAAAATAATTACATCTTCTAAAGCCTGGTTGGCAGCAGGTCACGCTTTTGGAGTTGTTTATCTACTTAATAACCTGTTAACCCTCCAGCTGCACCCAGTCTCCACAGCTTAACTTTCCAGAGTTTCCAGGTATATTAACCCTGGCCTATCTTTACTGTCTGAAAAATAGGCAAGTCATGAAACTAAGGACACATTGGGTATATGGAAAAATCATTACTTCCTTGGAGCCTTTATGTTAGTGCCCACTGTCTTGCTTCCCCATATGGGTAAGTGGTACAGCAGCTGTTGAGCACACAGTGGAGATTCACAACTGTGGATTAACAACTATGCTACAGCAACACAAAATTCAGGGCTCAGAGTGAAGACTCACCAAACTAACCACTAGACTCCAAAGCACTGAACCCTTGTGCTTCTTTTCACAGTGCTGTGCTTAAAATAAGATCAGTAATGCAGCTGGTTGAGCTTGGTAGTTATTTGAACACAGTTTCTTTGGCTGTACTTTTACACCAAATTACAGCAACTCCGAGCTGACAGCCTGGTCAAGCATCTCTTGTTTGGCTCCAGAAGAATAATGTACCCTGAGGACATCTACTAATCCAAACCCCATTTCAGCTTGTCACTGAGGCCACAGAATGGGATTTAGAAAACATAAGAAAAGTACGGACAGACTGGAGGATGTTCTGCTGGAGAGGAACAAGTGAAAAGAGACAGCACAAGTGGCAGGGGAGAGGGGTACATGCCCATCCTTAAATAGCCTAGAGGACCCCCATGAAGAATAAGAGATAAAGAAAAATATAGCGATACTTCCAGAAACTAATCCCCCTCTAAGCAAGGTGTCCCTGTCCCACCAGCCCTGGCAGGGTGCTGTCTAAATGTAGCTCCCTGATGGATTTGGCTACAGCTCAAGGGCAGATGGCCAGGCCAGTGGCCTTCTCAAGTATCAGGGTATTTGGCACAAAGATCCACTGGAACACAACCCTAACATTTACCTGACCACAGAGGTGCCAGTTAGCCACTTGTCCCCTGGGAGCATCTTCTGCTTTTCAAAAGCTGCTCCTCAGCCCTTGGGCAACCATGACTTCCACCCTCCAGAGATCTCAAACATCTGGGGCCCGTGAGCTGCCACACACCTCAAGTCATCCTGACACTTTGTGGTGGAGCTGTCACAGGGCTGTGTCAGGCTCAGTGTCAGGGCTGTCTGCACCCTGCAGCATGGTGAGGTTGGGATGGAGAGGGTACAGACCCAAGAAGTGCCATCCTACAAAAGCTACTGCATTCATACAACCCCCTGCCTCTCCCTGGGTTCCTGTCTCCGGTCACCCCTGGGCTGGTTCATCCCAGTTCAGTTATATACCCAGAGCAACACTGCAGTGGTTTGCACAGCAAAGAAACCAAAGCATTCAGCAAAGGGAGCTGAAGCACAGCTGATAAGCAAAGCACTTAGCACAGGATATGTGTTAATGTCTCTGGGGAGTATGTTTAAATGTGATAAACTACCCAGGAAGAACTTCAAGTGTGGTCTCTAAAAACAACAAGAGAAACTGTACTTATACTTTACAGATTATTCTGTCACTTAAGGAAGAAGATGAAGTTGTTAACCCTGTGCCCTACCCGCAGTTGCATACAGAAGAAAAAGAGCAATTGCTTTTTGACTCTCTGTCAGTTTTATTTTTCTCAGCAGATTGAGTACACAGCCCCCACACTGCCAGGATTGGCTACACCCGCCCGTTCCAGCTCAGTCCTGGCATCCCCTGCTCTGTCACCTGAGTTACCATTCTCAGCATTCCTCTGTGCAGTGTTGCATGGTTTGCTATAAATACCAGGGAAACCCTTAAAGAAAGGGTCCTGTTAATCCGAAATGCAAAGTGACACTCAGGACTGGCACACTGCCTTGGACAACAAGCATTTGCAAAGCCAAAGGAAAGAAAGAAGGAAAGAAAACTCTTGCAGGTTATTTTTGCTGGGAGGGCTGGCAGTACTGAGTGGAGAACTCTGCTCTCCCATTGCCAGGCTGGGGGCACGTGCGACTCTCATACTCTATAACTCAAAAATTAGCCTGTTGATAAAATGGAAGCTTCTTTATTTAGAACAAGAACAGCTCCAAGTTCCTCAGGCGGTGGCCAAAAACATTCCCTACGGTCCTATTGCCACCATGTCTGAGCACATCCCAATCATTATTAAATCTTCACAGTTCCCCAGGGAAGTAAGGATGTGCTATTTATTAAAAACCACTGCTCCAGCCCTGCAAACACTTCCCCCAGGGATTGCTTTGGCACTCAATACAGGGCTCAGCTAAGGCTAACAAGGCACAGCTGCCTCAAGTAAGGCTGAGTACTTAGGCAGAGTTTAAGCAGCAAAGTCCAAACCTTTCAAAAGTAACCAAATCAGCTAACACAAGAATCCTGTTCAGTAACTAACTCTGTGACTGCATTAAGCCTTTCAGATTCTTCAGTTGTGTTCCCAGCTATGCAGAGATCTGCCCCCACCTCAACAGCTGGATGCCCTTCTCATGCCCGGGTGCCCTTGGGAGCCAAATGTGAGCTTCCTCCTGCTATGGAGGAGTCACCCCACCCCCAGAGCAGGCACTATGGTACCCCTGCAACTCTCCCCAGGACTGGGGCTCCCTGTGGGGTGCCAGAGTGGTTGCTGTCCTCCAACCACAGCTTCTGCTCAGAAGACACTTCAGCATTTTGCATTACAGCACAACATCAAGTCTGTGAGTCCTTGTCCCAGGGAACACCCCCTGAGGAAGGTGAGAAAGAAAACAAAGGTATAGCTGGGAAGATACTGAAAGGACGCTACATTAGACAGTCTTGTGGACTGAAGTTAAAAAATAAGTGTTGTCTTACATCAAATTATAACACAGAAGTCAAATTTTACTCAGAAAGGCACCTTGCACAATGTACATCTTCATCACACAAGCAAATCCGAAGCAGTTACAGGCTGTGCAAGCAGCCTCGTGCTTATGCCCTGTCCTGGGAGGCACAGCACAAAGTTGAGCTTTGCTGTGCCTTTCCTCCCCAGTTCTGAGGAGGCTCTATGTTCCCAAGTCTCACAAGCACTCCTGGTTCCCGGGGGGCAGCAGCTTGCATTGGTGCCCAAATCTCTCCCCAAGCACATCCACCCTTTGATCTCATCAAGAGATGCAATGGCACTGCCGTCGTCATTATGGAGTAGGGCTGTAAATGCAGGTTGGACACACACAAAAACAGCTTCTAAGAGTCAGATAGACTTTTAAAAATCCCAAAGAGCTTCCGATTGTCTTCAGCTGGAGGGCTAGAGGAGATTAGTTGGGATGGGAAGACACCACACATCTGCATGTCGTGGGGACATGCAAAACATGGTCTCAAGGTTCCTGTCAGTGTTAATGGGAAGGAGAAGTTCACATTTTCCTATCACTGGCGAGTCAGCCCATCTGATGTACAAGACAAACACAGAGAAGGGGGAGCAATCACAAAACCACCAGAGCAGAGCAAACCCTCTGGGGTTTACACATGGGCTCCCCTCAGCTCTGGGTTCCCTGCTTACCACAATAAGCTTGCTGTAAGAAGGAGCATTGTTCCCCATTGTCACCAAGTCTTATTCAAATAGCAGCTGAGCCCCAGCCTTCCCACAGCAGCACTTACTAGGAGCAGATATAATAGCACTTACCATCCAATGCATTTTACAAAATAAAGGAGGCCGCCCCCCCCACCCTGCTCCCAGCACCAGTCCCCCCATGCTAGTTATCAGCCCATTTGCCATCAGGAGTTCCAGCTGCAGATTGCTGAGGCTTCAGACTGAATTCAAGAGAGTTATTTCTCTGGTGCAGGAGACTGTCAGCAAAACCTTCCTCCCCATCTACCAGGCATATTCCCACAACTCCTGGCAGCACGTCTGCTTTACCTGTGTGCCTGTGGAAAGCCATGACTAAGCAGCCCAAAGTCAGCAGCAGTCCCTCAGGTAACGGAGTTCACAGTCTCTTGGCTGATAAGGAGCTGCCCCATTTGATAACATCCATTTAAACGGAGGCTATTAATACGGACGGGACTCCTACCAGATGTCCACTCCCCTCCCCAGAGATCACAACCTTAATCCCCCTGGAAAATTCTTACCATTTTAGGTGATCCAAGGGAGAAGAATAGGATCCTGAGACCTCTAGGTCTCTGTAGGCAACATTCAAATACCTGCCCAGCTACTCAGCACCCAAATTAGTCCCAAAGGCAGAGTGTGCCTCAGGAACTTGACCCCATGCTAGTACTATTTGGCCTTGGCTTTAGAGTGAGATTGTGTCTCAACAGTCCCAAGCTAAATTACAGACCCAACGTTAATGCTGCTGTGCCATTGCTGAAGGGAAGAGGGAGATTCCAGTCCCATGGGGGCTGAAGGGGCTGCAATCCCAGGAACCAGCAAGAGACTGTCCTTTGGATGTAGGACCATGGAAGGATGTGGGTTGTAGCCCTGGGAACTCAGCTGACAGCCCACAGAAGTACCAGCAGATAAATTCATGGTGCGTTGGACTTGCTTTCAACACGAAGGTCATGGTGAAGTTTTACTACCAGTAAAACTACTGTGCTTGGTCCTCCCCCAGCTTTCACCCTGAGGAAGCTCAAGGCATTAACTCTTCAAAGTGAGTGAGTCCCTGAACAGCAGCACTTAGAAAGCTGGTTTTCATGATATGGGGCTTCTCCAGCATCTAACGTGACTTTAGAGGGCACCGGTTCATGTCTCTGTCCTCTCCATTAGGTGCCCACAAAGCTCCCTAGAAAATCCCAGCTCCATGGCTCCAACCAACCTATTTCCACCCAAGTGATGGTAGGGTGGAGGCAGCTCTGGCTCGGGGTTCACTCCCATGGGGACACCCAGGCAGCAGCAGCTCCACAGCCCCAAACTCACTCTGGGTTATGCAATTGGTGTCGGCGCACGCTCAGGGCCGGGGGCCAGGGCCGCCCAGCTGCTAATCCTGCCTCACCCCTGACGCACTGCACGGCCGTGGGAAAGTCAGTCAACCTCCCTGACAGCCACTGGGAAAAGCCAATGTTTATCATTCCTTCCAGGGAGCCCATCATGGTGGTGTCTGGCCTCTGAACAGCAGCCCTGCTACAGCCAGGAGCATCTCTGCGTCCCACTTGCAGAGGTCCCAAGAGCTCCTCAGCCACGCATGTCACCTGGGCCTTCACACCCATCTTAGGGCCCCCATGTAGCACATGCACAAGGTCAGCACCTCACCAGCATCCCAACACCTCCAAGTTTCCAACATGGCCTGGAAAAGGCCACACTTGACAGCCTGCCATCCCAAAAGAGCACAGCATGGATCCACTCATGTAGCAGATTGAGGCTGGGAAACACACTAAGATACTAATGCACTGAAACACTTTGGCAGAGAAAAACCCAATGTTATTCTGCCCCAGCTCATCTATAAACTCCAGCAAATTGTTTGCATAATTCAGATGGTAACAGGAACCCTAACAACTGGTATTTTCCTGTGCTAATCTTGCTGCGTGCAGTGTAATATTTACAGACATGAGTTCATTTTTGGCAATGCACGTAGAGTTTACTCCATTAACTATTCTCATCCCTTTCTAGTTCCCTACACAAAGCTCTGGCACCCTCTCACCAGGCAGTCATTTCCTACTTCCCCCAGAATACCCTGGCATTTCAATTAGAAACCTTTGCTCTCCATCCTAAAAGATGGAACAGCGTTGCTGTGTGATGCCAGCAGCTGCCACACCCACCCAGAGGCAGCTGCAATCAGCAGTGGTTTGGCAGCACTGCAGAGGGGTGTGGAGGGCAGGGGTGGACACTTGGCCATCGCAGTGTTTCATGTGCACAAACACACGTGAGTTTGAAGCACCACAACAGGTTTGGGCTAGAGGAGGTGGGATGGAGAAAGCTTGGCCAGAAAACAGGAGGAAGACACAGCCCTGCTGATGCCCACGAAGCTTCACCATGAAACTGTCTGGCACAGCTCACTCTGGTGATTCTCCAGAGCAGACTATGACAAAAAGGCCACTTTGTTTGAATTTGTGGCCTCCTGGTCCAACACAGCAGGAATAGACTGGGGATCAACTGCAACAGCTGCTCTTGGTTTCTTGGTTGGTCTAAGCCATATGAGCTTGGACAATTCCCAGCTCTTCCCAGGCCCCTCTTCCTCCACAAGTGAATAAACACACCAGTGGTGCAGTGTATAGCAGAGGTGCCAAGGAGGGACATTGTTGTCCTCTGAAACATGACAGAGAGCAGATATCTCCAGGAAGGAGAGGGTGCCTCAGAACAAGGTGTGCCAGCCCTGTCTGAGCCCTTCTCTGTGAGCCAGGCACATGCACCCACCCTGAGAGAAGAGTGGTACAAATACATCGGTGAGTACACAGCAGGGCATGTAGGCTTGGGATGTTATGTTTTTAATGTTAAACCTGTCCTGTAGGCTTTCCAGGGAGCTGCCCTGGATACCCTGATCCCACCACATGGGTCCAACTGCAAAGCAGCATGGCTGGGGCATAATGTCATCCACTCAGATAAACAAATGATTCACATTGTGATTTCCAGAGTATTTTCTTGCCCTAAGAATCCTGCCAGAAAAGGTCTGGGCCTCTCAGCTTGCTCACACACATCCTGCTGTCACTCAACAGGCAGAAAGTCCTAAATAGAGCAGTTATAACCCAGGCATTGATGAACTATTTAGTCACCATCATCAAAGAAAGCAGTAGTACATACCAGCAGCAGACACCTGTCCACCCCTTAAGATAAGGCTGTACCTTCTCCTTCTACACACACTGCTAGCAGTGCACAGCACACCTGCACAGAAAAGCACACTGGCCCTTCACCAGGCTCCCCATAAAATGAGAGTCCCACATTGCTCCCTACCCTTCCTGTCCCTTCCCTTACCCTGGACTCACTCCAGCTGGAGGCTGTGCAGGAATAGCACAGGACCAGCACAGTCCCATTGGCCAGGGCTGTGCCAGGCAGGCAAGAGTTGGCACCCCACATCCAGGTTTCTACAAACACCTCTTTCTTTTCAAGTAACAGCACAGCAGATTTTTTTTTCCCATTTTAAATCTCTCAGATTGCATGCATGTGTTCTCTCACAGAAGAGGCAGCAGCCCCCAGTACCACAGAAATTCTGGGCAAGTTTGGGACCAGGACTGCCACCTGGGACTGATCCAGCTCTCCAAGCACTCAGTATCCAACATGCTTTCTTTCCCAGCACTGGCAGAAGGCACTGCAGAGCAGTCAGGGGATGGCCCCTGGTCTGCTCCAACCAGGATTACACCTGAAACAAAATGAGGAGTTTCCACCTAGTCCTTTCAAGCAGCCAGTCCAGTTCAAAACTGGACAGTTTTTCTTTGAAGTATCCCAAAAATGCAGAACTCTCAAACACAGCTCAGTTCCCCCGTTCCATGTACAAGGATGTGCCTCCTCACCCCTGAAGCTTCCCACACTCACAGGAACACAAGGCAGAGACACCTGAGTCCACACAGGATGTACTCACATCCAGAGCTAAACTAGCAAGGAAATCACTGCAGTGACAGAAGGGATGAACACACCAGCCATCAGGTGAGCCCTGTGCCCTCAGGGAACCAGCTCCAGAGGGGACAGTAGAGGAGGAAACAGGGCAACACGTGGCAAAGGAACAAAGGGTGGTTTTCATTCTTTCATGCTGAACTCCAGCTCACAGCTGGGTCAGACCAGTGTGCTGAGCCTTTCAGTGCCAAGGGAAGCTTTTAGGATCAGCTGTAGAGGCAGGCATAGAGGATCTGGGAATAGATTTATAAGGAAGTGGACGTAGACTGGGCAACCCTTAATGAACTCAGATATAGTGAGGATGGAAACAAAAGGGGGAAAAGAAGGCAAGATAAGAAGAGATAAAAAAATAGGAATGAGAGTGAAGCAACAGACAGGAAATAATGCTTAAGAGATAATGGAACTGGAAATAAAAGCATCTGAAAAAAAAGCAAAACCAGGAAGAGATATAAACCAAGTTTTTTTCCATCTGCCTCGATCCACAGGCTGGACTGTTTCCAGGACTATTCCCGTGGCGGCTCCAAATTTATTTCTCTGCTGCCATCTGCTCTGTGGCTCCCCTACACACATGCTCCTGACTGGCACTTCTTCCCATCACCTGTTGCTGACATGGCAGACCTCTCAGTGCTGCTGAAAGCCAAGTGACTGAGGCCTGGGGGGAGTGTCTGCACATAAATCAGGAGCTGCTTTGTAGTCCCGAAGCTTTGTTCAGCTCCTGTTCCCTGTCCTGGCTATTGCAGGATTGGAGAACAGAAGCCACAGTACAGTGGGACTCAGGCACCAAACAACCCCATGGCAGCAGCACCAGGACACACAGGCTCCAGAGAGGACTGGGGTGAGGAGAGGCTGCAGAAGCTTTAGGTGCTGTGCAAGGCTGGCTTTGAATCAACTGCATGAGAAAGTCCATTTCCCCCATCCCTGCTCCCTCCTCCCTGTGCCTCTTTCATGTGTTACAGATAAGATGCCAAGACTATCTTCCAGTAGCAAGGACACTGAGTGCCTGATGTAGTCCCAACAGTTAGGATTTAGACATTCAGTACAAGCTCAAAAAGGGATAGTCCCAAAAGGCTGAAGATTTTTTTAAAATCTCTTAGAAAGCTAAATGTATTAGTCTTAAATGCACTCAGTTAAACCTGAGCTGTGTTTCTCTTCCTAGCTCTGTCTCCCATGTCTTTCTGCCTCAACTCATGCTGTAGAGGGGAGCTGTGAGTGTGCAGACAGCAGACTGGGAGGCTCAGCAGGCTGCCCACAGCCCCCTTGACAAACTGCAAGGTGAAAACAGCAGGTCTGAATGTGCCCATGAATATCAGCCAACCCTAAGGGGACACGATTTCCTTCATTCCTC
Organism: Manacus vitellinus; assembly: GCF_001715985.3. Taxonomy (NCBI): domain Eukaryota; kingdom Metazoa; phylum Chordata; class Aves; order Passeriformes; family Pipridae; genus Manacus; species Manacus vitellinus. The sequence goes on along the minus strand of NW_021939395.1, from coordinate 11,370,712 downwards.
TCAGGAGAAAGATCCATATATACTGCCAAGACTGGTCTGATTCATCTGCCTTTAAGAGTATCAAGCCCAAAAGTAAGCTAAAAAGCTTCAAATACTGTATTTGCATCTTCTCCCCCAGCAGCCCTGGAGTTGGGTCGTGCACAGACCCACCCAGCAGCGCTGTGGCCAGGCTGTGATGCTTCTCTATCACTGACAGCACTTCCACCAGGTGATGTGGCCCTGGGAAGAGCCCTGGGGCCAAACAGGCTGCACCACACCTTGGTTATTCCCTAACTTATTGCCCCAAAACTTCACACTTAGGACAGAGAAGCTCCTTAGGGCAATCTTGGCCAACTTTGGGTCTGTCTTTTTTCACATTTAGACACACTCACATGCAGGAGGAATGACCGGTGGAGTCAAAAGTGAGGCAAACATTTGCCAGTCTCAGCTTTCCCCTCATGGCTTAGCCCTGGCTTCAGAGCAGAGCAAAGTAACTTAAGTCCCCGTCAAATAAATACCACACTGATCTCAGGCAGGCAGCACAGCAGTCTTTCCAGGACAGATGAGGTGCGATGCACAGGCACAGCAATATAATCCTACCATACCCACACAATAAGTACTCATGTCAGGACTTCACTGAGCAGTTACTGGGCCATCACTGAAATAATATTTCACAGCCTCCATTCTGCTCTCTGCAGTTCTAATTACTCTCAATTACTTCTCATGGGCAGCCTGGCTGAGCGATGCTCTGCTCCAGTGAAGTTAAACAGCTCACTGTGGAGCGCACGGAAGGAAGTTCAGCTGTTAGTTTGCATCACTCCTTGAAAGCTGGGTCATTCCCTGGAAACCTACCCACTAGGAGTCAGAAATTAGCAGCTACCCAGACATCAGTTACAACACACATGCTCTCCAGCATCCCCCCATGGGTTTGCAGTAGCTCTGACACCCTCCCCTGACACCTTGGTCAACAGGACCTGGCAGCAAGGAAAACTTGCAAGGAGAGTTCTGCAGGCAATGCCCAAACTGTGCCTCTGAAGGCTGGGAATCCTTTCTGTGTGATGTCTCCTAGCACAACTTCATGTTCCTGGGAAGCTGCTGGGCAGATAGTTCTGCAGACCTCCATCCTCTGCCCCCACAGGACAGTGGCCAAGCCAAAACCCCACACCAGCAGGGCTCTGCAGGACTGAGGAGCCTTGGTGTCACCTGTTTCAGAGCTTGACTGTCAGGGGAGAAGACAGGGCTGTTTGTGGATGGACTGTGATGCTGGCAAAACATCCTCCAGAAATTCAGCACGTGAGAGACACTGAGGATAGAAAACTTCAGCTCAGGTGTTCAGAGAAGGCTAAAGTAAAGCTCTCAGAAAAGGGCTGGGCAGAAGCACATTTCCTGGCTAAAGGTGAGGAAGGGCCATCGCTTCAGTGAGGACGTGCCTTTCCAAGCATTGGCATGCCAGTTGGGAAGACACCCTGGCATCCAGCACACCATCAAAGCACTGCCCGAACTTGGCACAGGCCCTAGGCCATGCCCTCAGCACTGATTTAGAGCTGACAGAGCCAGCCCTGCCCATGGGTTTAGCAGGAGAACCAGCCCATTACCCTGGGCAGTCACCTCAAGCAAGATTATCATTTGGCTGCCTGCACCTTCAGTTATTAGCCAGAACTGGTGGCTGAAAGGACCAAATCCCTCTTGTTATGTGGCCATTTTAAAAATAACCTTTCCCAAATCCCCACAGTGCATAACCCTGTGTCTGTCTCAGCTCCAAGAGCTGAAGGAGATCAGTTTGCAGGGCTGACGGGTATTTTTGGGCAGTCTGACTAATTGTCAGGACATATGCTGAGCATTCTTTACAAGGAAAAACAAAGCTGCAAGGTCTCCTCCAGTGAGGCCTAAGGGGCCAGATTAGTCACAAGAGCTATTTTCATAAACCTCTGCTTTGAGAATGTTTGATTTAATTTCCATCTTAAGATAAGTGCATTTTAAAATGAGAGAAGGGCTCAACATCCTTGCACCCCAACATTCACAATGAGGGCTCAGCCAGGCTGGCAGGCTGGGCCATGTCCAGCCCTGCACCAGCAAGGGCAGGAGAAGTGGAAACCCTTCACCTTGGAGTGGCTTCAGATTCACAACTGTTTCTTTGGCACCACATCACACGGGGACCCGCTGGCCATGCCAGGGCACATGCTCCAGGACAATCCAGGGACATGCTCAGGGCAGTCTGGGGACGTGCTCCAGGTCACCCAGCAGGGCAGGTGAGGAGGCACCTGCTCACTTGTCAGATGGAGCCTGGCACACCTTCTAAGACACCTCACTTGGGTCCTGCGTTTTCACACTTTTCCAAAACAGATGCCATTTAACTTTCCCCCCCTTTGCCCAGACTTAGCTGGTTGATTTTAACGACCATTCACATTAACATCTTGCAAATCAGCTCATCAAGCCTCCTGTTACAGCCCTGTTCATTCAGTGGCCATGCATCACACTGCTCAGCCAGGCTCTTTGCCTCTCTCCTTCCACAGGGAAGTTGGAGCCCATGCCAGACTGGGAGACCACTTGCACTGATCCTACTGAACTTGCCATGGCTGGTCTTTCCCAAACTGACCTCCAAGAGACTCAGGCAAAACCAGAGAAGTCAGCCAGACATCCCTAAAAGCCTGAAGCCCTGATAAAGGAGTATTTTGCCAGCTCTGTCCCTCTTCCTCCCTCCACACTCAATAGCAAGAACTCCCAGCTCAGCAGCTCCAGAGCCTCAATGCTCTGCAGCCCAATGTGAAGTGCTCCTCAGAGACCACATGCCATGGTCAGCTGGTTCTTATAAGTTCATTTACACCAAAAAAGAAGAATTTATTCTAAAAGCAACCTGTTTTCAGTGTGTTTCTTTGTTGCAGTACCTTGCTGCTTCTCCTCTGAAGGGTACCTTTCACCAATCTGAGCACCTCAGCAGCACTCCACTCACATGCCAGTTTAAGGCAGCACTCACCCAGCTCATTTTCTCTACAGTACTAAAACAGCAAATAAAGAATCATAGAATATCCTGAGTTGGAAGGGACTCACAAGATCATCAAGTCCAAGTCTCTGCACAGGATAGCCCCAAGAACCACACCCTGTGCCTGAGAGTGTCATCCAAAAGCTCCTTGAGCTCTGTCAGGCTGGGTGTTGTGACCACTGCCCTGGGGATCCTGTTCCAGAGCCAAATCACCCTCTGGGTGAAAAATATTTTCCTAATATCTAAATCACCCTGACACAGCTTCAGGCCACTCCCTTGGGTCCAGTCACTGGTCACTAGAGAGAAGAGATCAGTACCTGTCCCTCCTCTTCCCCTCCTGAGGAAGTTGTAGACTGTGATGCAGTGTCCCCTCAGTCTCACCTTTGGTGTGCAGCACCTCCACAGCATCCCGGGGCACACAAGCCAGAGCAGCCCATGTTTCCCCACCACTGTGCTCTCCCTTTCAGTCCAGAAGCTGTTTAGGATGCTTTGAGTCCCACTGTTGTCTCATCCCATGCCTCTGACCCACACACTTGTTCTTTTCCCTTGCTCTGGTGTACACCAACCCCTGCTTTTCTCATTCAGCAGACACACTGCACCAGAAGCACACACATCTCAGGATGACAAGAGCTCTCCAAAGTCTCCAACAATGCCTTCTCTACATTTTTCCCCCCTGAGCTGCACAGCAATTTCTACTGAGGATAAGTGTTGTCAATTCAATTTCTAATAACGGCATTAAAATGTATGAGCCAGTTCTCTGGAGTCAGGGATAATATTTTCAAAGTGCCTGTAAGGCAATGTAAATTTCATAAAGTGATAAGGATCCCGAGTCTCCCTGGAAATCATGTCAGATCAGAGCTGGGTAAGGACTACCCTGGAAAGCATTCCTTGTGGGGCCGCTTAGAAAACACAGCTTCAAATGTAAAAAAAAAAGGAACAAATATCTTAAAGTCTTTCATCAGGGTTAGGGTTCAACTTCAGCCAAAACCAGAGTGTCCCAGCCCAGAATGGCTTTCAGAGCCCTGCCCTGGTTTGTGGCATCCCTGTTGTCATTATCTGCAGGATGGAGACTGTTTTAGAGAGGGAGGCAGGCGAATTCTCCTTCCCCAGCACACTCCCATTCCAGTTTTTGGGTGATCTGGAAAAATCTGAGTTCCTTTAATGTCTTGGAAATGTTAAGTTCAGTAGACTAATAGTTAGTAAGAGACAGTCAGGGCCAAAGCAGGGTGGGGAGGAGAGGTTACTTAAACTGCTAAATTTAATTTGCCTCTCATTTGCTGAAATGGCAAAATCCTTCATCCCCCACCTCCCCAGGGCCAGGCCAAAGCATTCAGAGGCAAGAGAAGGTTCCCTCTCCTCTTCTCTGCTCCTCCAAGGCTCTCATAGCAGCACTGCACGTTACAGCATTTCTATCAGTGCTGACTCCTGGAGGGATGGGCAAAGTCTCTGGGCTGGTACATTCATTAAACACAAACTTTGGAATAAGAAAAGTGGGATACTTAGAAGAGTGCTTGCTTTTAAACATAGAAATAAACCAGCTGGAGTTGGTGGAAGCACTTATGTGTTTGATTAAGCCTTCCCCTGCTCTGTGGCTGGATCCAGGCCTAAAAAATGATTTTGCTTTCTTTTTCAAGTAGCAACAAGACAATAAATTCAGAGACAACAAGTAACACTGTCTGCAAAGAGAAACAGCCCTTCTCTGTACAACCACTGCAAGCTGTCCAACTGCTGTCCAAATCCAGCTATTAGAGGATGAGCTCTGTGTGACAGAAAAGCAGTGCAAATTGCACACAAATGCCAAACAAAACTTTCAAAAAGCTAAAGCAGATGTGAAACAGTGGTTTGCTTTCTTTTAAAACCAGCTTGTGCAACTACATTGCATGAGAGCCCAGAAGCACCCATGTCCCTCTGGGAATATGGCAGAACAATGAGGGAAGGGTGAGGTTTCCAAATCATCAAGGACTTTTCCTGCAATAGCAAGGGCTCTGCTGTCCCTTTGATAGAGTTACACCTCTTGAGCCAAATTCTCTTCTCAACTGTGCTAGAGCAAGCCTGGTAGCAAGCCTTGCCTTCTTTGTGGCAGTGTTGAGCAAGGTTAGGCTCAGTCCTGGCCAAGTCCAGGATCTGCAAAGCACAGCAATATGTTTGCTTTTCCACAGACAACCAAAAAGCAAACACTCCTCGATACCAAGGAGGTGAAACACTGGGAGAGGACATGGGGAAGACCTGCAGACCTGCAGGGGTGTCTGTCCTGCTCCCAAATGTTAGTGTTCACTGCTGCACCCCCAGGAAAGAGGTGACACAAAGGACCATCAAACACTTCATGCAAACAATTCACATTTAGACAAATGATGTCTTGTCTTCAAAGAGCTACTGAAAGCAGAATATAAAATGCTGCAGAGGCATTTGTAGGTTTGTTAGTTGTTTAGCATCACGTCCAGCTCAGTGGTGGGTTGTTCAGAGGGCACAGTGACCAGGGCACAAGTCTGTGCTACGCAGCAGTCACACAGAGTCAAACCCAGGCACACCACTGAGAGCACTGCCCACTCTGCCAGCTATAAAAGGCCTTTATACTTTCATGAAACCTTTCCCTAAAGCTGATGGCTGAATGCAGTGGTGGCTCTGACAGAGCTGCCCATGATGCTGAGGGACTTGGACATACCACCAAAGCATTTCCCACATGGCTCCAGAAAAGAGTTGGAAAAAATCCACCCACAGTCCTGACAGGGACTTGCAAAAAGACATAATTTTACAGATCACTCCATGCTTGTAAAATTATAATAAAAGACTTCCAAAATACCCCTGCTGAAACCGATCTCTTTTATAGATGCAACCTTCATCCCTTGGTCCAGAAAGCCACGAGATTAATCTAAAAAAGGATTATGTTTTTGCATCATGTGAGGAGGTTCACAGATTACATTTCAGAGGCTCAGCTTTTGTTCGCATTTGTGCTGTTGATAATTGATACCTGTTTCAGTCACTGGTAACTACATCTTAAAAGATTTGGTGAAATCCATCAGTGGGCCCCTGGTAAGGGGCTCATGCATTGCTTCCTCAAGACAGCTGCCAGGTGATGTTCTGATGTATTTCTACATAATTTCATGTATTCATGTATTCATAATTCAGCAATGGGGAGTAAAACCCAAGAAAAGGGAGCAGCAGAGACCACTGCCACCCCTTTGTCAGCCTCCCCACTGCAGCACCCTAGTATAGAGAGACAGGCAGTACTTCCTCCTACAGACAGACCTTTTTAGTTAAAAATTGTATTAGTTCAGAAAATTGCATGCAAGTACATCTGGAAACATCTCTGCCTTAGCAGAGAAAAGTGCAGGATGCTATGGGAGCCCTGCCTGGGCTGCCAAAGAGATCAAGTGCAGCACAGCCTCCTTGTCCTGCCTTTCCCATTGGCACAGCGAGAGCCCCCTCCAATCCCAACCTCAATCACCCTGGTCTCAGCTCTGCAGGAGAGAGCAGGAAAGACATCTCTGTTTGCAGCAGCTGTTCCCACAGTGCCTGCTGTGCTTGGGCAGGAGGTGACTCCCAAAGTCCAGTCCTGATCTACTTAAACTGGGGACACTTAAAGGTGAAATAATGGCAGAGATGAATTCTCAAGCTCCTGCCCCAGGTATGCTGCAGAAGAGGGTGAGGTTTTCCCAAGTCCTTGTTCCAGCACCTGGAGCAGCAGCAGAGCAGCCTGTCACTACACCTGCATAACCAGCTGTTCAGAACCAGCCCTTATCTACAAGTCAAGCATTTCAGTTTTCCCTACCATCCTTTCACAGGGAGAGGTTTCCAGGATGAGGGAGATGGCAGAGGCCACCTTTGCAGCATTTTAACCCATCGCCAGGGCTCTCCAGCCCACAGTCCCACAAGGAATGTCATTGCCATACTTCCAGGAATTGTAAAAGCCCAGGCTCAGCAGCCAGCCTCACGCACCATCCCCTGCACGACCTCATTTACAAAGCAAAAGCTCTTTGGCAAAACAGCTCACACAGCATCCAAATGCCGGTGGAGCAGACAGCATTCCTGGCGCTAGCTCCCTTTCCATCCGGCTGCTCCGGCTCAGGCACCGACGCTGCTCCAAGGATGAGCTCATCGCTATTTCAGGTTGAATTTGCACTTGGCAATCTCCCTGGTAACCAAAACAAGTTACTCGCTGGTTTATAAGAGATTTATTGTTTGCTTGTTTCAGCGTCTAGTGGAGTACACAAGGGAGTTTCACCACATTACAGCACCGACCCCGGCGGGCGGGAAGAGCAGGACGGGATTTACGGGCAGTGCTGCGGAGATGGGCTGTGTTAGCACTGCGGGGCAGAGAGAAAGCTGCCTTTGGGCTGACCCCAGAGACATGAACCCGAGAAAAGGAGGTGTGAGGCATGGCTTTCACTCACACACACCACAGGTGACCCTGTATGGCAACCCCCTTCCACCCCAAACACCAGACAAGTGTTATAGGCTCCTCCAGCACATCGGGGTAACCACAGGGATGCTGTCTGCAATCCTCTCCAGCCAAAAATCAAAATATCTTTCCCCAAAACAGATATCGGGAGGGTCTGACACTGGCATATCCACTAACACCAGCTATCATCAGCTTCATTTCACATATCAGGACTCTGAGAGCACAGGACAGTTATAGGACTTGCTGCCTGTTTATGCTCTTGGGCAGAAACTTCCTCCAGTTCATCACCACAGACACCAGCAGAAAGGGCACTGAGAAGCCAGTGAAGCTGGACTAACCCCAAGGTATTTTCCTGCTCTGATATGCAACCTGCAGAATGCTTGAAAGAGATCAGCAGGCTCCATTTTCCTGTCACACCCACACCTGTGCCAAGATACAGCCCAGAAATTGCCCAAATCCTGTTTTACATTTGATGAAGGGCTTGGTTGGATACTTTATTTTTTATTTTTTTTTTTACTGAGTGTGTTTTTGCAAGAAAGAAGAATTCTGCCCCAACCAGCTCAATCCAGTAAATTGAAATGTTGGTTAAGATAGACAATCTGTGACTAAGCTCCCAGTCCAGCCTTCTGAAAGGAAAGCAGGCAGGTTTCCCCCCCCACACTGCAAGAACCCACCACAGAGACAGATCCAGAGTCAGAGTTTCCACCTTTGGCTCTAAATCATCATGGAGATAATGTCATAAGAGAGGAGGGAATAATACAGCAAGGGCTGGACAACATGTTCAAGCATCCAACAAAGGAAATCCAGACAGAATTTAACAAATATGCATCCTCACTGAATGCCTTTGTGCTGCTGTGAGGTGAACATGGGCTGCTCTCCCGTCCTGCTCCCATTCTGCCATCCTGGCTGTTTCCAGAGGCAGCACTGAAATATGTTATACATCAAGTGGAATTTACCTGGCAGGCTGTCCCATGGGGAAGAGTGACTGGCTTTCAACAGGCAGAGCAAGGGTAGACAGGAAACTGTATTTGCATGTGTTGAATGAAATATGCAGCTCTGTACATTTTTAAAGTGAGATGGGATCAGGGACAGAAAGAAATTCTTGCACCCTGGACTGCTCATTGCTGCCTCTCCTCTGGTACTGTCAGAAGCAAGATCTATGTCAGGACAATGCTTAGAGATCACCAGGGAATCTCTAAGTGGAAGAAAAGCAGTAGGAATAACTCAGTCTCTGAATGAGGACCACACACCCGTGTTCTGGAAGTGCTGTCTGTGTTTGCATTCCCTCCAACCACTGACTGCCCTGCGGTTATAGCTGTGTAGAAGAGCAGGATGTGGTGCCAGGTCCTTGGGATGCTCCCAGGATCCTAACAATGCCCCCATGGGCCTTTCATCTGAACAGGCATCAGCCAGAAACTCATCAAACCCATCCACTGAATTAGGAAAGTCATGCTAGAAAAATCTCTGCAGCACACAGCAGCAGCAGTGTGAGTGTACACAGCTGTCCCAGGGCAGCAGTTTCCTGGGATGCTGGCAGCCCTGGGGATGACACACCTACAGGGAATTTGAAAGAGCTCTTTTCTGTGTCAGTGCAATGAGAAGACAGGAAAACCAAGAGGCACAGAACGAAGTGGAAAAGGCTCAAGGGTCCAAAAACAAGACGATAAGACAGAAGCTGGAAAGGGAGGCAGGCAGTGCCTCAGAAGTGACTAATTCCAAACCTTTGCTCCAGTGTTTATTATAGAAAAGAACAGATAAGGAAGGCGGCTGATGGTAACAACTGCCAGGGGCAGCCAGGCCCAAGGTAAACAAAAAGCAAATGCCTTGGGAGCAGCCTGCCAAGTCCAGATAGTTCCCACAACTTGGGGCATTTCTTTAAAAGAAAGGACATTGTTTTCTCCCATCCCAGCATCCTCTGAGCAGTGGGAGAGCTAGGGAGCTATATTCAGGGAAGTTTCATAGTTAAGGGGATCTTTGGTCAGAGACCACTGGAAGCACATGAAAACTCAATATTCCCAAATGAAGGCTCTGAGGAAGAGCTGGGAGCCAATTCCCTACAGGAAAGTCAATAGCAACCACTGTGGGCTGGACCAGCCATGGCTTTAGTGAGATGAACCATTTCTATTTTTCCTAGCACAGGAAGAAAGGCATGTCCAGCACCCTGGTTTATAAGACAGAGTTTTGGAGAACTGATTGGATTTTTTTACTCTGTCCAAGCAAAACAGTGGACAGCAATTCTTGCTCTGACAGAAGCTCTGAACTTCTCTGCAGCCACTATGCTTGTGTAACACAAGAACCCTCACACACTGAGGCAGCTGCTTCTGTGCTAAAGGTAGTTTGAAGCAAAATAGGTCAATTATAAATCCCTGTTCCAACTGTGCCTCCATGCAGGAGTCTTTTGGCATATCAAGCACATGCAGTTGCTTGTGAAGAGGGGTCTCTTAAACCCATCATTTCAGTAGACAGACACCACACAGCCATTATTTGATTTGAAGCTCCCTCGTATGTCAAAGCATCATAAAGCATGAAGGTCTCTGATGTCTGGAAGACAACTGGGAGGATTTTCCAGGAGGGAAAACTTTTCTACTTTGTCTTTTTTAGCTGTTTTTCCTGTTCTTCCTCCCCATCTACATCACAGTAGAGACATGAGAATGGGCTCATTTCATTGTAACTCTGCAGTTCAACAAGTAAACTGGCTCTAAAACATCTAGATCCAAATTATTAAATCTCAAGCTGTACCTGTTAGGCAGCCTATTGTGAAGCAGATTTTAGTCTCCTCTTTTCCACCCTGCTCACTGGGGTCACCTCAAGGAACCAAATAAATTAAGCACATTTGTGGAACGAGTAGGTCTCCTGAATACACCAGTCCGAAGTCAAGTGGTTTTGAATTTCTTGTTTACAAAAATAATGCAATTCTGTAACAGCATCCAAACCAAAATTGTAACTCTGCCTGAAAGTTTCCAGTCAGGCACACAGCAAAATAGCAGCCCTCCCACCCCGGGATGCAGCTCCATCACTGCCAGGAATCCTGCCCTAGCTCTCCAAATTCTTCCAGGATACTCTTTAGCTCAGCCCTTTTTGAAAAAGTGCTTCCTCAGGACCCTGTCTAACCCATTCCAACATGGCTATAATGCAATGCTTGCCCTACTTTTAATTATCTCCAAAGCCCTAAATGTAATTTTAGCCCTCTCTTGCCATAGGACACAAACCCTATTTGCCATCCCTTCAGAGGGAGATGAAAAAGCTGGAGAAGCATAAGAGCATCCAGCCAGCCATTTTTTTCCCAGACTACACCACGATCTCTTGCTCTGACAGTGGGAATTTGCTCTGTAGGCAATCTTGACACCACACGTGCCTGAATCACTCTGGAAGTATCAAGGGCCAAATCCTACTTCAGTGCTTGCTGCAGGGATGCACAGGGAGGGTGAACACTGCTCTGTCAAGGGCTTTTCTGTGGCTTCCCACGCAGCAGCTTGGAGCAGAGCAAAGCCTTTGCAGGAAATACTTTGAGCAGCAAAATGAGCCAGTTTCTGATCGAAGATTTTTGGCTACGGGCTTGGGGAGGGTGAACATGTATGCACAGCACCTGCATCCCCTGAGAATGAGGGTAAGAGACTGGGACAGGCCTGTGTTTTCCTGCTATCCTTCCCCTCTTTGCACCCTGCTAGTTTTGCAGGGCTCAGCAGCACCCACCCATGGGCTCCCCACCAGCATCCAGATCTTGTTTTAGCCTGACTTTGTGACTGCCTCCAGACACCCTTTCCCTGCACTGAGCAACTCCTAATCCTTCATTAAGGGACTTTATTTCACCAATTTACACATTGTATTTTTGCTGAGTCTGCAGGACTTCAGACACAGGCAGAGGCTTAGCAGAGAGAAATGTTCATCACACACCAGCCTCAGCCCCTCAGCTCTGATTCATTCCCACAGAAGCCACTTGCAGGGATATCCCCAGAGCTGGCTCTGGGCTGCTCATCTACAAAAAAACCCAGTCAAAGCACGTCAGGGAGTGGAACATTCTGGGCTATATCCTGTCTCTGAAACCCAGGGAAGCCCTAGTGCCTTTGGTCCTACACCCAGCCAAGTGGCTGCAAACAGGGTTTTTACTGGACTCAAATATAAAAGAACTGAAGTCAGAATATGTGGCACAGTCCTTCTAAAACCACACTGCAGAAGTGGAAGCATGCATTTATCTACATAGCATTTACTTCTTTAGAGTTCCAGTGTCTCAAGAGCCATCTGCTTAAAACTCCTCTCCAAACAGGGCATCTAAATGAAATATGAGGTCTCTTTCTTCCTCCCACACTCCCTCTGCCAAAATCAGACATGATACAACTGATCTCAGACATTTCTGCTTTGTAACTTTCCCTGTCTGCATATTCTATAATAGAGAAATGAAAAGACATCCCAGTGAATCAAGCTGAAGTATTTTGACTTACAATGTATTTTTTATTATAAAACCACAGGTCCATTCCGGGAAGGTTTATTGTATAGACGTGATTTCCATTATCTTTTCTAGCAAAAGTGAGTCCACACAGCTCAAGTTACAGAATAGAATCTGAAGTCCCAGCTTTGCTACCTTTGCACTCCTCCATGCAGAGCACAGGGTGACAGTGGCTGGGGACCACGGGGGTGACAGGCAGGCACCGGCTGCTTGGCTCAGCCCTCCTCACATCTGCATTCAGGGTGACCCCTGAGGAAGCCTGGCACCAGCCAGACAGGACTTGCCCACTGCTCTCCAGGGACCTGCTCTGATTTAGGTGCAATCAAATCAAAACCAACCAAAAGCCTGAGCAAACTCTGCACGTTGCTGGTGGGGAGGCTTTTCTTGCCGCTTTTATTGCCACTGGGACTTCAGGGTTAAGCAGCACCACAACAAGGGAAACACTAAACACAGGCTGGACTGGATTGTCTCATCAGCAAAGATCAGAGGAATTTTCCACCTCAATCCCCCAGTGCAGCCACTGGATGAAGAGTAAACTTACAAGAACATAATTCACACAGGCTACTGCTGAGGGCACAATATTATTCCTGGCTCACATCATTAGTTGTCTCCACTGAAGCACTAGAAATTTCAGCCACGTCCCAGAGGAGGCCATGAAGATGCTCCAAGGGCTGGAGCACCTCTCCTATGGAGTCAGGCTGAGAGAGTCAGGATTGTTCACTTGGAAAAGAGAAAGCACTGAGGAGACCTTTTTTCAGCCTTTCAATATTAAAAGTAGGCTTATAAGAAAGAGGGAGACAAGCTTTTTAGCATGGACTGTTGTGATAGGACAAGGTGGAAAGGTTTTGAACTGAAGGAGGGTAGATTTAGACTAGATATAAAGGAGGAGCTTTTTTATACTGTCAAAACTGGTAAAACACTGGCACTGTTTGCCCAGGCAGGTGGTAGATGCCCCATCCCTGGGACTGTTCAAGGCCTGATCTAGTTGAAGATGTCCCTGCTCATGGCAGGTTGGGTGGACTAGATGGTTTTTAAAGGTCCCTTCCAACCCAAGCTATTCTATGATACAAAAGGAAGTTGTATCTTGGGGGCAAGGAGGGCAGTTCCTTAAAGCTTTTCTTTTATATCTTAGTGCAAAGGGTGTGGACTGCAAGTCATATTCATGTCATATGGATTTAGACTGCAGATAAAGTGCACCCTACAGCATCATTCCCCTATTCATGAATGTGACAGGACTCCCACCAGCTGCTTTGTACCATATGCCTGGATTTTCCATTCATGGTACAGTTCGATGGAAAGGCTGCTTCCGAAATAAAGGCCAGCCAAGATGGGCTGGAGAGTGTTTATTTCCAAGTGTTTGAGTACCCTAAACGTTGCCTCCTTTTGAACAGCTGCCATTATTTACATTCAGGCAGAGAATTATACCAGCATACACAGAGACAAGCCATCATTCACAGCAGGGAATAACTTGTGTTAGAAACAGTTCAAGAGCCCAATCCTAAAAACCTCCCCCAGCCAAAATTCCCTAAGAGCAGTGCAAGTCAGAAGCCAGCTGTGGAACACCAGCCCTGGACTTGTTCCTCAGAGCCACAGTCAAAAATCTCAGCAATAATTTTCTGTTGCACTGAGGTCTTGAGGTGTTTGGGCTGGGGTTTTTCTAGCTCTTGTGGTGTTAGCTCTGAAACAGCTACCCACATTTTTCTAGCAGGTATTAGTCAAGAAGGAATTTTTATAGACTGAGCTCCTCAAGGAGAAATTACAAACTGGTCTGTATTCAAGAATGCTGTACTGGGGGGGGGGGGGAAGGGTGTTGTCACTGAAGTGAACTATGTGGGTGCTTTTATCATTACAAAAGAAAGTTGAAGTTTTAAAGCCATATTTGGTTGCTGGATCAACTATTTGCTTCGTACATCATGACTTAAGAATTTAATCAGCTTCCTTTAGGAAGTTTTTTTGTTGTTATTTTTAAAAAACACTCTTCCTCTCAAAACAGGGTAAAAGACTAATCCATAGGTGGATTGTTTTAATAACTTTCCCTATTCCAAAATGTGCTAGATTTCAGTGGTTTAAAAAGCATCCATATCCCTTTCTAAATCACAAACTGGTTCCTGCTTACACAACATGAACTGGGCTGAAGTCACACACATTAATTTATCATTTCCAGTTACTGAAGAAAAGATTAATAATAGAAACACCCATCTTGCAAATGCATGAACATGTGAACAGGTGAATATAGTTTCAGTCATGCAAGTGACTCCCCAAATCTAGATGGATACAAGGGTGCAGCGTTTGTATAAAGATAAAGGTGTTTGCATTCCCATGGGAATCGCTACAGAAACTCAGCAACTGCCTGATATTCCATAATACAGAATGAAAGAGGAAAATATGATAATTACGAGGTAAAAGCTTTCATTTCCATATTCCCCAACTCTGTTACTGCCAGCCTGCTCCCAGGACTGTTACTTACATCACCTGAGAGCCCACAAAACAGCCGCTGCTTTAGCTGTTTCCTCCCCAGCTGTCGTTAAAAGCTTCAAACAGGCACATTGATCACCTGCTCGGGAAAGCACACAGCTGACAGCTCTTACACAGCTCGGTACCACTGCAAACTGTCCCTGAACATCAGCTCAGCTTAGAAGCAAAGGAAAAAGTTGAATTTATACCCCAGTGTCTGCCTGAACTTTCAAACCCACCACCTTCCAGGAGAGAATACGCGCATCAGAAAAAGAGGGTGCACGAGAAATCAGAAGCAAGAATTTAGATAAATCCCATTTCCAAACCACCCCATAGAACAGGGGTGGTTTTTAAGGTTAACTCAGTGATCCAAGAAGAAACCGCTTGCCAGAGAGTGTTTCAGAAGTAGGTTACACACCCACAGACTTCCCATTCCCCATCCCTGCTCTCACAAACCCTTCTCCAGCAGAAGTCACAAGGCAGAGAAAAGACCAGCACAAGCCCTGAAATTCGAAGATCTGCGAGGCGTGGGATGCTGAAACGCTCCCTGCCTTGCTCAGCGAGACGATGCTCGAGAGGGAGAGGGGGAGGCACGTTCTTACTGGTTGCCGGAGAGCCTGGGAGCTGCTGCGGGGCGGCTGCTGCCGGAGGAGGGAAGGGATGGACCGAGCTCTGCGAGCCTCTGTGGGACGGGCACGGGAGCGCTTTGGTCCAGGGCTGTGCCTCCAGCCTCGCTGGGCTGGGGTGTCCAGCGGGACAGCCGCTGCTTTCCCAGTTATAGCTGGGAGGTGCATGGCAAAAAAAAAAAGTTAGTCCAGCCCATAGCACCGATCCTGCTTGGGAAGAAGATGGAGGGGGGAATAGCCTGCTCCTCCCAGGGTTACTGCACCATCCATGGGGGGAAAACCCCAACCAAGCCATGGCACTTGGCCGGCATAGCTGTTCCCTGCTTCCCCCCAGCAGTGCAGCGCTGTTATCGGACCCGTGGGACTCTCCTGGCTGGGCAAAGCCCCCTACCCTTAAAGTGTCAGCAGCCACACTCCAGGCTGTTTCACAGTGGAAAACGTGGCACAAAAACTTTGTTTGCAGGAGGATGTGTCCCCAGCCTCCCATCCTGTCCCAGCGACCCTCTCTCAAAGTTAAAGCTTTTCCTGGAAGCTTAGTTAAAATATGGGTCACCTTTAGGTTCACAGGCAGAGTTTCCAGGACAGCAAACAAACAGGAGGGATGCAGTTGAAGTGAGTAGCCTGCAGGGAGGGAAGGGACTCAACTGAAGAGAGCACGTAAAAAAATTATACCAAAAGAGGAACGTTTTCTTCAAAACAGAGATGAGAAAAAATACTGTCAGGTAGCAAATCATTCCTACTCTTAATAAATCTGTCTGTTTGTGCTGCAACACACCAGACAAATCTGACAATCCCATCAGTTTTCTCCCTTTATCCATCTCTTATCCATTTTTTTGTTCTGCTCTGTCTCTTCCAAGTTTGTCCCACTTTCTTTCATTTTTCTGCTACTGGATACAGTGTCAAATGAGTAACTAAGTTTGTTTTTTAAAAGGAGGTGCCTGTTTGGAGCTCTTGCTCTACAAACAGGCTTTTGTGGTGCCTTGGAGAGCCACAGAGCTCCTGACTAATGGCAGAAGAGGCTGGTACATGCTGGACATGCCACCAGTATCCCTGGAAAGCAGACCATTATACTTGGGCCAAGGGATTTGTTTAGTAAAACAAAACCAACATTGAGTGAGAGCAAAAACATTCTCTTTACAAAAGCATTTGTATTTTTCTGTGTCTATTCTTTCAATAGGTAAGTCCCACAGATTCTTCCAACACTGCATCATCCATATTACAACATCCCTAGCTAGCAGGGAGAGGAACACTGAGTTGCCCTGAGTTTCAAGGCTCAGGCTGCCACCACTTGCCAAGAACAACTTCAGGCATGCATAAAACACAGATGTGGAACACCAACACCATCTATCATTATGGACTGAAGTTTACATTTGATTTTCAAAGGAATCCAAATACCCATTTCTAACTCATTTTTCCAACAGCTCTCCCAACAAGCATAAAACCTACTTACCATCAGAGAGAGCTTTTCTCTAATGGCTGTAACCTAACAGAACATTGGCAAGACCCCCCTGCCCCTGAGGTGTGATGTTGCTTACACAGTTGCAGCTGCAGAGCTCAGGGACTTCTGAGAAATCATAGAGACTGAGACCCCTCAAGGATGGGATATTCATACAGAACATTCCCAAATAGATAAATCAAGACAGGAGCTCCAGGAGAAACCAGAGTTGTAGAATGTGAGGATATAAAGACAAACAAGGTGTTGCACAGCTGTAGT
Organism: Manacus vitellinus; assembly: GCF_001715985.3. Classification (NCBI taxonomy): domain Eukaryota; kingdom Metazoa; phylum Chordata; class Aves; order Passeriformes; family Pipridae; genus Manacus; species Manacus vitellinus. The sequence continues at coordinate 11,354,116 of NW_021939395.1, read as the reverse complement.
AAAATGTCAGCAGGGGCAAGTTACCCTCCAGCCAGCTCCTGTGGGGTTTCTTCCTTCAAAGGAAGAAGCCTTTCTGCTTCTGGCCACAAGCAGAAATAGGAGGACATAAGAGGAGGAAAGGAACCCCTTTACCTCCTATGGCCCTCCACAGGAGTATTTGGGGACTTAACTGCATCCTTGCAGTTGCACCTTGGAAGATCCCAGCCACATGATGCATCTTAGACAAGCACAAGTAGTCTGGTAAGCAAAAGAGCCTGACAACAGGTACCTGCAACCCACCAGCAGCATTACAGGCATCCCATATCTGCAGGGAATGCCATCAGGCTTCTATCAGGATCCTCTGCCTCTTATTTATTAGATGCCTTCCAATTACTAGAGACTTCACAGCCAAATCCCAAACACCAGCTACCATTAGAAGCAAATCTTAGGCAACATCTCTCTCAGCCTAATAAACTAGCAGCTAAATAACAAATGGATCTATTTAACGTGCCTCTCACTGTTAACAGCAAAACAGGTTATCTGAGTAATTAATTGCTCTCATTGGATTACAGCTCAAGGCCTGACCCTGCAGTTGCTGCATCCTCCAGATCCCCCACTGGTTCCCCCATCCAGTTCCATATGTACAGTTCCACATCCAGAACAAAGGCAGCACAATAAAAGCCTGCAAAGGCAGAAAGCAAGTGCTCTACTCCACCTTCAATATTGCTGCTCTTGACAGCAAGTGAGTGTGTGCAGGATCAGACATTAAATCTGCAAACTTAAAATGACCAGTATATCTGACAGAGAAGAATTTAAGAACTCTTAAGCTTGCACTTATCACAACAGCAGCTTTATTCTGTTTGGAAAAGAAGATGATTTAGAGAGCAAGGACAGCAGGCAACCAGAGTCAAGGAACAGGCACTGGGGCACTGCCATATTACAGATACGATAGTGCATTATAAAAACCTCTGCCAAAGCATGGGATTAAACAGGAATAAATTGCAAGGATGACACAACTCATTGCAAAGGATTGAGACAACTCTGAGTCAGCCTCCTGTTACCACCACTGCTTGCTAAGGAAGACAATCAGTTACCCTGTAAATTGATTTTTGGCCAACACAGCAAATAAATTTTAAAAATAAGGACTCCAATGATCCAATATATCCTTGACTAGTTATCCAAACAAAATGAACTATGAGCAGAAGCACTTAAAACCAAGTTGGTTGAATTACTCACTCAAATCAAACTGCTATGAAACTTTATTTGGATATAGTGAAGCTCACAGGGGATGTGGGGAGGTTGTTCTACAGCTGAGTGCTCTGCAAGAAACTCAAGAACAGGACATCCCCCCAAAGCCAAGGGCTCACCTCAGAGCAGGGGCTCATCCTCACTGGTGGAGAAAAAGATGTGCCTTGATTCATCCTTTGGGTCTCCAGGCTGTTTTCACTCTGCAGCCACAGGGGGAAAAGTCTTCCAGACAGTGGGGCCTGTCTTTGTCAGCTGATACTCTGTGAAAGAAAGCCATTGCATTTTGGGGTGAATCCTTACAGAATGCCATTCCCATGCCTGTGGGATGGTTTTGGATGCCCTGTTTTCCACGTGCCAAGCTGGGGCTGGGTGTGACATGACTTAACCATGGTGTCCCCTGGCCAGGGCTGACAGTGGTGACAGCCACCCTGTGTAAGGAGATGGGGCTGCCCCACTCACCTGCCCTCTGTGAGACACCACAGCCACACAGAGCCACAGCTACAGAAATGATCTCAACACACAAGCCCTTCAAAGCCCTCCTCTCCCAGCAAACACCTTACCCCTTCCCCTCAGCTCCAGGTGAAAGTAATCACCACTCCTCCTCATTAGCCCTCTCCAAACAGACCTCCTTTCTCACAGGCACCGTGGCCCCTTTGTCAGCATCAGCTGGGTAGGGCTCTTTCTCCCTTCCAAGGTTCCAGCCTGAGAGATGCAGCTATTTTGGGTGCAAGGTGCCATCACAAACCTTCTTGACTCCCTGTCCACACTGACTTCTTGGAGTCACTGCCTTGTTATCTGCCTGACTTCATCCCCCTTTCACCACACAACCACCTGCTTTCACCAGCCTCCACGAGCAGGAAACCTTCCCAGCAGAGGCAGCCACACATGCTGGCTCCTCCTGGGACATCTGTGTCCCTGACTGGGTGAAAGTCACTTGTGCCCTGTTTTGGATGGGCTGTTTTCCCACTGGAATATGAAGCATCTGTGTCCCACAAAGGGCATCCCAGCTGAAGGGAGAAGTGTCACATCGGAAAGATGATTCCTTGAGGCCCCAGTGATGGCTCTCTCTCCAACCTGTCCTCTGCCTTTTCCAAAGGCTGTTTTCAGCCCCAGGTGCACAGATAACAGTGCCCTGCAGTGAGTCTTCTCAAGAGATATGAGAGAAAGAAAAAAGACAAAAAAAATAGGGAAAGAGATCATCAGTCTCCACGCCCTGACCCATCCCACTATTCTGCTGCCCTGGGGGATAACTGGTAGCCAGATGGAGCCCCAGCCCTACAGGCAGCTGGAACTCACCTGACATGGGCTAATTACCTCACAGCCATTAGAGAAAGGTCTCCAGGCAGGAAAAGTAATGGAAAAACTGAAACATTTCGGAGTCATTCCTCTCTGGGAGTAAGTAAGGGAGGGGTTGTGGAAGGTTTTAAACAGTGTTGTTAAAACATCAGTGATGCAAATCCCTTTTCATGGAGTTTAAATACACAATGTGCTGCTTTCCAAGTTGATGCAAAGGAGAGCATTGCAACCTGTTGACCACATACCATGGACTGTGATCCTCAGTGTGGAGAAGCCAGGCTGCCAAAAAACAGGCATCTGTCAGCTCTGTCTGTGGATCTGTCTGTAAGTCTGTAAGTCTTCCTATCAGTGTAGTCTGGAATCACACACATGCATGGGAGTGAGGGGTTAAATTGCTGCTGAGGGGCACCAGTGGATTCCTCTTCATCAGTGGTTGTGCAAACCAGCAAAGGACAAAGTTGTCCTGGCCTCAAGTTGCACCAGAGAAGGTTTAGGTTGGCTATCAGGAAAAATGTCTTCACTCAAAGGGTGGTCAAACATTGGAATAGGTTGCCCAGGGAAGTGGTGGAATCACTGGTCCTAGGAGAGTTCAAAAAACATGTAGACGTGGTGCTAAGAGATGTGGTTTAGTGGTGGTCTTGGCAGTGCTGCATTGATGGTTGGACTCGATGATCTTAGAGGTCTTTTCTAACCTTAATGATTCCATGATTCTATTAATTTAGGGGCTAAGCAGTAAGACACAAAAAAGGATTGTGATCATATTTGGTGATATGCACGAAACTACTCAGCTTTCCACTGTTTAGTGTCAAAATATGTCTGTAGTATAACCCTCTGATACCATCAGCAAACCCAGATCAAGAGATCAAAAGAGATTTCCAAAAGCCTGACTATCACCTGCTGAGAGCCTGCTATTGAACAGGCCAATTACAGTGGCTGAGTTATTCAGGGCATCACCAGTACTCAGATTTTCCTGAGTGACACCAGAATCTGCACACCGAGAGGGGATCTAGCTAGAGATTTTTCCCACCTTTAAAAAGCAACTGCAGGAATGACTCAGCTATCAGATTAAGAGAAGCAGTCATGTCAGCCCACTTGGCATCCTTTGGCAGAAGTCAAAATGCTTCTCCCAGTACAAGTTGCTCCTTCTGTGCATGGAAAATTACAAAGGTGACTCCCATTTATAAAAGATGATGCACCAGGGCCCTACAGAAATGGACCCATCTGTTGACTCCGTGTCTGTAGCAAGGCTACATTTGGAAAAGGTAACAGAAACTAAGGTTTCCAACAGTCTTTCCAGTAACAATTTAAGTTTTCAAGGAATGTTGGCAGCAGTTGCAGCTATTTATTTATCTGCAGCCTGCAGGGGGCTACTCAAACTCTCCAGGTTTTCTGCCAAGGACAGGGCTTGAGGTTTTCTGCTCTACAGTCCTTTGAACCTCAGCATTGCTATCCACATTCATGCACTGGGTGCCGGTGATGTTTCCTGCCGGATCACAGGCAGGGATGTGGGAGCAGCAGGCAGCTTGTGGCCACGAGCATCACCACACCTGGGCACACACCCACGGGACGTGGCAGCCCTGGGAGGGTGCACAGCTCTGTCTCTGCAGCCCCACACACCAGCCTTGTCCAGCCCTGTGGTCTGTGTAAACCCTGTCTAACCCTGAGCAGAGCCCACAAACTGAAACATGGGGAATAGTCTGGGCAAACAAATAACTTTGCTCCTGCAGAACTTCTGCCATGACTAGAATTTTTCATCTGCCGTTGGCTGAAGTCAAGTAAATTTCCATTGACTTCAACAACTGCTGGGTCACAGTTTGCTTAAGTGTTTCCAGATTTTGGCCCTTCCAGCAAACACCTTGGCCAGACACTCAGCAACAGGAATCCATCAAATATTTCAGTTGTTTGCATAAGCCAAACCGATAAAATTTGAGACAAAGTTTGGTTCTTGGTCTTCATCAGTTAACAGTTCCTCTGCACATCCAGAGAGATCTAACAAAGGCTTCTAATAGCAATGAGGTAAAGAAATAGCAATATAATATAAGATTTTCCTTCAAACAGAGCAAAGGGATTTGTGATGGTATGTGTTATGAAAACTTAAAACATGTATATCTTTATCTTACTATACATAATTACCCTAACATTGGTCTTTTTCCTTGGTGTGAGGCTCACTGGGAGTTTCATGTTTCAGATTTGAAAAGATGGCTTCCAGGCATCAGACCAGAATTAAGCATCTCTAATAATTTTAGCTTTAGATTTTAGTCTAAGAAAAAAATTAATTCAAGGTACCCACAGGCTAACATAAGTAAAATACATGTTTTAATAGCAGAAGAGGTTTTCAGAGCATGACAAATTTCATTTTGCTTTAGTCTGCAGTTAAAATCAAATCAATTAGAAAGCTGAGGACCATGAAGAAACACATACAACTGGATTAGATCATTGCCATGAACACGAGAGGTGACAGGCACAGCCTGGGCTGGGGCTCACAGTGTTTGCCTACAGCTCAGGGGACCACAATTAAATTCCTCATCCTGGTACAAACTTCTTGTTTGACTTAGGCTGAGTCACAACATCAGTCCCTCAGGCACTACCTGCCTGGCTCCAGGGCTGCTGGAAACGCTATGGACCTGCTCCAGGAAGGAGCAGTGCCTGCAGTGCCTGTTTAGCTGTCTGAGGCTGCCTTTGCCCCGTCTGGATCATCGAGCTGGAGCGACTCGCTCCGTGAGCGTCGGGTTCCTGCGCGTCCAAAAAGACGGGAGAGCGCTTTTTGCTCCCTACACGTGTCCCAGGGAGGCAAAGGCATGTGAGCAGCTTGGCTTCTGTTTTAAATGCAGACTTTGCAACAACAGACAGGTACAAAGAGGACAAGCTTTCAGATTCAAAGGCACCCCGTGGAGAAGATTCGGGTTCAAAAGCAGAGCTGGAGACAAAGCATCGCTGCAAGAGACACACAAACCTCCTCTGCTGCCATAGCATCTTCCAGTTCTCTCTGCTCTGACACGGGATGGGACACAACAGTCTCACCTCAGGCCAACCTGGCACCTGCTGCCTGTGTGTCCTTGTCTCTCCAGATGCAAAAGCCAGAGCTGGGGAGTCTTAATGAACGGTCTGCTGGCTCTGCATAGTGATTTTGTGTGACTCACAATTAATGCCAGTGAAAGCTGTATTTAGTGAGATAATTAATGGCAGCTGAAGCTATGAAGAGGCTTAAATTAGGTGTGCTCCAAGGTACCAACCTAAACTGCTCATGTGGTTCTCAGGGCTACACCAGGGGCAAAGTGGAGAAAGCAGCCACTTGTCCAAGGCCATGAATGTGATCTCTCCCATGGGCTGGAACTGAACTCCAGCCCACATCACCAGAACCAAGTGCCTCTGAATAAATTAAAGTCTTTTTCTTTCATAAAAATGCACTGGGAATCATACTTACTGCTCAGACCTACACTGATGGTAATGTGGAGAAACCAAGGTTACACCTTTCCACCTTCTCTGCTTGCTCCTTGTGTCCAACAGCATTGCCTATATGAGCATTTTCAATTTCTCTGTCAGATCAATTTTTCCCTTGCTAAAATAAAGATTGTATTGAAATTTAAAGACTATTGATGGAAAGCTTAGTCACAAATAAGGCTAGGCTTTTTATTCCCTCTGCCAAACAAATCAAGGGAACAGTATTCCCTTCAATATACTATGTAGTCTATAAAATACATGCTTCATGTTAGCTTCATAGTTAGGCAAAAATAAATTTGTGTAAGGTTTCCAAAGGCTTTGTTTCACAAACAAAAAAAGGAATAGTCATGGGAAAATTATAAGCCATTTGGCATTAAGGAAATTATGAATGCAATTTCCTGAGCTCAGCGTGCTGAAGGAGCTGCAGTAAATAGCTGTCAGGCAGCTTTCTCAAACAAAAGATTTTAGACTTGATACCCGGCTGTGAAAAAGATTTGTATGTCCTGGACTTTTGCTCTCCTTCCAGTCAGATGGGATTTTCAAATTACTTAGTTCAGCCAGCACAAAGGGAGCATGGGTGTATTTCCTTTGGTTTAAACCAAATTTTCTGGGAATCATCTGTTATGTGAAAATGGCAGAGTTCACTTCTTTGCTGAATTCTGCTGAAGAAAAGTGATTTAAAGATGGTTTGAAGTCAAAGCTGGGAGACCCAAGAGAAAAATCTCAGACATATGCATGGATACAGAGAAGCTGTCTTCCTGCCACTTCCAAACTGAAATAAATCTCTTCAGTAAAGCAGATTGGGATTTTTTTCCCCTCAGCAGCTCAAGTGAGTGTTGGGAACAGAAGAAAAACACAGAAGAAAAATATTTGGCATTTAATATTTTGGATCTGAAAAAGAACATGAGTTGTGCAGAGACTGCTTAGATTTTGACAAAGGAGCCCCTCGGGAGAACGACTCACTACAGCGAGGGGTGACAGACCCTCTCCCAAGAGAAAAAGGACTCTGCGTGCTGTGCATTCCCTTTCCACCTCCTTCATGCAAACCTAAGCTGACCAGTGCAAAAATGCTGCCAGGCTGACTTTTGTGGGCTGTCAGTGCCTTGTGTCCCCTTTCCCAGAGCTGCTGGCTGGGATGCAGGTGCTGGTGGGTGCTGCTGTGGTGGTTCACAGTGCCCTGGGTGCTGCCGGGTGGCCCCGCTGCCTCGGAGAAGTGCTGCAGCAATGCCCCAGCTCCCTGCAGAGAGGATTCTGCCCCTGCCAGTGTCCTTGGCAACTCAGAGCCACAAACATCAAGTGGTAGGAGCCAGGAGGGACAGAGGGATTGGCCAAACATGAAACCTGGTAACTGGGCTATAAATATTTACACGCTGTGCCTCAGCTTTACTCATTCTGCTGCATCAGAAGTCCAGGTATTAACTGTCCTGCTTGTTGCACTCCAGGGCGTTCAGACGGACCATAATCCTCACTGAGTCCGTGTCCGGAGTCGGATCCACTCCTGAGGAGGCCAGTGGATGCTCCTTTTCCCAGCCTGAGGAGCCAGTGCATGCTGCTCTGATGTTGGTGTATCAGCATTACATCTGCCCACCACACCCCTCATCAGTGAAGCCTCACAGCCCAGCCAGCTCCGTGCTGCTGTGAACACAACTGCTCCAGTGCCATCCTGGCGTGACTGCCTGACCCCCAGCTGGGCTCTTCTCCTTAGAGCAATAGAATTTAGTCTTGCAAGCATTGCTGAGGCCCAATGCTAGCTATGGAATTTCAGATTAAATATCTGTAAAGCCAGGATGATCCATTTTTTCCAGGGGATTTTTTTACTCAGCTCCTGCACCCTTGTCACGAGCATCATCAGTCTATTATCAGCTCTGTCATCGGAGCAGAGATTGCAGCTGAAGCAACAAGTCTCTGATGGAGCTGAGTTTAGTCATGTCACTGTGCCAAATGGCACTGGCTTCACTCTGGCAGCACAATAGCTTCGAGCCCTTTAAGGCATCTGACCCAAGCTGAGGTATTTTATCGACAGCAAATATCTCAGCAACAAAGCTCCAGCTGGTGACCCAGCCCATGCAGGGCAGAAACCAAGTCACAAGGGAAATTTGTTTGCCTTTTGTAAGAATTTGGACATTCTTGTGTGAGCAGTGGACACAGCTCTGGAGTCCCAGGGTGGAAAACATAATCCAGACATACCTTGTACCATTGCAGAACTGTCAATTGACCTGTGTTGTCAGGGAAGTCCTTGATTTTGCACTTTGAGAAATGGACACCAACGCAAATAGTGACCTCAGACTACTCAGATCATCATTTAGCTAAATAGCTTTAGGATGTTCGTGGCTGTTCCAAAGCCAAAACATAATGGCAATGGTACCTGGAGAAGGGAATAAATTTGTCTTAAACCTGGCCCATCTGTCACGGAGATACAGAGGCATTTCCAATTCTCTCTTATTACAGATCTCAAAAACTTCAGAGGCTGGGAGAATTCACACAACACATCCAAAAGCACCAGTGATTAATATTAACTACCTGGGAAAGGGGAAAAGCAAGCAATGCTGCATCTCTTGTTCTCCCTCCTCTTATACCTCTGGGAATTCTAAGAGTGAGTCGTACCACAGAAGAGCAGATTTAGCCATCCATCATCAAAGTGTGCAGAGGAGATACTTCAAGGCGCTGCAGAGGATGAGGATGCTGCAGGGATGTGGAGACATACTGTCCTTAGATATCTTTAAGGCTATGCCCTTGGAGCCACACTAACCAGAAAAGGTGCATTTTGGTCCAGACCAATGCCTAAGGAGGGGCAAGGGAAATGCTGTAGGTGGCACGCAGATGCAGAACATGCCCACTGTAACCCCTCCTCGGATTTTCTGATTAGCCTGTGCCTAAATCAGCCAAAGGGCCTTCAGCTAACTTGGGGGAGAGCAGGAGGTGGGCAATGGGTTGCAGGACATTGACTGCTACTAACCCTGAAGGGGACAATAGCTCCATTGCTGTGTTTGGGGGATAAACATAGCAGAAGTTAGCCATGGGCTGTGGACACTGGGGCACAGAGGGAGGAGGAAGGGGAAGATGTCCTGGGCAGAAGAATCCAGCAGAATTCAGGCTACAGAAGTCCCTCACGGACAGAAAGGGCTCAGGGGTAGCTGCAGCTCTTGGCCACAGTCTAGAACAGAAGGAGGAGGCAGGACAAGGGAAAATCTCTGCTGTTGTCTCAGCCTAGGCACGTTTGCACTGCCAAATGCTTCAGTGCTCAGCCAGTTGGTATTTTCCTATTCCCAAAGCATCCTTTGCACTGTGGTGCCTGCCCAGCTCAGCGCCCAGGCGGGCAGGCTGGAATAACTCACCTTGCTGCTGCAGGTGGAAGGGCTGACACGCTGCACAGAGCTGACAGCTTTCATTTGTGCACTTTTTTTATCTTTGTCCACATTCCTCAGAGCTTATACATACAGGAAAGGGAGCAATGTTCACACATATCCTTAAAAGTAGCCATGACTATACTATTGTGGCACATGCAGCCTCAGGAGATTGCAACCATATATGGGCTCCTTAGGGCTGGAGCATGGCTGGCACCCCTGGGAGGAGGACAGCTGGTGGAATTTCCTATGAAAGGCCAATTAATAAAGACCAAATCCTTTTGTATATATGCATGTCTAAATATTGGACAACAAATTCAAGACTTTGCTACCCCAGAGTCCTGAACCTTACAGAGTCTCCTGTACTCATTAATGGATCTTGTAGCCTCTGACCCAAGCTCTTAAGTGCGTGGACTGCAAGGGCTGGAGTAAGGAAAAGCAGCAAGATGGGCTGTGTGAGGGCTGCAAGTCCCAAAGTAACATGCTCCAGAGCCTCTAGTTCCAAATGCTGTTCTGAGAGCAGACCTCCTGCAACACTGAGTGGTGACAGGCTGGAATTCTGCTTTCCCTGGCTCTGGGCTCTCCAGTCACAGCCTCACCCTGACACCTCACCTCTGCAGCAGCCAACACACCGAGTCTTTGCTTTCCCTCTGATCTGGCTTGTCTGAGGACCAGGAGCTTCAGGGACATCAGACCCACTGTGCTGCTGTGCCACCCTCCTCTCAGCCATGGCAGGGATCAGGCAGGAACTGGGAGCCAAACTGTCCCCAGAGCTGCCCCTGCCAGCAAGGTGCAAGGCAGCTTCTGATGGTAATGTGGTCGAAGGCCCCAGGTGAGTTGTAAATGCCTTCATGATAAGAGACACCTACTTGTCCCCCAGCTGAGCAGGATGCAGGGAGATGGGAAGCAGAGGGCACATGCAGTGCTGTTTGTGCTGGGCAGTGTTGCTACGCTCACACTGGACACAGAGAGTACACAAATACTCCCAGCCTCTGGGTTCCCTCACCAGCTTGGCAGATTTTGTTATGGTTGTCAGCAAGGACACCATTTCTCTGTTTCCATTTTACTTGCCTCATCTTCCTATTATTCTCCAACCACAGACATGTGTGACTGAAAGATTTTTTTTTTGCAATTTAGCATTATAAGAATATATTTGGGCCTATTAGCATCCCATGGGCACTTCCAACCCCCTGTCCTCTTTTAATCTCACCAAGACATTTCCTCCAAGAAAACTCCTCACATCTGGTGACATACACTATTTTGGTGCTGTAACAAGTGAGAGCCAAGCAGACAGAAAGTCCTCTTGGAAGAGTGCAAGCAGCCATGATGACCTCAAATGGGCTGCAGATGTCAGTAACACCTAGTACTAGGAAGGGTTTGGTGTCCAGGTGATGCCCTACCTGCGAGACATGGGGAGCAGATGGAGGAAGGTGCCCTTGCAGGCTCATTGCTGCGGGGGGTTGAACCAGACACTTGTCAGCAGCTCCAGCAAGGGCTGCAGCTCATCTCTGACCAAAACTGATCCTGCAGCCAGCTTGTGACCACTGGCCTTAAACTCCTTATTCTGAAAGCCTAATAGGGAAAAAAACTGCCAACAAGCAGCTGAGCTTAAAGGGGAAAACAAGGTGTAGAGGAGATGTACAGTCTGTGAGCTCAAGATCGCCTCGACACATCCAGACTCCTGGGTGTTTGAAGTGATGGCTTCTGCAGAGGGGCTCAGAGCAGTAGTGTCACAACAGGGTCTCCTCTCCTTTCTGCTAATAAAGACTCAGCTGGATGGTGCATGAGGCATGGTGGGGGATGCAGAGGGTCTCTGGAGCCGGGGTGGGCTGCTGGGCTCTGCACTGCCAGGACCTGCGGGGACACGGCAGTGATGGACAGTTACTGTCCTTTCCAATATTGCCATCTAGAGGACCCAGCAAGGACCAGAGCACTCCTTGCAGGCCACAATCAGATAAGGAAGAAGATTCAAACCCTTACTTTTTTGGTTTTTTTAATATTACTTCATGTAAATGCTCCTTCAGCATTAAATGTAGACAGAGAGCCAAGTGCACAGGACTGTCCATGCCTTGGGCATGGGAATATGGGATTGCTCTAAAAACAGCCCTGTGATTTTTTTTGAGGCTGTAGATACCCAGCATTGGCCCATTTCCCAGCATTTTACTGATCCCCACATGAAGGTGGACAGATGGTATGATAGCCTGACTGAAAGCTGCCCCTCATCAGCTCAAACTGAACGGAACTAATAAGACAGGGACTAATCAGCAAATGGCAGCTCTACACACCTGCCTGCAGTGCAAGTCCCCCTCCCCAGGCAGGGATCTGCCTTGTCCCTGCTTCCAGTGCCTCTGAACAGCAACTATCCAAAATATTTTTGCATGGCTGATATGCCATGGCAGCTCATGGCACAGTGAGCCCATCCCAGAGGGTTCCTGTCTGCAGCTGCCTGCACTGGGGATGGGGGATGCACACCAGATGGTCTCGGCTACATTTTGGGCACTGGAGATACTGCTCACCAATGCTGAGGTCCAGGGCCTGAATCTTACCTCATTTCAAGGAAACAATCCATTTGAAGGGAGGTGCTGCACTCCTTTTGAGGGTTTGTGAAGGTGAAGAGCTGCTAAAAGGCACTTTTTCAATTGCTCAATTACGTCCTTGTTTGTTTTAGTTACATGAACGAGTCTGACCCAAGCCTGGGTTGGACAGCATGTATTCAGTGGAATTAGTGGAGGTTATTCCAACTGTCAGGATTTTTAAGTGTGATAGTGTCCAGTGGAATTAGCATCATTTCATAGGAAGAAAATGAACACCATTGTCTCCTGTCCCACTCCTGTGTCTCCCAGCACAGGCCACCCACAACCAGAGCAATGCTGGACAAGCCCCTCTCGCTCGCAGAACTCCCAGTGCTTTTGTGAGCTGCAGGCATGGCTTTGGCAAAGCCCAGCAGGAGAGTTCAGGGTGTGCCACCCCCCACAAGGACCACAGTCCCTTTGGAAAGCAGCACAGACATCCCCTCACCTGTTCACTGCTATGGATGGGAGACAAGTGTTTCAGTAGGGTTCAGGGCTATCCTCCCACAGCGACGCAGAGCTATGCACAATGTGGGTTTGCACCATTCAAGACACGAAGGTTGTCCTTTGTGAATCAAAGCCCTCAAAAAGAGATTCCTGAAGTTTCTGAGATGCCCTCTGTACTGAAGGATTGTAAAGCATTTGAACAACTTGCCTCTTCAGCTGCTCCAACAGCAGAGCGTCAAAAAAACGGTATGGGTGGGAGACAGAGGGCAGAATCACCAGCCATGAGCCCAACTGCAAATTCCACAGACCCATGGGATATAAAAGCCTGTGAAAGCTCAGGAGCCTCGATTTTGCAAACACCCCATAGTAATGCCTCTCACACAGGTCCACCCATTGCCTCGGGGCAGGTGAGAGTGAGCAATGCTACCCCAGCTGGGTTTGCTGCTCCTGGAGGAACCTGGGAGCTGCAGCAGCTTTTAGCAAACAGCATCTGTCCACCCTCTGTTCCTGGGAGGGAGGATGGCCCCAGGGCTGGGCTGTGTCCCAGGAGCTGGGAAGGCAGGAGTGTGCAGCCCAGCCCACCTTGGGGTCCAGCATCCTCATCCGTGGCTGCTGCCCTCCTTACCCACTGGCCAAGGGCCGTGAACAAACCGGTCTGAGAAGGTCGAGTGGCACGTCGTCACTTTGCTACAGATTTATTTCCGTGTGAATTAATGAAACGGTACACACAATTCCAAAAAAAACCAAAAAAAATAATCTTTTATAGGCCCATAATCCTTCTTTCACAGTACAACGCAACAGTAAAGGATTTAGTCAGTGTAAACAGAAGGTCCAATAGTGATCATCAGCTATCACAGATCAGCTGCACAAACACCACAGCTACGGGGTTAATGCCATTACCACACAAATCGACAGTACCAGTACAAATTATAACTTTACCTACAATGCTTTTTCATGTGCAAAAACCATGAAAATTCAATTTACAGAAGAAGGGCACCATCTCTAAATCTCCGTGGGTGCTGTAAACTGCCTCCTCGGGGCTGTCTTATCTATTTGGCAATAGGTCTCAGGCCCCAATTCTCCAAGGTACCTTTAACTCCATCTGCAGCACACAAACATCAGGGCTCTACATCTGCAAGCCACGCATTTGTGGATGCTCTGCTGCAGCAGAGCAAAGAAAATAATCAGCTGAGGACAAATCCGAGTCATTTATTAAATGTCTCCTGAACTGGAGCTTAGATTCATTCATTCACCAAGGCTTTTCAAAACAGTCCTGGTTGTATTATGTATGGATCATGAGTTCACAGGTAACTCATAAAATTATAATTTGTAACTTTCTTTTTTCTTTAATGTACTAACTGAGCTGCTACTGCAGTCAAAAGTTGAGGCTTATGGTAATGTGTTGGCAAGCTTACAGTGAGTGGGTAAATTATTGAAGTTGAAAGGTCAGAGAAAGAGAGGAATGCTACCACAGCAACGGTAAAACCTCACCCTGGGGCACCTCAGGTGGGAATTTGCACCTCAGCTGGGGATGCCTGGGAGGGAGCCCAGTGCTGCCATTGCTGATGGGACCACGGGCTGTCAGGGGGAGCAGAACTGCTCTGCACCTCCAGCTGCACCAACTCTGTAAATTGAATTCATAGTCAGGCGATACAGGAAAAAACAAGAGGTAGTTATTTATCATACCTCTTCGAAAAGGCAGAACAAACAAAAAACAGGATGTAGAAGTGATGCAGTAAACCTAAAATCAACAGGTTCCTACTTTTTTTTTTTTCTTCTTTTTTTTTTTTGGATTTTTTTTAAACACATGAAGTTAAGTCACAGACATCATATAAAATGCACACTCACTTTATGGAATTCCTGCATAGTAGGAAACAAAGGCCAGCGCTAATCCAACAGCAATGTTAACAGCGGGATGCCATTTACAGGTGCAAGGAAGATGCCCTATCCAAATATAAACAGAGCATTACCCCCCTTCCAGGGGATTCCTATGGCAACACTTACACATTTTGTTCTGAAGGAAAAAGAAAGCATTTTCTTGGGGATAAACTGCCAAAATAATTGGTTTCACATCCATAATTTTAAGGCAATGTTACTTAGACCTGAGAAAATGAAAAACCAAAAAAAAAACAAGTAAATTTATTTTCTCAACTATACATATATACTTGAAATTTCAGGATTTTCTGTCTCCTCCAACTCTCAGGTGGTGCTGGGGAAAACAGGCATGGGGACACTGCTCTGAGGTCTCAGGGTCAGATCCTGAGCGATGCAGAGTTTGTTCCAAGGACAGCTAATGTGAGCTGTGAGTGCCTGAACTCACCTGGCTCTTTTTCATATATTTTTATTTTAAACACCTCTGTTTAAGCCCTCTGGAGAGGGTTAACTCCAGAACAGGCCTGTAGTGCACTAGTAACCCTGAAAGGTTTGTATAGCAAAACCGTAGATAAAATAGACAATAAAATTACATACAGTAAATTTCTGTGATTCCCCCTTTTCAGGAGAAAAAGGATGTCAGGGTTAACAGTTTCACTGCACCTTTAGCCATTCCTATAACTACAGAATAAATCCTTTAACACTAGCGTGAAATCGCAAATTGTTCTGTGCTCTTTCCTGGAAAACAGAAGTTTAAATTAAAATAAAAAAAAAATCAACTCGCAAACATTTCTCATTAAATGGTAAAAGAGACATGAGAAAGGTGGGGTGGGTTCTGCAGACACACAGCATGCTGAGGAGTTACCAAACGAAGTGCAATGGTTTTCAACTCTGTGGGAGGACGGACGGACGGACGGCTCCCCTTCAGTACCACCTGGATGCCCAGTGCCTCTGGAGAGCCCCGGAGGCACCGTGTCCATCTGCAGCCATAAAGCTCGTGTTTGAGGCTGCCTGGGCTCCATGGCCCCATGTGCAGCTGCAGTAGCTCTGCACACCTTGGCTACACCTGTGGCTGCAGGAGAAGGGATTCGCTCGCACAAGGACACGGTCGCTTCCCAAACGTGAAATTTAATTGCCAATTGATGGCTGGTTCTAGAAAGCTGCTTGAGTCACAACTGAAGGATGGACTCAGCCCTAAAATCTGTGCATGCCTGGTTCTGTGGGATCGCCTCCTTCAACCATCCCTCTCTCCTGCTCCCATCTGAGCAGCCAGACACCCACAAGCCTTGCTGTCAGCTTTGGCCGGGGTCTGCCATGAGCTCACTAAAGCAGGGCTTGGGCAGAGGGTCACTAAAAAGCAGAAAGTCTCCAGGTTCCCACAAAGTGAACAAGTTTATCACCATCCACTGCCTGGCAAGAAGGTCTGTGGGCAGATTTTTTACTGATATTTCAAATGTGACTATCCAAAAATCAGAGACCAAAAAAAAACAAACCAACAATCCTCATCTGCCTAGAAAGCGATTTCCACTGCTCACCAGCACCTCCCTACCCTCCTCTCCCAAGTTCAAAGGATGAACAGGGAGTCAGTTCCTTTACCTACCCGCTGGGAACTAAACCCTTCATCAAATCACACATTAACGAAGCTCACTGTGTGCAAAAGACTCTTACGCTAAAACAGTTCCACCCTACGTAGTGCAGTCAACACAGTTTTTAACTTAAATTTGCAGCTTGTTCTTTACAAGTGCTTGGCAGAGAATATTTATATTCTTCTGACACCATATAAATAATATTTATACAGCTTAGACATTTTGAGACATGCATTAGACTTTAGGTAGTACATACTTCTTGATCATATATGCAAATATTACTGTCAATTAAACTGAGCAACCTTATGCTGGACCGTGTCTTGCGTTATCCAGGACGTTTGATGGGGGCTCTGAATCGTCCATGGGCAGGACCAGGCGCGTTCCCCGGATTACGAGTTCATGGTCCCCAAAAGCGAGCTCCCGATCCAGCGCGTCCTCCGAGCTGTTCCCCACGAACCGCCGCGACGTTCCGCTGGACACGACGGAGTCGGTGTTGACAGTGGAGTCCCCGTAGGTCAGACTGATGTCCCCGTCGTTCAGAATGAGGTCAGAGTCATCGTCCTTCAGCTGCTCCTGATTCTGGGGAACAAACGGGAGGGAAGTGCTGTTGAACTCCTCTGGAACAGCTGTTTGCAATCACACGGTGATGGTGAAGGAGCAGACTGAGGCACCGAAGCACAGACTCTGCTGCACCGTGACCATAACAGTACACACCACACACACATCTCTGAGCCCAGGTGACTTGCACCACACACTGATTTCTCTGCACACTGACTAAAAGGGCTCTCCCAGCTCTCCTCTTTCTGGTGCCATACCCAGATACATGGGGAATGCAGTTTGTGTGGCCTTGACAGGACCAAAATACCTATGAGCACAGAAACCCCATCACTGACCCCCCCCAGACACCTCTGGTTTGTCAGGGAACCTGATGCTGATACTTTGCAGACAGGGCAAGAAAACTCCTGCCATGGAGAGCTGCTGCTGCAAGGGGCTCCTGAGCATGGCAATGCTGGCAATCTTTCTGGTTGTGAGTGATGCAGCTGGAGGGGTTGCAGAAATAGCTCAGCTGCAAGGCCAGAAGAAAGCAGGAGATGATAAATTGTGTGTCCTCCCAGCTGGGCCTGGGAAAGGACAGCAATGGCAGCTTCATTGAGCCAGTCACTGAGAAACCACCACGAATACACCACAAATCCCTTCATGACCATACAGTGGGCTGGAAAAGCAAAATGCTCATGGGAATTAGCTCACCCATCAGCCCCAATATCTGATCTCCCCTCTGGCTCCCAGCTCGATGCTGCAGAGCAGCATCCAAAAGAAACACAGAAAGATAAACACGTCAGACCCACCAACCCTGTGACAGAGAGGACACCGATGGACTCACCTCGTATGCCTGCGGACTCGTCAGGCACCGGGCAACGGGCCCACAGCACCCTGGGAGCGTGGTGGTCAGCGGGGGACCACTGTGTGTCAGGAGAGGCTTTAGATAGCTATGGAGAGGGTTAAGGAAGAAACAGGAACAGGATGATGGCGGTAAGTTAAGGGGTGGGATGGCAGCAGTGAGGGAATCAGTGTCTCAAGGAAATCACAGGAAAGAAAGAAACACAAGTGCCTGGAAGCTCAAAAATTATAGGGATGAGAAACATGAATGCAACCAAACAGAGCAGAACATGAGTCAATCAGGACACAGCCCTGGTAAGATGCTCAGCAGCATCATTTGTCCCATCAGCCTGTGCCTCTCAGACGGACACCACTCCTCCCCTAATTCATAGCACAGCACGTGAAAGGGAGGGGCACAGATTTAGCAAGAGGGCTGCAAATGAGAAGCCCCGCTGCCCTTCCTGCCACTGGGATCAAGGAGCCCCTGGGATTGCAGCCTTGGAGACCCCAGCTTTCAATGGAGCTGCCTCTGTGTTCCCACTGATGGCAGGTGAAAATGGTCATTTCTCACAGACACGAGTAGGTGCAAACCAAAACCCAGCAGTGTAACGGGAAAGCTCCTCTGCTAAGCAGGGAGAAAGTCATGCTCCAAGTCCACAAGGGCTGCTTGGGGCAGTGGGATTTGACAAGGCACGCACCGACCGCCATCCAAGGATACTTGTGATCGAAGTTGTACCACATGCGGAAGAGCCAAGCGCTCTCGGCCTTCGTACTCCTCCTCTCGCTCTCTGGGACACCCTGTGGAAGAGCAAAACATTAAACAGGGGCAGGGCTACGTGCAATGACCTGGATCAGGGCTAGGAGACCCCACAGGACACTGGATTATCCCCAGGGGACATAAGAAGACACACCTTCCCACTGTCCCTTCAGAAGAAACCTTTGGGTTTCACTGAGTACAAGGACATTCACACCACAACAGCCTGAAGGTGCTTCCAGCTCACACTCTGCATTTAGCAGCATTTAGCAGCCTTAGGGAGGTGATATCAAAGCACAGAGTGACCATTTTTCTGCTAGAGCCTTCCAGTATCCGGCCCCAAGGTTAAAGTGCCTCAGAGCCAGCGGCTCCATCCAGACATCATATTTAATAGTGACTGACAGGTTCAGCCTCCATCAGATCTCGCCTGAGATTTCTGTATGCAAATAATTGTGTGTTATGGGCACTCCAGGCTTCCTTTTAGTCAGAGAAAAAAAAATAAAACCATTTGGAGGGGACTATGAATACAATTATATATTTCAGAGAAATCTGGCTTACAGGTTTATGGCTCTGGGCTGCCTAGAGCATTTGATGCTTTCTCTCCAGGAGGTGAAAAGCCCAATAAATGGCTCTGAATAAAATGAACCTCCTCCAAGGCGCAGAACCCACACTGAAATCAAGGAGAGCCACAGTCACAGCACGACCAGGCTGCAGATGCATGAGTGAGACAGCTCAGAGCTAACAGGCAGGAAAACTCCCAAGGCACCAGCATTTAGCTCAGTGTGGTCAGTGGTTCTGGGCCTGCCCCATAACTCCCCACAGGAAACAGGGAGCAAAGGAGGGGTTGAGGGTATCCATGGGTAAAAGCGGGACAGAAGATGCTACATAAAAGCAGTCAGTAAATGGTGTTTCTGTACTGCCCTGGATGCTTGGATGAGGTAGAGAGCCTCCATGTCATGCTCATTTTGGGATTTATTTCAAATCCAGCAAGGGAGAGATCAGTCTATTGCAGCAGCAACGTGGACTGACTAAACAGTCCAGCATTACTTCTGTGTTCTTCTTTCCAGATGAGTCAAAGCAAGGCTCATTCTAACCCCAGACAGCACAGAAAAACTGTGACTCCCACTGACTGCAAACTCTTTCACCAACGGAGCTAAAAACTCTCCCACAGCTGGAAGGAAGCGGAGAACAGATGGGCATTCACAGGGTCTCGATGTAACCCCTGCCCCAATGGGTGCAGTGCAGATCCCTCTGCAGAGTGAAATCCACTCACCACGTTCTCCTGATCTGCATCCACACCGACCCTGTGGAGGGGAAAACAAGCACAGGGTTACACACACAATGCCAGGAGGGTCCATGCCAGGCTCCAGGGGGGAAGGATGTGATCTTCCTCTTGTCTCTTTAAACCAAGCAGCTTAACCGAAGAGCAGGAGGAGGGAGAGGACGTGCTGTGGCAGGAGAGCCCTGTGCACTCACCGGATGTTCAGGCAGGACAGCATGGCCGTGGTGCCCCCGCCGAACACCCACACCGTGAAGAAGACGATGAGGAGTGTTGTGCTGAACATCATCTGCCGGGCGTACGTGGCCGTGTCGCGGATGGCCAGGGCGAAGGCCATGGCTCCTCGCAGCCCTGCCAGGGAAGGGACACTGCAGCACCCAGGTCAGAACAGCCCACCCCCACTGCCAGTGGGGTTTGCACCTTGCTGCCCCACATCTGGTCCTGCCCCTTGGATGGCACATCCACAACCAGAGAAGAACAGTGATGATTTTATCATCACTCCTGTCCCACGCCATGCACTCAAAGCGGGGCAGGAGGAGCTCATTCCCACACCCCCAAACCAAGGCATTCACACTGCCCAGCCTCCTCTCCAGATGTTGCCCATAAGAGATTTAAAGTTGAATAAGGAATATTCCCAGGTTCTCAGGGGCAAGGAGGTGCCAACAGGCCACACGGGTTGGAGGCAAGGCTGCAGTAACATACCAGCAAACATCATCATGTGCTGCAAGTTTGTTCCGATCTTATTTCTTCTCCCCAAATTCAGTAAAAATGACAGTGGGTAAATATTGGCAGCTCTTCCTAGGAAGATAGCAAGCTGTATTTGCACATGTTAAGGAAATTGCTCTTCCTGTGTCTCCCACCACATCCCACCTGCATGGAGAGCCAATTTCTGCTGCCTGACGGAAACGCTGGGGAGCCACAGAAATGCTGGTTGTCGGGCTGCAAGGACAATAAACCAGCTCCAAGTGGAACAGCAGTGTGGTGAGAGCAGGCTACTGCCTCACTGAAGCAAAGCACACACTGCAATTCAGGAGTATCATACAGAGACAAGCACAAATAAACAAGGGAAATGATGAAAGGATGTGTTAGGCAAGTGAGAGGAGAGAAAAACCACCATTTCCACTGTATGCTTTCCCCTGCCAGGTCCATTTTCCACCCCAAGAATTATTTGTCTTCTGTGAAGCTCGAGTTATCACAGCTACGACAACCCCTCTGACATTCCCTGGCATGCCACACTTCACAGCTGGGTTTGAAGCTTTAAGCCAAGTCCCATTCCCAAAGATTATTCAGCAAAATGAAAGCAGCAGCAGTTCAGAAAGAAAAAAAAAGTAATACTCTTTCTGTTTTCATAGCCTGTGAGATACAAGAATCACCAGCCCCTTCATATTGCTTTTTATCTTTGAAGCCGAGTCTTTTAATACCAGCACCCAGATGGCAAAAATAATCTTGGAGCCAGTATTCAGTGCAGCCTCGAATAATGTGGAAAATGCTTCCAGCTTTTATGTTCTTTCCTGAACACCACGAATTTGCATAAGAGACGTATTTCATGATCTCTCTCATGAATGAGCTATTTCATCAGCGAGTTAGCCAGTTCCCACTGAAGAGCCACAGCACAAAATTCCAATATAAACCAGCCAAATGGCATTTCCCTGCTCTACACCTCCCTTACCCCACTGCAACCCCACAAAAGCTCATTGCAGAAATCCAGCTGAGCCTGCTGCAAACCCACAGGCCACATTGGCAAGTAACAATGTTTTATTTATCAGTATAAATGTGTGTCAAGTGAATGCAAAGGGTGAAAATAATTCTGCACATTTAACTGGCTTCCCTGTGATACGAAAAAAAATTCCTTCAAAATCTCTGGTTTTTTTGAGACACACCAGGGCCAATCTCTTGTCCCCGTCAGCATCAGCCTGCAGAAGTGGAAATCCTTTCTCATTACATCATTAAGAGGCATCTACTGTAGCTTTAACTGTGCTGTTTGACCAAAAAAAAGGTTTTTTTCAGGGTTAACAAAGTGGACTAACAGAGAAAAGAGGAAATAAATGGCTAAACCAGCCACTCGTGGTGCCACGCTGGCACGTGACAGCCTGGCATTCGGCATCTTGGTCACACTGAATGACAAGTCCCTGCAGCAGCTGATTCAAATGCCCACGAGAGGAGAGAAGATGGGAGGAAGGAAAAAAAAAAAACAGAAAAACTGGGAAAAGAATCTCCTTATCTTCTTAAAATAACCAGCAAAGGCATCACTACGTGACAGAAATCCCCTTTTAAAAATAAAACTAAACTGCATTGGAGAAAACCAAACCCACTCATTTGAATGAAAAACACATGAGAGGGAATGAGGCACCTCTCCCTTTCTTGCTTTGTCTTATAAAATGGGCTCCAAAGGATACGAAAGCTCCCACCACAAAGGTAGGGTTAAAGACATGGTTCTGGAAGGTGAACAGTGCAAGTCCCATGTAGGAGAAGATGAAGTTTTCTGCCAAGAAATTCAGAAGCTCAAACAACTGAAAGAGAAAAACAAATTAAAAGCGAGTTAGACATAATAGAGATTGTAACAAGAAAAGCACGTCAGCCCATCCATCACCCAATAAATACTTCTGCAGAAGCAACCCTAGTAAAATCCAGCTGTAGGAAGACAGATGCATCTAATTCTGGTTAGAGGGAAGGAAAAAATATTCAACTTGAAATTCAGAGAGGCTGAAGGGGGCTGAGGAGTTCTCACCTGCTTAGTTCTGTGCTGGGACTCTGTAGATAAGTTGTTATAGGTATAATGGGCCTGTGTGATCCCACAGAAGAGCACAGCCACCACACCTGAGGAGCAGAGCATCATGTTAGACTCCTGGTCATGAAAAGGGAGCTGAGCAACACCCCAGTAGTGTAGGGGACTTAACGCAGTAACCCCAGAACCCAGAGAAATTAAACTTCTTTAAGCAGAGGGAGAACCCCGGCTGCAATTGATACTGGAAGAAGCAAAACTCAGTGGCCCCATCACCCCTGCAGATCTCCATCCCAGAGGCAGGGCTGTGCTGGAGCTTGCCTGTAAAGCCGCAGGCTTCAGCCAGCAGGAATGTGCTCCAGGACATCAAAAAGAACAAGCCAGTCTCCAGCAACGGGAACTCCCGAAGTTTCGTGAACTTGGTGACGTTGAAGATGGTTAAGGACAATTTGGAGGGACACTGCAGGCTAAGAGCATATCAAATCTAATTGTGCATCCCATCAACACTATGCAGTCTGCCCTTAAAAAGGCCATGGCACTGCCCTTCCTTAATTTAGGGGAAAAAAACCCATGAAACATCTGGGTGAGATGCAGCACAGCAAAAGAAGAAGCTCTCATGCAGAGAAAAAAAACCAACACTTGGAAAAAAAAAACAACAACAAAAAGGATATTAAAGCTGTCACAACTCCAGTAGCTGCTCCCATTGCAAAAGATCCACTGAATATCCCCAGGAAGATCCCGATGGACTTGAACATCGCTGTGACATCAAACGTGTGGCTGTTGTCGCCCGCTGGCTGATACGCAACTATTGAACTGGAAGAGGGAGGGAAAGCACACACAAAACACTCCTTAGTCTGGAGGCAGAGGCACCTCACGGTGCTACATGAGCCTTGCAAAGTGCCGTGACTGCTGAAGCCACTGAACCTGAGGAATTGGGGAGACACTGCAATCCCCTGGGATTGCAGCACACCCACCCTGTCCCAGGGAGTTTGGGATCCCCCTCCCTACCACCGGCTGTCTGCATTTCAGCCACCCCTCCCAGGCATGGCTCTGCATTTACTCCTAGAGAGCATCAGACCAAAGCCTGTCCCTCAAATGATCTGTCATTTATGATGGTATTTCGGGGGTTTGGCACCAGCTCTCTGTAAAAGCCAAGTGCTGTGGGACCACAAACCATTCAAGTGGGAAGCTTAAATTTCTCCATCGACTCCACCGAGGCGGCTCATGTGAATATCCCCTGGAGAACTGTAACTTCTGCTGTTTTGCCACATTTAACATGCACTACATTTAGTTTGCACTGCTCTGAGTTCTGAAGTGCAATACCACAGGGTAGCAAGGCAGATGGCACCGTGCCATTCACAACAGAACACTATTCTCTGCACCCACCAAACCTCAGCAGACCCTTGTGATGAGATGGCAAACAGGTCTGCCACGCTGATCCCATTACTGAATCTGCTCCCTGCCAAGTCCTGATGAGCCTCGCCTCGCATGAGCAATTCCACTGTTTTACCTGGAAAGGCTGGGATACCGGGGGGCCCTTACCCAGCTCCTAAATCCCATTCATAGACTCCTTACATTGCTTTCTTTGATATAAACTTACCAAAAACATTAACTTCCTAGTTAACAATTCCTTGGCTGGCTCTCTTAAAACTCCTGTATGTGAACTTTAAACACTGTTTAACCTGCTGAGTTATGCTGGAACAGGCACTTACTGCCTTGCACACACATCCTGCATCTTTCTCTCCTAACTACACACTAACATTTTCCTGCAACAAGAATGACAGTCCCCCCCTTTCCAACATATCACGGGTCACTTCCTTTGCTAAACTTCCCTGCCTTTAATACATTTCATTTTTCTGCATTGCCTTTTACACTGCAAGCTGCAGATTTCTCCCTGTGATTTAATTCCTTTCATCAACTCCATTTTTTACTTCTCATTCACCAATGTGCTCTTGTTCTGGGGTTTGGGGTTTCGTGGCTTTTTTTTTTAAATCCAGACTGGTTTCATTTCCCCTCCACAACCAACTCTTTGGGTGTTGGCTTCGTGTTTTAATCTCTTACAGTTCTCCTTCTGGCTTTGGTTTTTGCATCGCTAATAAGACCTTATTGCCAGCTGCCTGTGGGGATCCCCGTGGTGTTTAGTCTCTGTGAAACCTCCCTTTGGAAGAAGCAGGTAGAGACCCTGTGGCTGCATTTACCCCACTGCTCCCAAACCGCAGCCCCAGCACCTCACTGCCCACTGGCTTTCAGTTCTGGGTTCAATTCCTCTTCATCCTGCAACAAGTTCCCTGCTGCTGCAAGCCAAGCCAGGCCAAGGCAGCACAAGGCAGCAACAGAAAGGCACGGGTCCTGCTCTCTTAGCATGGGAACAGACATTTGTCTGGGGCTGAAAGCAGGGAGAAGAGGGGCCTTGGAGCACCCAGCTCCTGGCAGAAACCCCGTGCAAGGAGCTGACAACACTCCCTGGGGCAATCACCAATCCCACGCACTCATCCAGCTGTGGCTGGAGCTCCACTTCACCCTGGAACAGGGTGGGATCCACCACCATCTGTCACCCAGGTGGCAGCTCCTCCAACAGCACAGCCCACCTGCCCAGAAACCACCCACTTCCTCGCCTTCCCAGCAGCTCCTAACTGGGGAGCAGGTCCTGCTGTGCTTGTGGGAGCAGAACCATCCCCGTGTGGTTCGCCCACTTACGCCACTGCTGTGAAACAGGCAAATGCCAAACTAAATTTAAAAAAGGGGAACCATAAGTAGGAGCTATGGACTACTCCTGGAGGAGCTCTCCTCCTTGGCACAAGAGACCCTCACCTCCTTCTTGCATCCAAGACGTGGTTATGTGCAGGTGACTTGAACTACCTGCACTGAATGTGAGATACCTGTGGTGCAGCCTGGGGCTGCCTTACACTGCTTATGGCTGACAGTGAAGACAGACCAGGGCAAGCTTTAAATCAGAGAGAGGACAACTGCTGAGATGCCCTTGAGAAGCGCCTCATGCTGCCAGGCCCCTCTGCCCAAAAACTCTGCAGCAAAATTAAATAACTGCTGACTGAGCTCAGAGCTGCTGCCTTGGTGCAAATTATCCTGTTTTGTAGAGGGGGTGGACTGAGCTCAGCTTGTGGAGAGAGGAAGGCAGGAAATCAGAGCAACAGCTACAAAGCTGGTACTAAAACAGTGCAAGAGGTAAATCACTGCACGCAGTGCCATCACCTACGTGTGATCCACCACAAATTCCATTACTCTGATGCTGAATCCACCCACTCCCACCCAGAACCTCCCAGCACAGGCTGGGAGACCCCGTCCCTTCCTCACTCAGGATCACTTCTGAAACACAATGTGGGCTGTGCAGCGTTTCCCCTCGCACCAGCGGTGACACATCCAGCACAAGAGCCAGAGTGAGCAATACAAACAGTTCCAGAAACCCCAACAGAAACACTCAGTTCAGTAAACACAGCTTACGCGGGTGGCAATTCACAGCTCACAGTAAGTTACTTGCTGCCTCCAGTAAAACCCACACAACCAGCACGCTGGAGTGACAAGTATTCCAGAAATATTTTCTGCATTAGTCTGAGCTATATGTTAAGCTGTCACCATTGCAGATATTATATATTTCCAAACAAATTCCCGCAATGACAACACAGTGAAGAAGCAGATAAAATACGTCCTGCATGCAGAGGACATAAAATATTAAAGAATATAAAACATCCTTTAGAAAGGCAGCAAGCTTCCCCTGTGTTTAGTCCAGGGCATTAACTCCAGCCGTAAGAAGCACCACCTTCTCAATGCACAGAAAGTGGGGAGAAAAAGGAAACAGCTGCTTTACCAGCTATTTCCACCTAAACAAAAGCAGATATTTGTGGATGGGAATGAAGGCAGGTAAGAGAAAAGCCATCAGCAAGGGTTTTCAGCAGGGTCCTGTGGCTGAAATGCAGACATGGTGCTTTTCCTGTTTCAGAGGGACATAAAAACTGACCCATATGGATGGGTCAACTGGCCATAAAAGCAAAATAGAACTATCCATCGTGCAGGGGGAAGTTGTAAGGACAACCTGTAATCCCAAGTCTGCAATGAGGACATGCATCAGAAGGTCACTACAGCTTTTTGGGACACTTAATATGCTCCTGCAAACACCCTTGCTCCTATTTTACAGGAGCAAGGTCAGGTGGCTCCCCCCTCAACACCTGACATGTAACATACATAACAATTAAAAATAAGAACAGAAGACACTTACGAAGACAGCACTATGGCAACGGCATCATTGAGGACGCTTTCGCCAAAGAGAAGGGCATACAGCTCAACATCAACCTGGAGCTCGTGGAATATGGCAAGGACAGTCACTGACAAAGAGAAAAATAGAGAGACGTTCAAAAGGTGCTGTTATTTTGGTGTAATCAAAGACAAAACGTCCCTTATTAGAAAGCTGCCTCACTGCACATCTGTGCCACTCTGCTGTGACGGTGCCAGCTGCCCCCCGTGCTCCCTTTGACAGTCCTCCTTCTGCTATTTCACATTTGGATTTGCTTCATCACTTCCCTCCGCCTCCTTTTACTAAAACACATCCTGGTCTACTGAATCTTTTGCAGGCAGACATAAAGCTCTGCTCTGACCTTCCTGGGGGTCTGAGCTCATGGTGCCAGTACCCCAGTACCATGCTGGCAAGAGCCATCCAGCTGTTGGGATGCCGTTAGCTCGGAGCATCAGGGAGAGTCTTCCTCCACCTGCAGAAGACCGGGAGGATCAGGCTTGTCCAGAACAATGACTGCCTTTTCCTTCCATTCCTAATACTTCGAGATAAATCTGCAGATTCAACACAGGGTGACACACTGGAAGTGCCAGCACAGATGTGTAACAATTCAGACATGACTGGAAAAAAATCAGGCATTGGCTCAGACCCCACGTGGGAGTTTCTGTGATTTACGGCCACACGGCAGATATTGGAGTACCCTCAAGCCCTTCCATGATCCAGAGGCTCCATGAAGATAATGAAAAGCAGAAGGCTTTGTGTATGAGCCTTGCAAAACCATCTAAAGCAAGACAGAGATGGTCATCAATCAGGCACAGGACAGGCTGCTGCCAAGGGCTGAGATAATTCCAATCAACTTCTGTGAAAATCCTTTCAAACAGCACTCAGGGACTCACTGGGGCACACTGGGAGGGTTTAACCCCTTTATGCCCTGGGAGATGCTCCATTTTAACCTGTGTAATCTTCTTGTTCCTATTTCAAAACCTGAAGGAGGGACATGACACTGACAGCTTGCCTGCAGCATTTCTAAGCATTACTTCTACCTACAATCCTGGCCTCTGCCCACCTGCCATCAGACCTTCTACACCACCACCACTTCTGTGGGGTGATCCCCACTTTAGAAATGTGCCCCCATTTCAGTGTTGACTCCCCAGCTAAGTTCCAGGGAGGAAAATCCATCTTGCAGCCACATGGGAACAGCTCCCTGTTCAGGGAACTGAAGGCCTGATCCAACCTGAACAACTGAACACCCAACCCAGGCACGTTTGAAGAAGCTGGGAAATCACTTTTTAAAAAATAAAAATAGCAGCAGTAATAGTCACACCAATACCTGGCAAATCTTAGGGAAACATGAAAAATAAATTATTACAAGCTCATGAGGAATGCACATCTCACACCTCCTCCTGGCAGACAGACATGGCTACTGCCACGCTGTGCTGCGGGTTGTGCTCTGCAGTGTTATTCCTGCATATATGCTTATACATATGGTGCTCCTCATTTTGCTTTTGAAAATAAAAATGACTGATTGTCAAAATGAACAGGTAAAAGTCCCAATTCATCTGGAAATGACACTTGTTTCAAAAGGGCAGAAGACTGGGCTTATCCAGGTGTGTAATCTCTCCATTCCAAGCAAAACTGACCAATATCTGCATTTAAAAATATCCAACAAAAGTACTGTAGCATTAGGAAGGGGGTGATGCTGCCACCCCATGCTGCTCTCAAAAGTAGTAGCCAGTCTACAAAGGAAGGAATTCAAGCCCTGCTCAGCAAAGGGCAGGAACAAAGAGAGGCCTTTTTGCAGTCTTGTGTTTTTACACGAAGTCGGAGCATACAAATAAACAGCTACCACACAAAAGCAATCATGAACTAAGTACAATTCAGTTAGATAAGGCATGTTTTTCATAGCTTTGATTTATAAAGTGCATCAGTAGACCAAGATGTTACTACTGTCCTCAGTACTGCTCATTAAGGTGTTTCATTAATCTAATTTCAATTAGATTAAATCCTATCACAATGGAAGCAGGAGAAAATAGCTCAACTAACTAAAACTATAAACTGAACCCTCCCCACATTAGACATCTTGTTCTGCATCAGCTGCTGGGACACAATGGCAGCAACACAGTGGACCTGTCCCAAAACCCAGCAAAGTCAAGAGAGATTTCACTGCAAACAAGGATTCAGGAAATCAGAGGTTTGAAAACTATGTTACACAAAACTGGAAGGAAATAAAAAAGCACAGAGACAAACTGGATCTCTAAGAATCCCACAAATAAATTAAACTCCAAAATTCAAAAGGAGGGAACTTGCAGAGGTTTCAGACTTTCTTCCCCTCAAAACAGACCAAAATACAGGTAATATGAGGGGAAACATAACGATTTAACATACCTGGGTCAGTAGCTGACACGATGGCACCAAATAGGAGGCAGTCAGTGAAGTAGAAGTCTCCCCCAAGCTGCCCAGTGACTTTCATCAGCGCCACACAGCCATACACAACAGAACTGGTGATTAGAAGAGGCAATTACTCATCTCTGCAGTGCATTAAAACAACATTAAAATGGGCTCAATTCCCCTGAATTTGCCAGATAACCTCAAAAGTTATCCAAATGCCAGAACATCAAGGAACAGGATCAGCTGAGCCTGGTGAAACCCCAGGGCCATGATCTTGGAGGTGAGTGCAGGACCATACACACCAAAGCACCTGCTGCACTCGACCACAAACACAGTGCCAGAGAGGAACTGGGACCAGAACTCCTCAATGAGCATAACACAGCTAAAGAAAAGCAGGAGCCAGGCTTGTGGGATCCCACCATCACTTTTGCAGTGCTCACATGAACACCATTCAGAGGGATGACCTCGGCCTGACTTCGAAATGGCCAAAACTTTCAGCGAGGAACAGATAATGCAGATGCTGAGCTTGCCTGAATCCACTGGACTCCAAACACGCTATGTTTTCCCAGCCTGTGTGCTCAAAGCAAGAATCATCAAGCTCCCTCTGCACAGAGGGATAAATAATTTGAAACACATCTGTGCTCACCAGGCACCTGTGTTTATGATCCTGCCTTTCTACTCTTGTGTCTCAAGCTCATTAGGGCTATGCTTTCAAGAATGTGAAGCTGCTGGTTTTTCAAGATAATCTTCAGAGAACTGTGAAACCTTCCTTGCCATGAATGACTATTACCATGGGATGCTGAGAGAGCACTCTGCAATTAGACAGCAACCACTCTGTCCACACAGCAGCAGTCTGGACAGTAAATAGTATTATTTGCTGCTGCAGAGCAGTAGTAGCAGAGCCTGTGAGACATTTCAGAGCTGGGATTAGCATCTGCAGCTCCAGGCTCAGGCATTGCCTCCAAGCACAGCTCAAACTCCTGTGGAAGAACCTGACCAGCTCCATTTACTCACCCGATCACCAGGCATGAAATGGCAGTGCCGAGAAAAGCGTATGCCAGGATGGATCCCAAGTTTCTGAAGAAGTGCCTCTAGAAGTAGAAAAAAACCACCAAAACTGAATTATATTTTGCTAACAATTTATTTCAAGCCTGCACAGGCACCTACAGTGTCAGCAGCAACTTGGACCCAGCTCAGGCATCATGAGCTGGACACGCAGGAGGTGCCCAGCACAGCACACTGCCAGACCAGCAGTTAAAGCAGCATTAATAAACATGAATATACCATTTTCTTGTACCTGTGTATTTAATAAGGTGCTGTTTCAAGTCCTGGGAACTGATTTCCTAACCCAGCAGCGTTCCTCCTTCCTTCTCCCGCAAGCTAAACAGCATCATTTTCCTCTCATTCCAAGTCAGCATTTCAGAGAGCTGCTGCTTTCTAAAAGCTTCCCACACTCCTATGTGTTTGGAAAGCAGGGATGGCTGAAATGGCCTGGCTGACCTCAAAAATCCCTATGCAAACCCATGCTGGAAACTGTTGAAGTCACTGACCCTTTCCAGGGCAAAGGGACAGATGAGAATGACTGGGGCACTCAGGTCTGCTTCCCTCAATCCTGCATGTGCTGGGGAAAACCATACCCACCTCCACCACCCTGGTCTGCTGAGCAAGCATTAAAGCACTTGCAAGTATTAAAAATTCTCTGGAGGCAGAGGAACTAAAAACGTCGGCACTGTAAAGGCACGTACCCTTTTCAAGCTGTAGCCTGCATAAAATATAATTGGAGGAAGCAAAATGTTGAAAAATACTTCAGGATCAAAAGTCACCTGTTAAGAAAGATAAAAAAAAAAACAACAGTAAAATGATTTGTTAAAACTTTGTAAGACAAAACACAAATAAGAAAGTAATAAATGGAGGAAACCCTGAACCCCCCTCAGGTGAAATGCTGTTGGGTCAACGCCAAGGATGTGTCTTCTGGGATCTTCTGGAGACACATCCCAGAGTCTATACATATACATATATAAATTAAGATCAGCTGAAACTAGAGTTTCATTAGATTGTGTTCAACTTATAATTTATAGCTGATCACAATCACAAGTTTAAAAAACAAAAATAAAATCACTTAACCCAGCAGAGCCAGGACTAACCCCATGGAGCGAGTGGGAAGCACCGCTCACCTCTCCAGTTGCCAACTCCCTTACCTTTCTCAGCATCTCATTATCCTGGACGTTGTTGAGCTCCTGGGCACTGATTTCCCCCTTCAAGGTGTACTCGTAGTACTTCCCACTGACATTGACCAGCAGGGTGGCAGGGCTGGTCTGCACCTGGCAGCTCAGTGTCACGTTGTTGACGTCGCTGGGGACGTGGATGCCATAGCGCAGGACCACTCCGACCAGGACACCTGGGCAGGGACACAGGCTGGTGAGACAAGCCATGGCAAACTCCTGGGATGATCTCTTTGGGCGTGGATGCAGCATCAGGTATGCTGGGATCCTGACACTGCTCAGCTCCTGAGCAGAACCACCAGCCAAATAACTGCCCATGTGAAATCAAACCATCTTCATCCCCCGTCAGCCATGCAAACATTCCATGCTCATGTGGACTTCCTAACACAGCCATGGATGGGTCCTGGAGGCTTTTAATTACCCAGCAATCAGTCAGACCCTCACTCCAGTGCAGCAAACAGCTGACATTGAGGGCACACTGGGTCTCTTGGGGTGAGCACATGGCTGGGCACCTGGGCCAGGTGCTGCTCACGTGTGCCCAAACTATGCACGTTACACCCCAAAACCTGACACTAATACATCAAACTCTTCATTTTGGTAGGGGATTAAAAGCGATACCCAGCAACCACCAACAACACTTTGAGGCTGACAAGAATCCTTTCTAAGGTGCTGCAGCACCATACAGCCTCCTGCCACACCAGCTCTCCCCTTTTTTATAAAACCATGAGAGTTTTCCAATCCAGGCTGACCACCCAGACCTACTCCTCGCCCCTGCAAGCTTCAGTTCTGCACCACAAGCAGCAGCCCCAGGGCAGCCCCAAGACCCAGCTCAACTGCTACAAAGGAGCATCATGGGGTTAATCTGCAAGTCAGCAATTTATACAGCATTTTTCTTTTGTGCTCTGAGGTCTCACATCCAGATTCTCACCCACAGTGTGTTGAGTGCTCTTCTGGCAGAGATTTTTGACATCTGCAGGATGGGGAGGAAAAGTGTCCCACAAGACACCTTTCTGTATAGCCTTCAGCACAAAGGGGTTTGGAAACTTCTTGGTTAAGGCAGCCCCAAGTCGCCACAGAAATCCTGGATCTTAACCCCATTTCTGAACCACACATTTATGAAAAGCTTTCAGACATGTGAGAAGTAAACAGAGACCGCAACACTGAAGGCTTCTCCATTTGCCTCCAAGGACGCTCTCGCTTCCTTGCTGTTGCCTTAATTAAGACCTTGCTCTGTGCTTTCCTACAGGCAGGGCACAACCCCGACTGAAAGGAACACCCAACTCTTTCTGTGCCACCATCTCACAGGAGCAGAGCCTGGATAGGAGTTGTGGCTGGGCAGGACACCATGGGGTTCCAGGGCATTCAGCATCTCCTGCAGCCAGTTCCTGATCTGACACCCACTTTTTGCTTTCTCTTCCCTTGACAGAAGTTTTCCAGGACAAGATTTGCTCCTTTTCCTTTGCCAGAAGAAAAGCCCCCACCTCCCATCCCAAGGGATGCCACACACTGCAGGGCTAACTGAGCACACATCCAGGCCATGAGTGGGGGCAGAGGAGCTGTCTGCAGACAGACTCAGCACTGCTGACCTACCACCCCAGTGACACAGTCAGCTCTGCCCAGGGACTGCACTGAAACTGGGGAGCTTCACCCAAAACTCTGCTCTAACACAGCATTTCTGCAGCACAGGTGAGCTAAAAGGCTACCGACGCTTTTAAGCCATGCACCATGAACCAGGTGCTCCACACATGCTTTATCCTGCACTGAATCACCCCAACAGCAGCAGAACAGGTCACTCTCAGCACATCAGGCATGGTCAGCTCCAGCAAGGAGAGCTGCTTCAGGGCACATCACACTGTGAGAACTGCTTTTGCATCAGCATCACCTACAGGGGACACCAAAGAGGAATTCTATTGCTTACTTTTCTGCTATCCTCTTTGTTCCTGTGATCTTCCCATGATCCAGAAATAAAAGTATAGAATGCAGGCAAGGATGTCAAGCACATCAGGACACCACAGTATTTACACGAGCATGAGGCAGGGGGGTGCAGGGCACCACAGCAGCAACACAAAACACCCTGTCTTCCTTTCACCCAGATGATGATCCCTGAGGTACCATGGGAAACAACCAAAACTCTTCAACGGGACAAAGAGAGCTTCAAAGGGTTAGTTACATCTGCTTATGGCTGTTAGAGTACACCATGTTTTGTAGTCCTCCAGAGCTACCTGAAATGGCCTTTAAAAAGTCTGTCCTTGAAAAAAATAGTTGATTTTAGAGCTTCATGCAGGAGTCAGAACCCTGCAGCAGCAGCAGCAGCAGTTGCCTGCACTTGCTGAGACAGAAACCCACCCAGCAACCTCTTTAATGCCTGGGCTCAGCACTGTGACAGGAGAGGCCACATAGGAGGAAGGAGGGACAGACAGAAGGACATTGCTGCTGGAAATTCAGAAGGGATCCTGACTCACCCGCCTCTCCACTCTTAATCCCTGTCCCAAAGCAGCCCTACATCTGATAGCATCCCTGCTCCTCCTCACTGTCTCACTTATCCAGGCAGCTGTTCCGGCCCTGCGTGCCAGCCGTGCTCCAGACACAGCCAAATTCCCACTCTGGCCAGGAATGGGGCAAGGGAAAAGGGACAGATAAACCTACAATACCTGCCAAGACCACTGTGCTTGAGGCTCCCAAAATCAGGACTTTATCTTGCCCAGTAACAGGCTGCCTGGGAGGCTCCCAGGGCTCTCCAGACCAGGTGGGAAAGGGCAGCATGTGCAAACACACATGTGCACAAATATCTCCCAGGCACCGAGCGTGACCCAGCATTGCCCAGCAGCTCCCAACTCAGAGACACCACTGGAGTTCCCTGCAGGGAAAGCATCCTGCTGCTCCACTGAAAACCAAGCATTCTACCAACATTGAATGCCCCACCAGCAGCCCCTGCTGCCCAACAGTGGACCTCAAAAGAACCCTCCCCAACTAATGATGGTCGCTGGTGGCACTTGGGACAAACCTGCCAAGGTTTTCCTGACACTGAACCCAGTCCTAAGCTCAGGGTACCTGGACCAAGCCCAGGGGACTGTGTTGGTGCTCCTGGCTCTGACAGCCTCTTAGGAAAAGGCTCAGACTCTCCTGGCACTCACAGGGCTGCCCAAGCAGCAGCCCGTGAGCCAGTCCACCAGTATCAACATGCTTTTACAGCCAAAAGCTTTACAAAACTGAGCCCTGGGAGGGAGCTGAGCAGAGGGAACCTGACACCAAGGAAGCTGCCAGCCAAAACCTGCAAGGAGTAGAGAAGCTGAAGGCAAAACCAGTAAATTAATTGAGTTCTTTTATGCGAAGTGCAAGAGATTATTTTCATTGCATTTCTCCCAACTTCATTAAAAAGAACAAAAGCCCATGGGCTTTTTTTTTAAGGTGCTGTTGAACATTTCCGAAGTAAGGTTTTAAATGAAGACTAATATATTACCAACCCAGCACTTAACAACAATGGAAACAGACAGGATCCCCAGGCGAGCATTAGTCTGGACACCGAAAGGAAAGAAAAATGCAGCGAGCAACTGAAGGCATCCTGACAACAAGCAGTTTAGACACACACAGTCCAGGGGCCAAGTGAAAACAAGTACAAGGAAACTAAACTTCTAGAGAAGATCCTGCCACGTCCACCATCAGACCCTGAGAAGAACTGAAACAAAATTATTCAATTAATCATCCTAAACACTGAGCACCTCAGATGTAGGAACGTCATTTTAAACACTGGAATGAAGCTTATGGGTACTAAACACCTGTTTTCTATCACTGTGAAATGATTCCAGCCTGTGTCCAGCTCTTGAACATCAGCTTTGAACTGACAGTGTGATTTCTGAAACAGAAGTCCACCCAGAGCAAGAGATTATAACTTTGAGTAAAAACACAGACACCAAGGAAACTGATGTGTTTCACCAGAAGAGTTGTATGCAAGAGTTTAATTTGACTTAGTTGTTGTCAGTTTTCTTAAACAGAAAAAGACAAGCTTTTGCAAATTGTTTCTCTTGCCCAGATTTCAGAGTCTGTTTTGCAGCCCTTCCACATTTTCAGTGAACTTCCCTGGGGTTGAAAGCAACACAGGGAGCCAGGACAGCAATACCTGCCTTCTTCCCTGCAGATTTTAAGTTGTCATTGTAAAACAACAGCATCTCACCACTCCTTGGGAAATTACACATCCCTTTTTCCATGGCAGTTGCCACTACTTGAGAAGCCAAAAACCTTGATGCCAGGGAAAAACTTGGGATTTTCTGCATGATCAAACAGGTGACATTACTGATTTTGCCAGCAATTCTCTGAGCACAGTCTGCAGAACAATAGACAGAAAAGATGCATTTCATGGATCAGTAGGAGACTGAAACAACCTGGATTGTGCTCTGAGAACACTGACAGCACTCAGGTAGGTGAGAGAGAATGGAGGATCAAGAGGAAGAAAACTCCAGGAGAAGAAGAACAAGGTTAAGGGCAAGTTTGAAAGCATGAAAGGAATAGAAAGTTGCGTGTCAGGAATGCTGGGGCAGCAGAAGGAAGACCTTCCCCGCAGCACAGCTCCTGTCCTGGGAGGTGACCACCCCTGCCCTGGGCAGGAGGCCATCGGACACCTGCGCCCACCTCAGCCGTGGCTCGAAGGAATCTGAAAAGGCTGACCAGGATTTTGTGCCTCTGGGCTGACGCAAGTGTCTCCACCCCTTCATCTGGAAGGACACTTCAAATTAACTGAAATTTAGGATCACAAAAACCAAAAGCCAACAGCCAGAATAGGTCAAGTTACAGCCTTCAGAACAAAGCTTTCTGCTGGGCGGGGGATTCTGCTCTGACCAAGTGTGGTCACACATCACCCACAACCAGCCAGGGCAAGGGCAGCACAGAGGAGAGACACTAAGCACAGCATGCAGTAGAACACGCCTTCTCAATCCTGGACTCAACAAATCTTGTCTAGATAAGGATCCCTGACCATGTTAATCACATCCCCACAACTCCCAGTCCTACTTTGGTTGAACTCCGGATAACTCAGGCAGAGCCACATATGGCACCTCCATACAGTGATTCAGGCCACTTCACGAGGCCTGAATGTCACCTCACTAAATCACAGGCCACTGCTAAAACCCAAATGGCTACAGACCCACTCCCCTGACCCACAGCCTTGCTCCACTTCTTGTGAGAACACACATAGGCTTCCTCACCAAGAGGTCCTGTCACAGCAGGAGGAGGAAACCCAAAAGTAAAAGCTGGTGTATACAGGTCCCCGAGAGGCAGAATGCAAGGCTGCTGGCTCTGCATGACAGAGGGTAGAAGCATCCCCCAAAGAGCCTCTCCACTCTTCTTGGACAGCTTCTGGAAATTTGGACGCTCTAAACACAGGATGGAAACAAAGCCTCTGGCCCCAGCAAGCAGGATCACAGAGTGGTTTTCAGCTGGAAGGGGACCTTGAAGATCATCTACTTCCAAGCTCCCTGCCACAGGCAGGGACACCTTCAACTAGACCATGTTGCTCAGAGCCCCATCCAACCTGGGATGGAAGACCCTCGACCAGTGCAAAGCCTTTGACCAATGCAAGAACTGGTGTGTGCTGCCCCAAGTCCTGGAGCAGGTAAGTGGGACTTGCCAGTGCTCAGTGATGAGGTTTTGAGGCCGCCTGTGGAAACCCAACCAGCTCCTCACCGTCTTGGGAGACTTGAGAGTAACTCTGCCCTCGAGAGCCCTCTGGTATCTCGGGTTTGGAAAACAACCAACCCTCCCTCCAGCAACACCCAGATAAGGCTGAGCACGGGGCACGCCAGGACAGGGCGACAGCCCGGCTGGTCCGGGCGACACGGCAGCACCCAGCTGCACCCGGGATGTGTCCCCCGGGACCCCCCTGGACCCCCGC